>NC_133975.1:87903926-88206956 GCF_047716275.1 Strix uralensis | reverse complement strand
GTTTTTAGGCATCTTCTTCATCTGTTTGTTCTAGAGCAGCTCATTTCAACAGCAAGTGGAATTATTTCAGCCTTCAGCAAGTAGGACCATGTGCTATGTTGCTTCTCAGTATCACTGATCTCTACTGATGTGTACCAGCTGGGGTTCTGGGGCTAGCTCCAACTAAGGACTTAGGTGCCCGAGGCAAGACTTGAACAGAAAATTCAAAGCTACAATCCAAAATACCCACAGATAGCTGCTGTCCAAGCTTGCAGGCATCTAAACTAACTAGTTATCTCCTTGTTTAACCTTAAAGTTTCCTAAGAACTTTGAATTCTTCTTCGACATGGATCCTGGAGTGGCCCAGCAAGAGCAGTTCAGTGTTTGGTCAAGCCTATGTTATTTCTCCATCCTTGAGTGTCTTTACTGTGGTAGCAGTTTCAGAGCATGACAACATACTGGAACCCTTCCTTTTACAAAATACAGCAGTAACTTTTTTTTAAAACACAGATGAAAGAGGCAATGCCTGCCTTCTATATAACATCCATGTAGTTAAAGTACTCACCCTGGTAGTGGGAGGCTTTGATTTATTTCTCTATGAGTGGGAGAGTTTGCCACCTGCCATGCCAGGCAAGAGCCCTCTCTGCTACTCCTGTCAAGGCTGTGATACTACAAATAGTAAATCAAGGCTCACACAGTCAAAAAAAGAGTACAAGGTTGAGAATTATCCCGTATTCTAATGATCCAGATGGTTTTTTTACAAGAGACATGTCTTTGATAACATGTCTTTCCTTGGCTCAAGCTACCATCTGACATCTACTAACGTTAAAAAGGATCCTTTGGGATGAAAAGTGCTATGCAAATATAAATACTCTTTTATTATTGATGTAATATGAGTTGCACTCCAAAAAATAAAGAGCAGATTAGGCCCCAGATTGGTAACCATCAGAAATCTCTCTCTGGACCCTGGTAAGAGAACTATTCAGAAAGGCGACGAAACTGCTGAACAAGAATAAAGCCTTTGAATTAAAAACACAGGATGAAAAACATGGGGGACCCATGCTGAGAAAAGTGGAAATGGCAGAAAAATCTCCGCACAGAATAAACCAAACCAGATCCAAAAGAGTGACAGACTCAGTTTTACAGACTAGACATAAGCAAATACAGTCAGCAGCAGCAAATTACATCTTTGTCTCCTCCAGTGATGTGTTCAATTACCGAGACAAGAGTTTCATGCAAAGTGAACAGCACAGTAAGTAATTAATTGTAGTGCAGATACTTTGAGCTCTGAGAGCTGTGTTATGTACTGGCTGTCACCACTTCTGCAAAAATCAGAAGATTTCACATGTCAACTTTTGTTGAACACAGAGTTTCTTTATATTTTTCAGATGAAACTCAGACAGAAGCAAGATGTGCTACAAATCTCAGAATATTATACCAGCTTTATAGGTGCATTAGACAACTCTGTATAAACATGAGGTTATTAGTCAAGCTGGGTTTTGGCGGCAGCTGTATTTAGACTGCTTGTCAGGGTGGGACAGGGATCACACATAGGAGGAGGTTTCCAAAGTGGAATAGCAGTGCTTGACAAGAACTTGCTGGGAATGAGACTGCAGTTAGGCATGCTTTAAATGCAGTTAAACTGTGTTTAGAAACAATCAACTTCAACTGTTCATCACTACCTTCCTGCCACAGCCTCCTGCTGTTCCTTCAGATCTCTCAACAGTCTACACTTGTTGCCCCTAGCCTAGTCTTGTATGTAAAAGTGATCTGGACTAAAGAACAACATTAAATCTGTCAGACACACACTCTTAGGAGTACATTGCACTGATCTGGATCGTTTAATGGACTGAATTAGCTTCTAACTAGTAGAACTTGCAGTTCTGGTAGAGAGAACGAGTTCTAGTGCGAAGAAGGGCACAGCAATACATATACTGATCTCCTGGCAGTAATTGCTCTCTCAGAAAGAGTTCAGATAATGTATTAGAGCACAGCCTTAGTGATGGGAGCAGCACAGTATTTTGAATGAAAGTGAGATGGAAACTGCAGCTAAGAGCAGGAGTTGGAAGTCTGCTGTAAGAAGAACTAGGAAGGATGTGTGGGGTGTTGTGAAGCAACTATAAGGCTTGGAAACCAAAAGGGATTTAGACCACATTAGTTGTCAGAAGGTCCACAAATAACAACCAAGAGGAACTAGGGTGCTTGCTAGAGGCCTTCTGGGATTCAGGCTGCGGTTTTAGGCATACTATCAGAACACTGATGCAGTGAGAAGTGGGATCATTTCTGGAGGGACTGCAGGATGCAAGTGCAAGTCTTGGAACAGAGGTGCCATATGCCTTCTTTGGGCAGTTGTGCTGAACAGTAAGAGCCTCCAAGCGACCGGTGAAGCTTTGTTACAGCAGTCAAGTATGGAAGTGACAAAGGCCTTGGCTCTTGCTGTACATTTAGCTAAATGCAGATGCAAAGCACATTCCTACCTGGACTTGTATTTAATATTATCTTTAGATTAAGGAAATTGACATGAAAAGGGGGCAAATCCTCTCTGCTGAACAGATCATAATTAACTTGACCTTCATCTCTGCCTGTTTTCCCAAAATTTCAGTTGGCAATTAGCTCGGTGTAGTTGTTTGGCTACACATAGTCATAAGTATAATGTCATTGCACACCTTCCATATACTTTCTATGTAAGCAAGGAACATTGAGAGCAACAAACTGAATTATTATAATAATCCTATCTAAAAACTCAGAACAGATGACTAACAGGCCAATATAATCTCCAGATTCTTAATACAGCTAACAGAAATACAACACAACTATCTGTCCTAGCTGGAGTTCACACCTCTTTATGGATTATAGAATTTTATGGATTATAGATTGTTGTTTTATTTTGTTGTAACAAAGCTAAAGATTGAGAGTAAATTTTTTATTATTTCTTTTTGGCATCATATTTTCATGAATACAAACAAAGGAAAAGTAAAACAAATTTTTCCTTTTTCAATTCAGAACAACTTTTATTTTAAAATAACCTATCTTTGTATTTTTTTTACACAGCATTTTACTCAATCTGAAAGGATGCATATTTCTTTACTTTTGAGTTGGATATCATTTTTTCTTGAGGATGATATTTGAAACAAGGAGGATGACTATCAATACAACACTGATTTTACTGACAGTCAGCATGTTTATAACTTTTCAGAGTACAGTGTACATTCCTCTGATGTTTTAATGTGATATGTTTTGATGGAAAATCAGTCTATATTTTTTATCCTCCTAACACTCTTTATCAATACATAAAATTTAACTAGGTTTCAAAGTAAAAGATGCATTTATTTTCACAAATTAATAAAACTATCAAAAGACCCACTATAATAGATACAGGAAATAAAATAATTATCAAACAAACCAGAAATCAAAATGTTAGGTTAACACTGTAATAAAACATATATGGTATTTGTTGTTCAAATCTAAAAGGGAAGAAGAAGTTGTAGTCAGGACATCCACCTCCACCCCCCAACTCCCTGGGGCACCGTTGCCTTCGGGGTGGGGGCAGCTGAACTCCTGCTGCTGGCTCCAGCTGGGAGAGGGCTTGTTCCCGGGGCGCCATCAGCCCGACCTGAGCAGCGTGCCCAAGCCGAGCCCTGGAGCAGTGTCGCAGAGCCTGGCCCAGCATGAAGGGGGGGGGGGCAGAGATGCCCCCTCCCCAGCCATGAGGGCCCGTCCCGAGCACCCAGCTGCCCCAGGGGGGTTGGGGCTGGGGCAGGGGGCACGGAGCGGCCCCAAATTAGCGTTTAGGTTTCTGCTCAGAGACAGGTGGCAGTAAACTGTCTCGAGGGGGCTCTGTGCCGAGCCCCCCCCATCTAACCCGCTCATACTTGTAACCACGTTCTGTTAATACCAAATTGCGTTGTACCTAAACTATGTTGTGGCCGAAAAGTTTTGTAACTCTCTTATGTAAATAAGAAATAAGATATATGTATATAGTTTCTATTGTTAAAATCAGTTGTTAGAAGGGAGCTAAAATGGCCCCCATCTTCAAGCCACTACAAAAACACTTGTGCTGAGTCATCCCCCCTTCTGTGACGGAAACCTGAGACAAGCCCGCCGAAACCTGAGAAAAGCCCGCGAAAACCTGAGAAAAGCCCGGGAAAACTTGTTTACAACTTTGCAGACGCCTCAGGGTACGCCCATCATGAATATGGATGAAGCCTACACTATAAAGGGATTCGGTTCTGCCGGGTCAGGTGTGTGTCCTGGTAGAGCAGAGACTCCCGGCACACCCAGCGCTGTTTTGCTCTTGCTAATAAATTTATTATTGATCACTAAAAAATTGAGAAGTGGTTATTTCCCACTAAATTACTTTTAATCTATAACAAACACTAACCTAATATTGAAAATAAACCCTCCTTCATGGGTTCCAGATTTATAAAAGATGAGCAGCCTCCTAATACAAGGTTCATGTTCTTTTGTGAGTTACAAAGAGTGTTTATAGTCTTTCAAAATAATGCATTAAATAAACTGACATCAACCTTTCTTTCAAGCCTTCTCTAAATTGACAACCACCTTTCAGATTGTATGCAATTCTAAGCTTTGCAGCTTATATTTCCATTTAGCTATACACCCAATGCCTATTTAAATTATTGTGTTAATTATTGTTATTACTTTTGATGTGAGCTGCTCTCCAGAGTTTTGGCTTTACCTCTGTAGTGGTTTAGCCTCTGCCGGGGTCTGAGACCACGCGGCCGCTGCCCCTCCCCCACAAAGGGAGTGAAATACAAAGCCCCAAGACTGAAATAAGGAAAGGTTTAATACAACAATGCAATAGCAACACAACAAACAACAGCAATAACAATAACAGTAATAGTGATAGCAATGAACAGAGCAAAATAGCTACCAAATACAGCAGTTTGAAGCACGATGTACAAAACCATGAGTGCACCGCGCTCACGCGCCAGGAAAAATGTGACCTGCCAGGATGTGATGTCGGCATGGTATCTGAATAACCCGGCTAGAGCTCCCCCCCACTGCTGGGGAAACTTAACCGTATCCTGGTTAAACCAGGACAACCTGCAGGTCTAAGAGGAATAGGTGATCAAGTCAAGGTGCAATTCTATTTATATGTAAGAATATACAAAGTCTTGTACACAGATGATATTAAAAAACAACAAATAGATACTAAAGTTCTTATTGACATCTTCCAAGTCCCTTTCAAACTGCACTTAAAAACTCTCTCCTTAGACTTGTCTCTAGAACATAGAAGTCCTGCCAGGTTATGTCCAGCTTCCATGTTTGTCTCTGTGGTTGTTCCCTTTTTCACAAATATACTCCTCCTTTTCCAGCAACACCTACCTAAAAGTTTTCTGCCATGGCACTGTAGTTTTAAGCAGATTTTCACTTGTCTTTGTTTAGAGCAAAAAGATGTATATAACTATCTGCTAAAATTATCTAATGTGAAGTCATAAGATGATTAATCTATAGTTATAGGATAATTCAGGTTGGAAGGAAATTCATGAGGTGAATGGTATTTCACTGAGACCTGCTTTATGGGATATTTACAAGAAGAAAATGGCAAAAATTCCACAACCGTATTTTGAAGTGGTTTCTCTCAAAACTGGCCCAAACAGTAGCCCAGTTCCTGGTATGATGCAAATTTAAACTGTGAATTTAAAATCAGTTCCAATACGAGAGATGTCTGTCTTTTGACAGGATGAAAATTCTAGTTCGAAGGAATTCAAACTTTCATCTGTTTTGACAAAGCTGTAGATACTCAGTTTTCTCTTTTTTGTTGAAACACCTAAACATCAGAAAGCAGGATTATTAGCTCACCCTTTATGCATACAGGAGAAAGTGGGATTTATCAGCCCTATCTTCTTCATTCTCCCTCCCCAGTGTGGCAATAATGGTAAAATATATGTTCTTTATCATATTTCCACTGCTGCTTTTCACTTTCTTTTTACTCTTTCTTATTTCCTGATATTTATTTTTAAACATTTTTTCCTTCTATGCGAAACTCTCTGTCTTTCATTTCATGTTTTTTCATGAGGTTTTGTTTGTTTTTTTCCTCTTAAACAGTGATTCCCTATCGTTCTTCTTCTTCTTTCTTCACCTGCTTGTTTTCTTGAGTCTTTTAACACAGTACTCCCTTTCTTACAGTGTTCTTTCAATCTTTCCAACTTTCAACTTTGTCAGACGATCTTAATTTTCTTCATTTTATAGAATGTTTTTAGTCTCTCCTTTGTTTTCAGGCCTCATTTTCTGTTCATATTGTCTGCATGCCCATGTGTACCTGTCCTTTCATGTCCGTTTGCCCCCTCAGTATTGACAACTGTACTGGTTCTGGCTCTGATGGAGTTAACTTTCTTCACAGCAGCTCATATGGTGCTGTGTTTTGGATTTGGGACTAAAACAGTGTGGGTAATGCACCAGTGCTTTAGCTGTTTCTGAACAGTGTCAAGGCTTTCTCTCCAGTGAATAGGTTGGGCAACAATCTTGGGGGAGACACAGCCAGGACAGCTGACGCAAACTGACCAAAGAAATACTCCATGCCATATAACATTCTGCTCAGCAATAAAAACTGAGGGGAGGGGGTTTTGGGTAGGTAGCCTTTGTTCAGAGACTGACTGGGCAGTGGTCTACTTGTAGAAGGTGTTGAGTGATTGCCTTTGCATCCCTTGTTTTGTTTTTCTTCCCCTTTCCTTTGTTTATTAAACTACCTTTATATTGATGCATGAGTTTTCTTGCTTTTTCTCTTCTTATTCTCTCTCCTGCCCTGCTGTGTGTGGGGGGGAGCAAGCAAGCAGCTGTATGGTGCTTAGCTGCTGTCTGGGGCCAACTCACAGTAACAACTCCACACATCTGAATTTTTTATACCTTTTGCAAAGTCCCAGCTTCTGAATGTAATTCATTATTTTAGAACCTCAACATTTATATTAGAAGAAGAAACAAGGAAAGAAGAGATAAGTGTCTTGCCCATGATGTTACAGAAAAAATCTTAAAAATCTGTTCTGTTCTTAAGAACTAATGAATGAAGGTCTGCTTATGATATTTGAATGTACTACGCACTTCATCTGAACCTCTGGGCCTATTTGCAGTCTCCTCTGTTCCATACCTGAAACACATCTATTAAGTCCCACACATGCTGACATATGTTTATACTGCAATTAAAGGAAGAAGCTGTCTGCCTGCAATGTATGAGTCTACCTCTGGAGATCCCTGGTGACTTTACAAAAGCAGCACTGGAGGTGGCTAGAAGCAGTTTTAATCCTTTTCGTTGTACTGCTGCTGTTGCTAATGGCTTCTGGCTGCTACGGTAAAGAATTGTGCCTCCTTCAGGGGATTCTTCAAGATGGATGAGGGGTGCTCCGGACTCTTGTGGAAGGGTGGGTAGATCAGAAATGGGAAATAGGCCTCTGACCTTTCTAATTACAGCACACAGATGTTCTTGAGGTAGCCCGTATAGCTACTCTGTTCCTCGTCTGTCTGTAACAGATAATGAACACAGGAAAGTTGGTCTGCCAGAACTTTCAGTTTAATTTCTGTCACACACATGAGAAAAGAAGGAAATCTGAAGCCCATTTCAGGGATCAGTCCGTGAGGGAAGTACATTGCTACCTGGTCTCTGGCAAATGAGTTCAAATCACACTGTTTCAGACATGTACAGGGAAATGACAGAAGATGGGTCAAAGTCACATTTGCCTAGTTGCATTCCCAAATTATGTGGTCCAGAATGGTGAGGTTTGGGATTCCAAAGAACAAGAATTATTCAAGAAATTACACTTGTCTTCACTGAGCCATTGTCCCATCATGGTCTTCTAGCAGAATGTCTTCCGACATGTCAAAAGAGTTTCTGACTAATCATAGTAATAAAAATCAGTAAAGGCATCATGTTAGCTTCAGTACCTGTCTATTCTTCTCTGCAAACCAGGAATACCTTTCTGTGATTTCAAGAATTTACACTATTATCTACACTACTTTTTACTAAGAACTGCGATTTAGGCATACGGTCTTACCGGTCTTTCCCAATTTAGTACAAAAGCAGTTAACTTTAATTATGGGAACGGGAAGATCTACAGTTTCACGCAGTTCCAAAACTCTTCAGATTCCTTTAGGATGAAAATTTATGGGGTACAAGTTCTGCTTGTTAGCAATCACAAATTGCATAGATCCCACAGGAAAAAAAAAAAAAAAAAAAGTATTTAAAGTATTTTGTAAGCTCACACTCCCAATTTTTCACCTAATTACATAATTATTCTCTCATTGATATAAGCTTTGCACAAAGAGTACTGGACGAGGCTACAGAAAGGTGATACCAATTAATTACTAATAGTTAATTATCATTTCATAATTATGTGAAATTTTAATTTGCTGCTGCCAGCTTGTTAAAGTGCCAATTACACATCTCCTTTTTCATGTATTAAGAAAAAGAGTAATCATGTATTTACGGCTTTTATAATTCCAAGTTAATTCTGCAGCAGCTTGAGGTATGTCTTCAGTACTCTGCAGCCATGCTGAGCTCTTTGAAGAGTCCAGTGAATGGGAAATTAGCATATCAGAACAGCCTCATTAGAACCAAATAAAATGCTCACTCAGAGCACTTTAATCTCAACCATCTAGAAATATTCAGTGAAAGGAGATATGAAGTGACACCACAGCTTCAGAGTGCACACCAGTAATCAACATGATGTGATGGTTTTGCTATATATGTTCCCTTTGTGGAAGGAGAGAGCTTTTTACAGGGAGGCTGTTCTTCCTATTTGGTTATGACGTGAAGGCTCCTCTGTCATCACTGAGCTGAGGATGACAGTGCCCACAGAGGGGCATGCACACAACTGTATAAGTTTGCATACTGGGATCCTGACCTAGAACCACAGGTCCTGTGTTGCTCATTTCCATCACTGCAAGTTTTCTGACTCTTTAACAAAAAAATATAGCCAATTATTTCCTGTTACAATACTTCTCAACATTTTGCCTGGGATTTCAATTTAAGAATAATTTCCCCAATAGCAGTTTTTTCTACATCTATGAAATCCAGTAATAATCAGTAAGAATCATTATTGCCATAGTGTTCAGAGGCTGCACACAGCCTCTGTGGGCAATGCCATTGACGTTTAGTGTACAAGGCTAATCATCTGTAGGTTACTGTACAGACATGATGGCTAAGATCAAATGCAACAAACCTTCAAGAACAGCAGCATTAACAAGAGCATATTCTCAAGTGAACTTGCAATGGAGAATATGCTTCTGAAAGTAAATGACTGACATGGGGTCTTTTTAAAATAGAGATCTGTCTTACATAAAAAGACCTCTGTGTGCTACAGTTCTACTTATGTGCTCTGCAAGATTTTCAAATTTAAAGTAATTTGAAAGAGCAGATCATTTATTCACCAGAGTCTATCAGGAGGACACATCACCTATCAATGCATAACAATTTTCTCAAGCAGAAACCATGTCAAATCCCTGCAAATCTCAATTCTTGATGGTAATTTTCCAAGACCTCTATGTGCTGAAGTGCAATGGAGCTGCTGAAGGTAGTCACTACGTGGCAGAATTTCATCTACTGAAGAAGGCATTGAATTTACCTCTCAAAATCTGCTGGCAAGGCCCTTACTTGTTGCAATAGCACGTGAACTTTTTTATGGTGTCTGTCCGCTTCAATAATACTCAAAGAAAATATAATATGAAAAGAGACAAAACCACTTACAAAGCTGATTCTTTTTGTCATGTCCTTAACTTGTGAAAAATAATTTTCTTGTACTTTGTCATGTTTGATTGCTTTACAATTACATTCCTGCTTAAATAATTTTCCTTTGTTCAGGCTGCAAGATCTAGTCAGTAGCTTTTTTCAGTATAATAAGAAATTTCTTGGGTGGTGTGAGTAGGGCCCATGCCATTATAATATTGAGTACAGGGTATGAAAACAAGCACAAAAGGATAAATGGAACAATAAAATCTTAAGGAACACTTGCCTGCAGTCACTGCTGCAGTAAAGTAAAGGTATTTTCTACTTAATCTTGAGTAAGTTGTCTGAAGCACTGGTAACAGTCTAATTCTGATATCATACATTTAAGTGGGGACTACAAAAAGCACAAAAGATGCTTGGAAAATATTTGAGCAGTGAGAACCACTCTGAACGCTATATTGCCATAAGCACTCTGGCATCAGAGCTGCAACTACTAAGAGTGCCCACACCTGCATAGCCACTATAGTAGATGTAGCTTTAGAAGAGTGCATATGCACAAACACATTCAGTGCTGCTAACAGGGTCACAGTTGGTCCCTTCAGATATTTTAGATTATGTGGGCCACTGAAATTATTTTGAAAAAGACATATTTTACCATCACTCAGTGGCAATAAAAATATATTTGGTAAAATCTCGCCAAGTTTTCAAGCCAGCCAGCTCTTTGATTGATGTACAATAGGCTTGTCCAATGCAAAATGTGAATGAAATAAAACAGGTGTGTACTATAACTGTTGGCTATTGTGTCTTAAGACACTAATTCAGTTTTAGAAAACAAAATACTTAGGTTTTAATTTTACGGTGGCCCTTCTTTGATTGGAATAAATTATAGTAGCTCTGCTTCTCTTGAGCTTCTAGCACCCAGTGCTTTCATACTATTCCCTTTGTCAAAGGGCAGTTGCTTGGCTTAATCTGTTGGAAGATCTATTATTGTTTTAGCAATAACTGTATTATACTATATAGTCCCCTTGCTACAGCAATACAGAAGGTGCGTTTGGGTGCTTTAATACAAGTGCTGTTATTGTTGACATCAACAGGAGTTACAATTTTGCAAACAAAGAACATCATATACTATAACATGCAGAAATAAAATTGGAGCAGCTAATGAGTGTATTTATAAACTCATTTAAAATAAGAATAATGGTAGGCAGAGGGATTCTCTTCTGTCTCCTTGTACGTGGGATACTAGGCCTTCATAGCTCTAGGGGCTGATTACTAAAGCTGATCAGAGATACATAGTTAACTCGTTCCTGTTAATGATCTCTTCTGAATTTCTCTCTTTCTCAGAGTAGGGATTTAATCCAGAGGGTACTGTTTGTTCTACCTGATATTAATTAGGAAAGTTGCAATTTGCAGCAGCAAATTTCTACCTTCTTCTATCTCTCTAAGAATCAAGGAGAAGTAAGAATTAAACTAACTTTCCTATACTAATAAAACTTTGCAGTAGTGTTTAACATTGTTATTCAGCATTGTTCAGTAGAAAAATAAGTTACCTTTAGGATCAGCTCTATCTTTCTATTTCTTTTCCATCTACATATTCCTTTCTGTGTTCCCCCTTCCACCATCAGGCCTCAGTCCTGTTATCTGTCTCTCATTCCTTTCTGCTTTTTATTTCCCTTATTTTCCATCACCTAAATGAGACATGGGCTCTTGTGGGGAAAAAAAAAAAAAATTGCACGATCATGTCACTAAAATCTATTCTTGACAGCACACATTATGACATCTATATCATAATATATATGCACTCATGCTAAATCAAGCTTTCATACAAAACTTCAACTGTCAACTGTGAGGGCTTGAATTTGAAACTGCAGGGTTATTTTCACATTATTTTTTAAAAATTAATATGAAGAGTCGGAAAGATAGATGTATGCAAAAATATAGAGAGATATAACTCATTCATCAGAATAAGGAACAAGAGATTCACAGTTTTCAATCATTTTTGGAGCCAGTTTGCAGGTTTGGAAAGAGAACACTGTGTCACTTCACTACGTGTTTTACACCCAAAACGTTACCCTTTCAATGACCAGAGCTAAAATTCTCCCTTTTAGTGAACAGACACATTCTCAATATGCTGTGTGGGCTATTTAAACACTTCAAGTGCACAATATACAGGCTATGAACCCAAGCATTTGATATCTGTAATTCAACTCATAAATTTAGGGAGCATGCATGAACATCTAAAATGGTGTCATTCTGCACTTAACTGAGATTTCTTTGAGCTACTGCTCTATAAACATTTAAAAACAAACAGGAACTTACTGTCTGTGCAGTCTGTCCTACATCCTTCCTTGTATTGTGCTTAGTTCTTTAGGAAAAGTCTTGCCAGGAATGCTCACCTGCCTACTAAATCTGAAAAACAGCATTTCTGATTCTGTCCCCTGTATATAACTCCCTCCAAAGGTGGAGCCAAGGAACAGCTGCTCTGGACGATTCTCCCATTGCTTACACAAAGCCGTTTCAGGTTTCTCAGCCAGCATTATGAATGGTCTCTCAGAAAGAAGCCTTTCCCTTGCTACAGTCCAAATCATCATATGCTCAGATGAAAGCAAGCTGTCAAAAGCCAGTTCCCCTTTTAACAGTCAATACCTGAAATAAGGTCAGTGACTTAAAAACATAAATAATTTCTTGTTGCACCCAAAAAACTGAAGTGTGCCTTCCTTGCCAGTCAGTCTCTCTTGACAGTTTTAATCTGTAGTCCAACAGTTTCTTACAATCTTGCTACCTCCTTTGCAAGCAAAATGTGAGAGGAGACAGTTTCAGACATTAGGATAGCTAGGCTGCATAGAGTTTTCCAGAAAGATGCAGTCATAGTCCCGAGTCTCTATACAGTTTCGTTGCAGAAGGTTTCTGATAACAGGGTGATTCCGTGGTAATCCCTACACCAAGTCTTTTAAGATCCATTATATTTCATTATTATCTCAAAGTTAGTGTTAGATCCCCAACTAGAGTAATAGATTCAATACCTTACAAAGACACAGCAAGAGAAAACCTAGCTCAAAACATCTTACTTGGTAAAATAATCTAGTTAAAAGTGTAATATTTCTATGAGTTCTTAGAAGGTTTTCTGCATGGTTTCAAATGACGTAAGACAAGAGTGTAATCGCCCAAGAGAGAATTGCTGAAATAATGTGACTCAACACTCTTTTCAGATACTTGTTAATACAGCAGTCATAGTTCCAAGGACTAAAGTTGTATCAGGTAATAGAATCTGTAAAACCTATCACCCCATAGATTCCCACATTTCCTACTCAGTATACAACTCATATGGAAGGATTAGTGAGACTGGCAGAATATGACAGAATGTGAGCTCAGTAGTGTAAACAATATCAGTAGAAAAGTGGATAAATCCGAACCCTTTCCCTAAAGTGTAGCCAACAGGGAATTAATCAAATTTAAAAGGAATCAAATTTTCTAAACTAATTACTGTGACACAGCATATCCCATTTAGCACTTCTAAAGAGCAGCTACCTCTGAGGCATCTGGTGTTCACACCACTCTTCCGAACAGTGAGCAAAGACAGTTCTGGCTATGAACTGCAGCAATTCCACTGTGATTATCAAAGGACACAACAGCATTCTTCAAGTGAAGTTTTCAAAGAGCTGCAACATTTTAGCAAAGAAGAGCCCTTGGTTATTAACAAGAAAAGTCAACACAGTACATTGTACAGTATTCTCATTTCTTTTCCAACAGTCCTTTTTCTTTGAATCATAAGTAAGTTAAGACTAAACACATAAAAAGGGTATAAGTAAGTTATTTTTTCATGTCACACCAAAAACTGCGTCAACAAATAGTCGCTGTATAGTCAATGCTGTATATGCACCCACATGCTCTTTTTAGAGTACACAGATGGCTTTTGAAAAATCCAGAGAACCTGATAAAATAGAGGCAACAAGCAACCCATCTCTTTCTCACATCTCAGAACTGGAGTGCATGCCTACAGAGATCAGCTTTTTTTTTCTGTGCTATTTTGTGTTTCTGTGGCAGGCTGTAACCTAGACCAGAGAGAACTATATGTCAAAAACACGGTCAATGGTAGAAAAAAATGCTTAAATATTTCCATCCTTCAAATACTGCATTAATTTCTTAGCTTTGTCATTTCTGAAGTTCGGTGTAGCAAAAACATCTAACAGAGAGTAAGGGTTTTTAAGGAGATATCTCAAAAATAGTGATCATTGGCCAAGCTGTTGAAAAGGCATGAATGATGAGACATTTCAGGCTCATGGTTCCTTGATTTTCTGGATGAGGAATTGGACTGGAACATTGTCCTTTCAGTCTTCCACAGAAAACACGATGGCTCTCTCAGGTCCCTGATCATACCAAAGACTCTAATGGCCCTGACCAACCACATCTGAGGCTCTTGTCCATGCAAACTCCAGCTGTTGGCCTGGGAGCTGAAATTAAGCTCTAGCCTTGGTTTTGGCCCATGTCTGAGCAATGTTGCGGGTGTGCTGTGCCTCATGTTGTAGCTTCCTGCCTTGACATTATAGACTGGAGATCACTGGACTATTAGGTGACCTGATTTACTCCTCTTCCTTTGGCGTGGTGGGCATGTGGTTTGTCTCCCTTGCTGTCACCCTGGGCTTCTGGCTTCCCTGTTCCTGCTGCTCCCTGACAAGCTGTCTCACTCCAAAATGGACGTATACTGCAGCTGTGATGGAAAGAAATGTTAGCTTTTTCCCCTTCTGGTGCTTGGTCTCTGCTGAAAAGATGCCTCTTTCATGCTAGTATCTGACAGTAAATGGATGAATTTAACATTGCGCAAAGAGTAAAAATGGGCATTTAAGGCTCAGTGATTCTCAGGAGCAGGGAAGGAAGGGAAGTTGCATAGGATAGAACACAATGACACACTTGGTAGCATTTTCAATCCAAAATGAACTGGAAAAAGAAGCTGTCTTACATCTGTGCCTGTAGAACGCAAGGATTATTTAAGAGTGTCTGGGAGCAAGGAGCATTTAATGGTGTCTGGAAGCCACATATGTTCTGCTTTATTTGTCAATACACAGAAAACAAAGTGCATGTCAATATTTTGCAATTATACACCTAACAACGTAATCACTCTTATGTTACAAAAAGCACTTTTGTTGTAAACCATCATGAAACCTTTGGTAAGTAGTTTGTATCCTATTTCTTATTCTTCCACTGACACTGCACACATTCTGCATTTTTATAACAATGGTTGGGTAACTAAAGAGTAGAAAGCATCACATATTCATTGAAATGAATATACAAACTAAATTTCAGGAACAATTTTGTTGTTTTTCTGATATGTAGCATGAAAACTGACATAAAATTTTCGCTCCTAAGAATTAATTTTTAAAACACTGGATACAATATAGTACTCAGACTTTTGTCAGATGCTGTTGAATTCTAGTTCAACAGCCTTTCTCTGTGTATGTATCTTCACTGCATGAAGTTACATAACAACAGAAGAGATTTGTTTGTTTCACTTTCACTTTATCAGAAGTTTGCTCCTGTTTTTTTCACTTTTGAGACAGAAGTTGTCTTCTGTTGTAATAAAAAGCACATGCTTTTTACAAAAGAAAAAAATCTGAATCTTCTGCCAAAATGAATGAATGAAGCTCCGTTAAGAATTATTTTCCTTAGTAAGTTTCTTTACTGGTGTAATGTGATAGATATACCTAATATATTGCTGAAATAAGTAAAATAAAAAATCAAAAATCAGGTACTCATTCAGATAACATTCTCCAGTGCTAAAATACTTTGTATACTACCTTGGATACCTCCCCTGAGTAACCTGTATTAGAAGCCAGATGAAGGCAGGTCATTTCTTGATTGTGTAAATACCAATTCAATAAGCACATTTAGTTCTGTTTCAGAGATGAGTGTCAATAACTAGTCTATCTTATGTGCATGCATCACAGGAAACAAAATCCATCTAGTTGTTTCATTCAG
Organism: Strix uralensis; assembly: GCF_047716275.1. Classification (NCBI taxonomy): domain Eukaryota; kingdom Metazoa; phylum Chordata; class Aves; order Strigiformes; family Strigidae; genus Strix; species Strix uralensis. The sequence goes on along the minus strand of NC_133975.1, from coordinate 88,191,328 downwards.
AATTGTTCACACAAACATGGATTTTCTGTGGCTCTGTAGTTAAAATTCCCCAAAAAGTGCTGTAGTTTTTCAGGCCAGAAGACTCTTGCAGTAATCTTACCAGACTTCGTCTAGCACAGACCACTGAATTTTATCAACGGATTCCTTTATAAAACCTATACCCTCCCACAGAGCTGCATGTATCTTCTATTAACAGACCTTGTCTTTATTTAAAGACTTCAAGGAGATGAGTTTAGCACATTCATAAAGAAGTTGTTCCAGCATTTAATAAGCCTCTTTAGTAAAAATTCTAGTCCAGTTTCTGCCTTCTGTATAGCTTTGTCTGATAGATTGAAGAGCCCTCTTAGGATAAGATACATATACAACCCAGGCAAACCACCTCTAATACATTAATTTTCTTTTGTCACTTTTTGTGATACTAACAACACCCTATTACATTGGATATTCTGCTGTCTATACATCACACAATGGATTTTTGCCTCCTTGTACCCTTTGGGTAATATTGCATAATCCTGAATCAGGTCATTCACTGTTTTCCAAAACAGCAGTTCTCATTCTAGTAGTCTGTCCTGCATTCTTGGCTCCAAGAGTTACTGTCTCCTATCCTGCTGTATTAAATTCTGACCTCAAGAGGACCGTGTTTATCAGGACATTCAGAAAACTGTAGAATTCCCGTGTCCCTGCAACTTAGTATGTCACAAACTTTTTCTGTCATCTGTAACCTTCTGTAACAGTGACTTGGATTTCTACTTTGATCCTAGGACCTCCATAGCTAAGATGCAAAGAATATATCAATTTAAAAAATAAAAGTAGATCAAAATTAGTCTTATTAAATAAATTGTCCTCTGCCACAGTGCCACACAACATACTGAGGCACTGTGATTTAATACAGTGATTTCTTCGGTTCTTATTCTTTCTTACTCTTTTGCAACACTTCCTTTCCTCCATGACATCCAATTAGGTCTCAGTTAAAAATAAATATGACACTGTTTTACATATATTCTTGTTTAGATTGCCATCCTTTGAGAACTGCCAGTATTACTGCTTCCCTGACCTATTTCCATTATAATGATCCAGGCTAGCATAAACATGTTTAACACTGGATATCTCAAATTGAACTAGATCAGGGTGCAAGTACAGAGGTGGCTTTGGTTTTGAACCTGAAGGGATAGTAGGCTCCTGTAGCATGGAGAAAGGGAGCTGTAGCAGCCTCAACTGTAACTACCTCAACTTATGACTCCCACTTTGGGTGGACTTTATTCCAGTAAGTGTATGCCAGGTCAGGTCATGTAGGTGTCTGACTAGATAAAGCCATCATAAGATATAGAGCTGACACAAGCACTCTTGTGTTCTCTGGCCAAACCAAAGTCAAATGTATACTGCCAGATAGCTCAGCAGTTGTGTATGGACTCAGCATTAAGGAACAACTTCAGATTTTATGCTGCCACAGAAATGCTATTTCCACACTCTTGCATTCAGTGGCAAAAAGGATGGTAATATCCCTTCTGTGCCAAAGCTTGAGTAACGTGTAGGCTACCTGTACTTCAGCCCATCCTTTATGTGGCCTTAGGATTGTCTCCTGCTCAACTATGAATATTCCAGCTTTACATTTACTTTCTCTAGAGTTAATTTATATTGCTGACTGAAACTTTTTGCAGCACTATGTAAAAATAAGAAACACTCAGGTGAAGATTGTATTACATTTATCATCCATATAAATGTGGGGAATACTTAATTTGTCTATTACTCAAATTCTCTTGGTGTGAATATACAGATCTGTCCTTGAATCTACTTGAGATGGATCTATAGATATTAGAAATGAATTCTGCCGTTATCAGGTCTTATGTCCTAGAGTTTGTGTCTAATATTTAAGAGTACTGAGAGGTATTGAAATAAAATTAACAGCAGGAAAACTTAGGTTTATTCTTTGGAGAAACATCTTCATGTTTTAATTAGTGAAAATGGAATATTCCTTCAGAAATAAAGAGGAATTTTGGAAACATTCAAAATGTACAATGACACAAAAAAGATAGTGGAGATGATGATAGGAAATAATCCTTCATTATTCAGGGGCAGAACTAGTTAATTAGTTAGGTCCCACTTTTCCCTGGTTTCTGTGATAAAGATTGCACTTTGTACTGAGCTTTGGAGATATCCTGGGGACAGCATATCTCCACAAAGATCATCTGAGGACATCACCTAGAGACTGGACAGAGATACTTCGCATTCTCCATCTTCTGGAGTTTAGAGATTTTGTCTCTTTTCTTCTGGCTATCCCTGTGATTGCTCTCAGTAAGGTTTCCTGTGGTACAGAATGGCCTGTTTACAGTGATTGTCTTTCTCTTTGAATGTACGGTAGGGAAGATCAAGACCTTTCCCCATCTTGTTCTTTGCCTTCCAAGGTCTGTTTTCTTCCTCTCCCTTTCCCACTCCCTCTCCATCTCAGACCTTAGAATTATGAGATCTGAAACACTATTGTAACAGTGAGTGTGTCACTGGTACACTCTGCATGAGCAAAGAACAACATAGTGTGGACTTCTTCAGTCATTCCTCCAGCAGCTGTTACTGCATCCCACCATGGTCCATAGGAGATCATGTAGAAACATGACAAAACCCCAATAATTAGATGGAGAATCCTCTTGTGGGGAAAGGTAAAAAAAAAAGTCAGAGGAAAACCTGCGTGGGGATGAATTACTTCCAGTCAGAGGTCTCTCATTAAACCAGACTGTCCAGCTATTGGGCTATGTGCTGGACATTTTTAAATGGTAGAATATTCACACGAGTTGCCAACAGCCTTGAGTGGGATGGAAGTGTGAGATACATAGCTGATAGAGAGCAAGAAATTAAAGTCCTTACTGCTCGTGTCTTCCAGAATAAGCTTATCATCATTAAAGGGCAATAACAAAGCAGGTAAGTGTTATCCTTTAAAGAGACTTAAAATACAGGAATCAGTGAATCTCTGCTACAAGAAGAAGAAAACACTGAGTGGCAGAGAGACTTCTTTGTTTCTTTTGTGCAAAAATGTGTTGACACTGAATAATTCACATTTGGCCCAATCGCAACCTTTTCCTCTCTCAGAACAATTGCACAGCCTGCAAGAAATCCCATTACATTAAAAATCCTTGACACCTTCAAACTGAAAGGAAATCAATGAAATTGGGTAGCACATTACATTACAAGGTACAAGTCATATACTTTATAAGCTCATTATTGGCACAACGTCTATTAAAACTTTTAGTAAAGTTATCATGAGTACAGACTTTCCAGCTGACACTATTTCAAGTAATGGGCTATTTCCGAGGCGGGGACTAAAGTCTCTTGACAAATTTGCCCTACTGCTACCTAGTAGTGAAGGATTTAGGGAAGTAAGCTTCATCATGAAGTTATTTGTGTACACAAAGTAGCACAGTCAGTTTCTCATGTCCCTTAGGCTTTCAGTGGCTCTCCAGCTATATAAGAATGCAATTCAGAAATGCTTCCAATGGGACATATTCTTCTAGCAAATCCTTGAGTTTGCTTCATGGATCTCAAAAAAAACCCCCCAACCTTCCTTCCTAGTTCAAGCTTTCACTATGTTCCTGCCTTTACTTTTGACAAGTATTAATTCATTGCAGTGTTTATCATCACAGCACAGTATTAGCCATAACAATCATATGGGAAGTGAGTATGAGGACCGGAACAAAGTTAGTCATGAAAAGAGAAAGAGGAGTTCAGCTGGAGTGCAAGTTCATCTGTGGATGGAGGAAGTTATCAGATTCTCAGTGCTCACTTCCTGAGAAAATGACAAAATCCCTAAATGCTGTATATACATAACCTGCTCCACTGGCAAGTGGCATAAACACGCACACAGCACAGACAGCTTGAGGGACTCAGTGACAAATTACTGTCCCTTGAGTCTACGTTTGCTGAACTTGAAGAGTTCAGGAGCATGGGAAGGTGCAGTGACAAGATTTCAAGGACATCATAGAATTTCATCTTCAGGCTAGCGGCTGAATGATCCTAAGAAGGCTCAAAATCTCTTGGCAGAAAGCTATCAAGCTAGAAAAGGGGAAAAACTGACAGAAATGCCCAGTAAGGCTTTCCTCTTGCATTAACAACCCTTCCAAAAGTTGAGATCTCTGCTAATGGTCTGCAGAAGGCTGTGTCACTTGGAGACACAGCACACAAGGAAAACAGACAGCTCTTTTGTGATGTCAGTGACAAATGCCTGACACTTCTGCCAAATTCTACACAACAGCCTCTGGGCAGGTTCAGGGATTAAAGAACATGGGAGTATGTGTAATATAGGGAAGGGCACAACACGTTCTAGACTCAGAATGTAAGCTGTTAAGAAGGACTCCAAGAACCAAGAAATATGCACACTACAACATTCAGGATCAGGGAGGAGAATGAAAATTGAGGTCCCACTGTTTAACTGAGGAACAGATTTTTGGCAGAGCTTTTGGAATACATGAAGCTGACATATAATGGAAGGAAGTGGATGCCATTTAAAAGCTTGTGGGGAAACATTTTTCAATTAAACATGTGGGGGGAAGAGATACGTGCAAAAGACAACACAGTGCAAAAGAATGTATCTTCTAGGTATAAATCCACAAAAGTCTTCACCCACCAGAGGTGTGGTTTAAAGTTTATTACTCTTTGTTGATTATGCTTGTTTCCACCCTATCAGCAAAATGTTTGTTCAAGTTTCTGGACCTCTGTTACTTGCCTAAGATGTCAGTAAGGCTTATTTTTCACAGAATCTCAAAATAACTGAGGTTGAAAGAGATCTCTGGGAATTGTCTGGTCCAATGTCCTGCTCAAGCAGGGTGAGCTATAGCAAGTTGCCCAAGACTGCATCCACTTGAGTTTTGAATATCTCCAAGGATGGAGCCTACACAGCCTCTCTGGGCAACCTGTTCCAATGTTCATCCACAGTAAAAAAGTGTTTTCTTTTCCTGTCTTACTGTTTGTGCTCATTGTTTCTTGTCACTGGGCAAGTCTGGGTCCATCCTTTTTACACCATCCCATCAGATATTTATATATTTTGATAAGATGTTGTCGAGCCTTCTTCAGTCTAAACAATCCCATCTCCCTTCCTTGTATGAGAGATGCTCCAGTCCCTTGATCATTCTTGTGGCACTGGAAGGATAGTGCCAGGATGGCCATTTTCTGTCTGGCTAATAATTCAGCTCCGTGAAGCAGTGTCTCTGTTACTTTTTCCTGAAGCACTGACAATTCTAAATTGATGTTCCTACTAGTAGTAGTTTCTCAGGTGTTTGATGTTTAGCTCACAAACGTGAGGTTAAACTGCTCCTCAAACTGAGGTTTAGGAAGAAATTTTTCCACAGGTCAGAGTGACCAGAAGCCATTTTGGGGGGATATTATTTACATCAAGTATATATATGGAAAATGTCATAGATCAGTGGATTGTTCTCTTTCCTTTTAAAGAGAAGCTCAGGTTACAAAGGAACTGTGAATTTAAATACTTGCTACTCTATAGAAACCTGACTGCCGAATTATGTCATTTCTGTGGAAGTAGGAAGTATTACTGTAATTCCTTTAAACTGCATTTCTTCTTTCTGTCTAATGATATTTTTTTCAACTAAAATTTTCCATTGTTGCTAACAGCACTTAACCTCAAAGAAGAGAGTGTTACTGTAGCAGTGCTGCAGTCAGTAACTAACATTTAAAGCAAAATAGTGAAAGTAGGGCTAAATGACTCCCTATGTAAAACATCAGCAAATGTCAGCACTCTGATTATTCTAGCACTTTTACCTCCAATGCTTCTGGCTGAGCTATAGTTAAAATTATTAAAATGGACATTAGTAAATAATTGTCCCTATATGAGCCAAGAGCAATTGCAAGCCCAGATTCCTGCCAGGAGTTTTTTCAGAATGTCTGTGTGGTAAGCTGAAGCTTGTAGACAAGCTTCTAGCACAGTTAGGAAATTTTAGCAAGCAATTCTTGATGGAGACACAGTGTCTCTAGTGTTCTCATTTCTTGGAATCTTCTCACAGAAGAAGATTTTGTTAAACAAGAAAGATGAACACTGCCAATTTACCTCCAAAGAAAGCAAATAACCTAAAATAACTAAGAACCATTACGTATGTATTGACTGTATAGTTCATATGTACTGCTGTAACACAGAACTGCAAGAGGATAAAAGGTGTGCCTAGTTTCCAGCAAACAATTCATTCCTGCACTGCTGTGGAAGAGGAATTGACTGAAATAATACTATATGGCTGAAGATGAAACACACAGTTAGGATCTCAGAAGCTCAATAAATAAGATCCCCCAGAAACTGGTAATTAGAGGGGAGAAAGAGGTCTCAGTGGCAGCATGGCTCTGGACCTAGAATTTAGAGGCTGGACTGTAGAAATTGAATGTTTTATGATCAGGTTTGTGTTTTTGTTACATCTTCACCTTTTCTGTTAAAACCCGTGAAGGTAAAAAGACCCCAAAACCTACGTAAAGTTCTGTTTTAGAAATGTCCCATTTTAATTGTATAACTACTTGTCTTATCGTGTCAATCAGATTCAATTCTTTGGCACCACAACTCAGCATCTGAAAGCTGCAATGAAAGACATCAAGTATTTAAGTAAATGAGATTCTAACAGGAAATGTAGAGTAGTATAAACCTGGACAACAATTCTGCAAAATCTATCCACTGTTTCTTGGAAATAATTGAAGGACTGAAGGAAGAAAAATTTACTGCAGAAAGAGTAAAAAGACAAAAATACAGAATTAGGAGAGCAATATGAAGGCCTCATCTAGTGCATCTGGGCATTGAAAAGGCATAGTAAGATCTTTGCCATCTGGTAAGGAAGAAGACACCAAAGGACTGTGGAAAAGAAGAGGAACAGCTTAGTTTTTCTTGAGACAGGTGGTCAGGCAGATAAAAACAAATATCGAAGATGCAAAGCTTGGAAGCCAGAAACAGGAATGTGCAGATACTGTCAAAGAAGAACAAAGGATTTACTCATCTTTGCAAAGTTAAAGAAGTCAGATTTAAAGAAAAATAACAGGTAAAAGAGCAGGGAGGAAACAAGAAGGCAAGAGAGAGGTTTCTGAACATTTTACATTCTTTTATTACTTACGGGCAATTTCACTGTATGCATGATAATTTTTGGTGGGAAGAAGAGCTGCTATTGCAATCAGTACTGCACATTGGGAGCAAAAAAACTCATCTTAGGCCTAGACTTTGTCATTAACCTCTGGCAGTGTTTGGGCATTCCATATGAGCAAAAATGGACTAATCACCTTTTCCGGGCCACTTGGTTTCTAACACAGTTACTATTCTGACCCCAAATCTGAACTGAACTATAAGTGATACATTTTCATATTTTATTTCAGCACTGTTTCCATTTCATTAGGTATAACTGAGCCTAAGGTACCAGAAACCAAAAGGAATATTTATGATTTAACATATGATATAAACAAGCTGAAGCAAACATAGACAGATTATCAGAAAAAAAATTTCTATAACATCTGCTTGAAATAGTATTGGGCGCCAGTTTGTCTGAGGGTCATATCATACCCTTGACTAAGATTAATTACTAAGGTTCAGTATTAAGATAAATCTGCTAAGTTTTTAGAATTCAGCTGAACAGGAAGTTTTCCTACACGGACTAAAAATCTGAACATTTTGTCCAAACTTGCACCATATACATTGTAAAACCTGGAATTAACTCTTCAAGAGCCTGCCTACTGCAATTGTCCTAAAGCCTTGTTTAACAAAGGAGAAGGAAATGTGCATGTTCCCAATGAAAGCTAAATCGCTGAAAATGAAAGAAAAGGATGAGAGATATTAGAGAGCAAGGGAAGTATGTAATTAGCTGTTCTCTGGATTATCTGAAGCAGAATGATCAGAACCAGAAGACTGTTGTACACCACTTGACAGTTAACCCAAGTCGGCGCAGGCGTGTGCTGTCTTATGTCACACTTACAGCCTGGCCTTCAGGATGGTGTCGTGCCATGCATGTTGCTGGGCCTCTGGAAAATCTCAGCCAGCTGATGGTAATGGGCTGCAGGCAGCTCCCATTCCGTAACAGCGGCTACACCACCTGCGCATCCTTTCCTTTATCTACAAGTGCAGCAACAAGTTCTAATCTGAAAGTTTTTGTTTGACAGTAGAAATGATGAATAGGTCTGTTTTCTTCTAAGAAAATCCCATAAGAGCTCAAAAGACCAAAATGCTGGATAACCCTTCCATGGATGGGATCTGCACAGGGTGCTGCTCCCTGATCAGAGGCCTGTTGATGCTGTGCAACTCCGGGTTCCTGCCATCTGAAGGGATGTAAAATTATCTATACTATCCCCTCTTTCTTTATAGTGTTATCTCAAATAAATAGCATTTTAAGAGATACTTCATGAAGCCTGAGTGTCTTTCTTACTGGAATCATAACAAACAACATCACATTCTGGGGAAAAACAGTAAGAATACGTCAGCGGGAAAACAGACAGGTTTAAGGGTTCAACATAGTATCTATTATAACCGTAACCCTAACCCCTAACACAAAACACTAACCCAAACCGTAACATTAACCATAACCCCAAAACCTAACCCCAACCCTAACACTAACCCTAACCCTAAAACTAATCATAACCGTAACCCTAAACCTAACCCTCACCAAAACCCCAACCCTAACCCTAACACTAACAACTGACCCTAAACCCAAAACCCTAAACCCAAGCCTAAGCCTAAGCCTAACAACTAACCCTAACCCCAAACTGCTATCGCTAACCCTAACCCTAACCCTGACCCTAAAACCTCAGCCTAAACCTAACCCTAACCCTGACCCTAAAACCTCAGCCTAAACCTAACCCTAACCCTGACCCTAAAACCTCAGCCTAAACCTAACCCTAACCCTAACGACCCCAACCCTAACCTTAACCCTAACCCTAACTCTAATCCTAACCCCTAACCTGAACCCCTAACCCTTACCCTTAACCCCTAACCCTAATCCCTAAACACTAACCCTAACCCCTAACCCTATTCGTAACCCCAACCCTAAATCTAACCCCAACCCCTAACCCGTAACCTCTAACACCTAACCCTAACCATAAACCTAACCCTAACTCTAACCCAAATGTCTCTAACCCTAACCCTAAACCCTAAACTAAACCTAAACCCTAAACCTAACACTAAAGCTAACCCTAACCCTACCCCTAACCACCCTAACCCTAACTCTAATCCTAACCCCTAACCCGAACCCCTAAACACTAAACTGTAACCCCAACACTTAACCCTAAACACTAAACTGTAACCCCAACACTTAACCCTAAACACTAAACTGTAACCCCAACACTTAACCCTAAACCCTAATCCTAACCCTAAACACTAAACTGTAACCCCAACCCTAAAACCTAAACCTAAACCCAACCCTAATCCCTAACACTAGCCCTAACCACCCTTACCCACCCCCCACCCCCAACCCGTAACCCCTAACCCCCAACCCGTAACCCCTAACCCCCAACCCGTAACCCCTAACCCCCAACCCGTAACCCCTAACCCCCAACCCGTAACCCCTAACCCCCAACCCGTAACCCCTAAACCCTTAACCTGTAAACCCAACCCTAACCCCTAAACCGTAACCCCTAACCCCTAAACCCTTAACCTGTAAACCCAACCCTAACCCCAACCCCTTACCCTAACCCCTAATGAACCTAAACCTAAGCCTAACCCCTAACCCTAAACCTAACAGTAATCCTAACGACCCTAACCCCTGACCATAACCCTAACTCCTTACCCTGACCCCTAAACCCCAAACCGTACACCCTAACCCCTAATTCCTAAACCTAACCCTACCCCTGACCCCTAACACCTAGCCACTAATCCTAACCCTAATCCTAACCCTAAATCCCGAACTGTAACCTTAACACTAACCCTAAATCCAACCCTAATGACCCAGGACCAGCGTGAAAAATAAAGTCCCCTAGCTGTTTTTTTTTTTTTTCTAACTACTCAAAAACACCACCTGCAACAACAACAAAAACCATTACATTACACAGTCAGGCACAGGCAAACACATTCTAAACACACCATGCATTCAGCTACCCCACTAACCACCCTCTGCTCTCATCAAAAGCCGTCCCCCTCCCTGGCAACCACAACACACCCTCACCCAGTGGTGGCATGGCTCCTCAGGAACACTGTTCCCGGGGACCTCCAAAATCACCCTGCCTGCAAAACCCCCATCCCTACAGCGCTCCGCATCCAAACATTGGCGACAATTGTTCCCTTGCAAAGCGGCCGGGACTGGGGAAAAAAAACCCAACCAGGGGAAGAAAACAATCCCCTGGCTGGGGTTTTTTTCATTCTAAATTTTTTTTTTTTGTAACTACTCAAAAAACACCACCTGGAACAACAAAAGAAACCATTACATTACACAGTCAGGTGCAGGCAAACACATTCTAAACACACCATGCATTCAGCTACCCCACTAACCACCCCCTGCTCTCAGCAAACCCACCCAGCCATCTGACCCCCACAACACTTCCTTGCCCCATTGCTGCAGCACTCCTCAGAACTTGCTTCCTGAAGGCCTCCAAAATCACCCTGCCTGCAGAGTCCAGAGCCTGAGCCTAACCTCCACTGGCCATGAACATCACCTGACAGAGTGGCCAGAACTAAGTGGCAGTAAACCAGGTCAGGGAGTTAAAGAAATCCCCCTGCTCAACAGTTTCTTTACTATTTTTAAAAGACACATTAACTCTCACTACATTCAATACACCCTGAAATGAAAAACATCCTCACATACAAGGATAGACACCTTTCTGAAACTATCACTCATTCAACATCTACTCTATCTAACCCTCATCTGTCAGAGGCGCAGATCACCCCAATTGCATAACCATGCGTGGAACTGCATCATCATACACCTCAAGCCATCACGAGCACTTCACATGATTCCACACAAGAGGCCCGCATAGTTGGAACAACAGGAATATATTTCCCTCTGTGCACTGCTCCCAGTCCTTCTTTGTTTCATTTTGTATACTCCGGCAAGCTTGATGGAAGGATTTGCTTCTGGAATCCCAATGGCCCTATTGTACCTGCAGAAGACAAAAGACGGAACTCTAGAGCCTGCTTGTTGATAACTACTGGCTATTCCCCAAACCAACCTACACCCAAACAGGCCACGCTCACCAACAAGTTATCATCCCCTTCTGGGACCTTTCCACCCCATCCAGAATGGCTACAAACACACAAAGCAGCTCCACCTCAAAACACACACATCTACATGCTCAAACATGACCGAAGGGTGCAAGAGTACCACACAGGGTAGACTTAATGCCAGTCCAAAAGACACAGCCTGATGGTACACACAACGATGCTGACGTGATGCGACACAGACACCCCAGTGTGGCCTGCCATGTGAGAATGCCACAACACTGGATGATATATGGGCGTTAACACCCCAGTGAGCAATTGAGACAAAATGCTGTGAAAGACTGAAGACTACAATGACACAGGGAAGATTCCCTTGGAATACCTCACAAGAAAGAGTCACAGAGACAAGACCTGGTGGTTTAGTCTCAGACCAACCAAATCCATCTACGACGCTAAACTGGATCAGTAGCATTGAGCTTCTATGTCACACTGATTACCAAGACAGAATGGGCACTGTGCTAATAACTCAAGGCTTCAAAATGGATGGCTACTGCACACAGAGTAGGATGTGAGTATACCAGAGGGTCCTGAACAGTGAAGGCCAAGACAAACATCGACACATCACATAACTAAGGAACACATGAACATACACTAGGCATACTACACAACTCTAACGACTCATCTCAGAGCTGCTTCGCCCAGGCATGTATCTCACAAGAAGTATCACTTGCTATTTCTAGTTTCTTGCCACAAGGTGCCTGCAAGAAAAATATGAAAGCTATTGCTGATGTACAGGCTTCTCTCATGCTTCCTCACAATTCAGTTGAGATGTGCTCAACTCCCACTTCACATAAACACTGGCTTCACAAAGTGTGGTGGTTTAGTCCCTGCTGGGGTCTGAGACCACGCAGCCGCTGCCCCTCCCCCACAAAGGGAGTGAAATACAAAGCCCCGGGGCTGAGATAAGGAGAGGTTTAATACAACAGTGCAACAGCAACACAACAAATAACAAGAATAACAGTAATAACAATAAACAGAGCAAAATATCTACCAACACAGCAGTGAGAGCAGAGAAATTGCATAACACGCGATAACCGACTGTCCCACGCTGCTGCGCTTTGGTGCCAGTATGTGACATCAGCATGGTATATAAATAACCCAGCTAGAGCTCCTCCCCCACTGCTGGGGAAAACTTAACCCTATCCTGGCTAAACCAGGACACAAGGTCACACAATACAGATATAGAGCTACGCAGTGCTCTTGCCACTTTAATGCCATAGAGTGTAACACTCAGATGAGACAAAACCAAACCCAGCGCCCACAGACACACGCACTGCCGCCCAGCGCCCACAGACACACGCACTGCCGCCCAGCGCCCACAGACACACGCACTGCCGCCCAGCGCCCACAGACACACGCACTGCCGCCCAGCGCCCACAGACACACGCACTGCCGCCCAGCGCCCACAGACACACGCACTGCCGCCCAGCGCCCACAGACACACGCACTGCCGCCCAGCGCCCACAGACACACGCACTGCCGCCCAGCGCCCACAGACACACGCACTGCCGCCCAGCGCCCACAGACACACGCACTGCCGCCCAGCGCCCACAGACACACGCACTGCCGCCCAGCGCCCACAGACACACGCACTGCCGCCCAGCGCCCACAGACACACGCACTGCCGCCCAGCGCCCACAGACACACGCACTGCCGCCCAGCGCCCACAGACACACGCACTGCCGCCCAGCGCCCACAGACACACGCACTGCCGCCCAGCGCCCACAGACACACGCACTGCCGCCCAGCGCCCACAGACACACGCACTGCCGCCCAGCGCCCACAGACACACGCACTGCCGCCCAGCGCCCACAGACACACGCACTGCCGCCCAGCGCCCACAGACACACGCACTGCCGCCCAGCGCCCACAGACACACGCACTGCCGCCCAGCGCCCACAGACACACGCACTGCCGCCCAGCGCCCACAGACACACGCACTGCCGCCCAGCGCCCACAGACACACGCACTGCCGCCCAGCGCCCACAGACACACGCACTGCCGCCCAGCGCCCACAGACACACGCACTGCCGCCCAGCGCCCACAGACACACGCACTGCCGCCCAGCGCCCACAGACACACGCACTGCCGCCCAGCGCCCACAGACACACGCACTGCCGCCCAGCGCCCACAGACACACGCACTGCCGCCCAGCGCCCACAGACACACGCACTGCCGCCCAGCGCCCACAGACACACGCACTGCCGCCTGGATTAACCTAAAGAACCCTCCCACCAACCCTGATGTCCTATCCCCTCTTCTGGCCCCACCCCACCCACTGCTTTGGCCCCTTGACTTATCTTTCAGGGAGCACGGTCCAGAAATCATCCTCATCAGGAGCACATCATCTACCTGGGGCTTCCCTGCATTCACTGGGTTCCTCTTCATCACCTGCAAGACAGAACACCACAAGTCACCGGCATGGCAACCTGTATCAACTGCTACCACAATGACCCCCTCCTCAGAAGAGCCACGCCACTCCCAATAACTGTATGTTGTGCTCCCCTCCGCCCTATCTCCCCTGGAAGCCAAAAAAACTGGAGAAATGCAGCAGCCATCCCACTCATAAGCAATCACCCACTTGGCCGCTCCCAGCCTGCCACTCCTCTCTTCCACCGACTCACCTCAAATCCTCTGCTGTTTCAGCATAGGTCTCACAATGCCTGCAAAACCAGAGAGAAACGGTCATTCCAATTGCCACACAATCCTCAGAATTTCAGGTCTGAGCAGACTGATTAACAACTCTCTCACCTTTTCTCAAACTGCTCTTAAGTCTGCAGCATCAACCCTTTTGAAAGGAGTGCATCACCTGCAAAATAAACAGAGGAAAAAGCATGGGGTGAGATGCCACCTAAATCCTCAGCTTGCTAACAGCACTGCCTCTCCCCTGCTCATTTACCTCAGCCGCTTAGAGATGGATTCTTCTGTCCGCTGTGCTGTAGAACTAAAACAGGGTATGATTTTAGCTACAACAAAATTATGACACCTCAAAAAGCTGCTGCTTCAGCACACTTGTCATCACTCACCTTGCCAAAGTCCAAGGGTGCAGGTATCCCACTTCACACATAAATTCACACCTAGAAAATAAAATCAACAGAGTGTAAGCCCATCAGAGCCACCAGTCACACAGATCCTCTGACACCTTCTGTCACTCTTCAGGAAGTGACTTCTTGCTTTGTACCTAAACAACCCAAACCGTGTAAGGCAAGTCACCTCATTGTTAACCAAGACTTTTATGAGACCAAAGGTTTGTCTTCCATTTCCATCTCCCTTCTAACTACTGTTAAAATATCTAAAACCCTAAATATTGAGCCCCACCTACAAGCTAAGACTCATTCAAGGTTCAACCTGCTCAATTACTGCACAAACTGCCACTCCCAGCAAATCCACCCTCCGGCACCTGCCAAACACAAGGAGAATAACTCCGTGGCAGCTGTCTACAGCTACGTGCCCAGAGATGGACTGTATGGTCTTTGCCAAAAGCATCTGGGCAGATCAACATATTGCTACACAACTACAAGTCTGTGCTCCCCTTGTCTTTACTATGGCTAAACTCCTGGGCAGGACAGCTCCAACCCTGACACAGGCTGACACCACACACAGACACCACAAGTGAAGTGACTGTGAGACACAAGAGGACCATGAGCAAGAAGAATGATGACCATAGGGAAGATGCTGCTGGCAGAGAAGCCGTACAGCACCATGATGGCACAGATGCATTGAAGCAGCCCCAAAATGAGAGGTGACCGCTGCAGCCTGTGAGACAGTTACTGTCAAAACCAGAATGACTGATAGGTCTTGAAGCCTGGTTTGTCACTTAAGACATGGGGATGAAACCCCAGAAGACTACCACATGCCAAAAGAACTCTCAAAAGTACAGCTGCAGGTGCCATCTGGCTCACCCCTGCAAGAGACAACTGCTCAAGAACATCCTCAATGCAACATGCACCAGATGGATCCACGCCTCAGGTTATAACTGCAAGACAAGAAGGGCTCAACAGGTGCTATGCTGATGAGGCGATGTACTCAAGACTCTTGGGAGGGCTATTGAGATGCCTGCTGATCACAAAGAGCTACAGAGAGATCAAGACCTGAGGATGGCATGGTATAAGATGCAGAATGCAGAAGACACAAACTACACAGTGACACAGACACAGGCTGGAACTGCCCTGCCCAGCACATGGTACTCTGGTGCTAAAATAACTCGCTCCCTTTATGAACACAAAGAGCACTGCTCCTGGACAGTCCTCTCTCCTGTGCTAACATGAAAAGCCCTCACTGCAATTCCCAACCCTGTCCCTTCTGCTCAGACCCTTCCCAGCCCTGGACCCTCAACTTAGCTTTCAGAGGGCCAGGGCCCAGAGCCATCTTCCACAATAACCACCCGAGTCACTGGGTTCCTCTGCATCATCTGCAGAACACCCACAGAGAGTGTGACCGGTCAACATCGTGTCAGCCAACACCAACCTCTTCCATGACACCCCCCTCAGAAACACCACTCACCTCCTCCTTCCAGAGTCAGGTGCTGCAGCCATCATCGCTTGTGGTACCTAAGATACCAAAACATACAAAATCACCGCTGTGCTTCTGAGTAGTCACCCACCCCTGCTCCTCCTCGCTACCGCCACAGCTCACCTCAAATGCTCATCTGACTCCAAAGGCTGCCTGCACGGCACCTGCAAAACCAAAGAGAAAGGCTTGGGTGCCGTGTGATACTTGATGCTTAGATGCAGACCTGGCCGACGCTGCCTCACCTTCTCAGACCACTCATCAAGCATGCAGCTCCACCCTTCCAAGACTACAAGTGTCACCTGCAAAAACTAAAGTAATGCTTGGTGGGATACTGCCGAAAACTACAGCCTGCCCACAGCGATAACCCTCTCCCGCTCCTTTACCTTGTGTGCTCACCCACCCCTCCTCTGCTGGTCACAGGTTCTCCTGTGGAGGCTTGGGTACCACCTGTAAGACACAACAAGGGATGCTTCTAACTTCACCAACAATATGATGCCTGAAAAATAACTGCTACTTGAGCACATCAGTCATACCTCACCATGCTGAACTCATCTGTTGCCAATATCTTTCTTCACACCTTCAAAATAAAACATGCTTATAGGCTACTCGTATAGACACCGGTCACATCTTCCCTCCGATGCCGCACATCAACCTACCTTCTTACGATGCTCTGCTCACCTCCTCCATCGCCCTTTGACGTACAGGTCACCCCTCTGCATCTGAAAAAATGGTATTGAATGAGTGACCTGGACGCTGAGTGATGGTTTAACAATTCCAGAGGTCTCCTTTAGGTACACCATCTCGATTCTCACTGCAGCCTGCCATTAAACACAATACAGTCATCCCGAATGTCTCTGCATAATGTTACAAAGAAAACTCATATGCCTACTGCATATATGGCTACTTGCTCTGAAAGTGACTGTATGCCATTTGCCTACAAAGTCTAGGCTTATCACCCTTTTAGCTACAGATACTTATTGCTATTCTTTTGTTGACTATGGCTGCTGTGCCCCCAGGAAGAGCAGCTCCAACCCACACATAAACAGGCACAGACCAACACTGCACACATACAAGACAAATGCTGTGACAGAGACATTAAAACAAGCTCTCCAAGAATGACCCCTTGGCCAGAGACAATGCCAGATGAGAAGGTTGAGGGGGCCAAGAGGAAGAATACACGGCAGGCTGAGAAGAGCCAAATGCTGTGGGCCAAGATAAAAACAGATGGGAGCAACTGGGATGAGTCATATGCAAGAAACCTTACTTCAAGAGCTAAGCATGTAAGGATATAGGGAAGAACTCCCAGAAAAGGTCTTTACAGAAATGGACCGCTTGAGACCAGAGATGTTAACACAGCCTGGAACAACGCTGCAAAAGGAGACAGACCTGAAACTTCCAAGACATATCCACACTTTAGGCTTGTAATGCAATAAAAAAGCACCCGGCTGGCACTGTGCCGATGACTATGGGTATTCGAGACCCGAGGGATGGTGCCTGAAGCAGACACTGTGCTACTTCAGTGCAAAGAGCAACAACGATGTCATGACCAGAGGAAGCTCTAGGACACATAAAATGGAAAACATGAACTACACAACAATGCAGCCATAGGCTGGAACTGCCCTGCCCAGCAGATGGCAGTCTTTTGCAGAAAGGTAACCTGCTCCCTTTCCCTGCCCAAAGGGCACTGTTCCTGGACAGTCCTCTCCCCTATGCTACCTTGAAAACCCCTCCCTGCAATTCCCAACCTTGGGCTCACCCCAGAGACCTCTCTCAAACACAACTCCTTCAACTTATCTGGGGGCTGGGTGTCTGAAGCCATCTTCCACAACAACCACATCAGCTAACCCGGATATTCCTACAGACGCCAGGTTCCTCTTTATCATCTGCACAAAAACAGCACCAGGAGTCAGCACCGTGTCAGCTGACACGGCCCTCTTCCACAACACGCTCCCCCTCAAAGCCATCAGACTTTCTGCTCGCCTGCTCCATGCCGGTTTCAGTGTTGGACGCTACAGCCATCATTGCTTGTGGCACCTATGACATCAAAAGACAAAAGATCATAGTTGTGTTTGTGTGAAAACACAAGGCCTGTGCTCCTCCTCTGTACTACCCCAGCTCACCTCAAATGCTCATCTGATTCCAAAGGCTGCCTACACAGCACGTGCAAAACAACATGGTTCTCTGTGGGCAATTAGGAAAGCCAACAAACCATCCCATACCCAGAAAGACACTGCGCATTACATCCCTTCCCCTTTCTTGAAAAGTGTTAAAACTCCATATATGGATGTGTTTGAGATACTCATTCTAACCCTTGCTACATCATCTCACCTTTAGTCCTATTTAGACAAATGATATCAGCAACTTACAATGTATACAGCAATACTAGTGAAAAAAACAAGCTCCCATCTTCAATAAAGTCAGAAAAGCTAGGAAAATACAACACATATACTATTAAGCAATCTTAAACACACACACCCACCACAACTTGATACAAAATTACTTACTGGAAAATAAATTACTATGTACCTGTACACCTCCTCTTATATATGCTGCTGAACCTTGACTTATCCTGAAACTCTTACCTCAGGTAGCTCTGTTCCTGTGATTATCAAAACACACCTGCTCAAAGAGCTTTAACAGCTCAAAAGCTGCT
This sequence comes from Strix uralensis, assembly GCF_047716275.1. Taxonomy (NCBI): domain Eukaryota; kingdom Metazoa; phylum Chordata; class Aves; order Strigiformes; family Strigidae; genus Strix; species Strix uralensis. Next base: position 88,173,008 of record NC_133975.1, on the reverse strand, counting down.
ATTTAGACTAGGACCACTAGAACACTAACTCCAAAGAAGCCCAAGAGCAGAATGACCCTCCTGAGGAGAGGCTGTGGCTTATAGACCCCAGGCCCCACCCACCACCCTGACCACAATCACCTGGGAAAGGGGAGGGGTGAACCACCAGAAAGCATAAAAGCAGCCAGGTGAGCAGAAGCAAATTTTCTCACCTGCCTTAAGTTTACAGCATGTAAAATGCTGTTTGAAGAAAGCAATGCTTTCTAGAAACAACAATATCTGCTCTTTCACTACATTTATTGCTTCAATGATGTGACCAGGTAGGGAATTAAAATCAGCTTTCCTGGGGTATAGATAAAGACAGATATTCTACTAATCTACATAGGGAACCAATCAGCTAAATGCAATAATGATATCATTATAGAAAACGATGTGCTTTATTTTCCTAAGGAAAAAAAAAATTGCTATGGGGTTACACTTCTTTTCTAGCAAGACTACACATGCTACCTAACTTCTACCAGAACCGTGTTCTGAATAGGACAAAGCAGAATTAGATCCTATAAGAATCCCTTCTCAAAAATACCACCAGTTGCAATATAGATTATTTACTATAGATAGCCAACCATTTAGAGTGACATTGATGGTCTCTCCAACCAACTCCCTTAAGAGTCCTAAAGGACAGAAAAGATCAAAAAAACATGGAATTGCATGACATGTATCAGAAACTGTATAAACCGGCTTAACTAACACCTAAGTTGCTAAAACAAAAATAAATTGCAAAACATCACAAAAAACACCACAGGAGATTTATTGATAACATATGAAGGTGATCGTCTTCACTGAAAAAATCAAGAAGAGATCTAAGCTGACAATATACATGTTTGGGATACCAGATACCAAATAAAGACATACAATAAGATGGAAAAAAAATAGACAGCTCTGGAGCACAAAGACAGCTTTGGAAAAGGTTCTAGCAAAATGAGAGGCGTCGTTATAGGGATTAGAGAGACCAAAAAAGTCTCGGGGATGCAATGAATTCAAAAGGGGATCAAACAAACTAGAGATGTCCTCAGGGGGCTGGGGAACTGAATGGAGGTGCACCGAATGGATGGGAGGACAGAAAGACCAACCGGGGTAACAGATGTAGATGCAGAAAGGGTTCCAAATGGAAAAAAGGAGCTGAAAGAGCCCCTGTGAGAGCTCGGCAATGGGAGAGGTGCAGTCCTGAGCCGGCCTTGGAGACCTAAGAAGCCTCAGAGATAACAATGAGGAACTGCAAAGGGGATTTCAACAAAGTACAGATGTCATCAGGGGATGAATGAAGGCATGCTCAACGGTTAAAAGAAAGAGAAAAGAGCTCTGAAGAGCACAAAAGAATAAAATTGGAAGGGAGCTAAAGTGCTACAAGAGTGCAGTGGAGTATGTGGAAGACATTGTTATAGAGAGTAATTAGGAAGGGGCATGGTAAGAAAAGAAGGTTCAGAGACACAGTGAGGGCATCTCGGCCAACTACAGATGACAGAACAACCAAATGGAGACACACTCGACAGCAGGGAGAACGATAAAGGAGCACAGCATAGCAAAGAAAGAAGGGAGTCTCTAACAGAACAAGAGATAGAAAAGGAGATGGAGTGCTAAAAGATGCTGTGGAGATCAAGGAATGTCAGGGCTGGCATTGTCATTGTGAGGAGAGGGGTGTTGAGGGGGTCTAATGGATAAAAGAAGTCTTAGAGATGACAAGGATGAATTCGGGTGATCATCTGAGGACGGTACCGATAATCTCGGGTGGCAAGGAATTGAACCCTGGAATCCCAGATAGCATAGAGGAACAAAGGAGTGTTCTGTGGCTCAAAGATGGCCCCACCTAAAGTGCTACAAGATGGAACTGCACCACAAGGAAGGTCTTGGGAGGCATCGTGACTGGGCGAAGAACTGTCCCAATGCAGCCAGGGAGTCAGAAAAGGATTGGGGGCATGACAATTAAATCCTGACTTGATCCGAACTGAATAAATGTGTCATCGGAGGGCCAGGGAATGAATAGAGGCATGGCTAGAGGGAAGAGAGGACAGAATGACTGGGCTGGGTCACAGATATGGACTCAGGAAGTCCTCTGAGGGAACGAGAAGAGTCTGAGGGCCACTACAAAGCTAAAAGTCTGCTAAGGGCAACCTCAAAGATATTGATAAGCATGATGATGCTATTAGAAGGTCCCAACTCGGCCAAAGACACCAGAGAAGGCTCAAGGACATGAGGAGGAAGTCTGCAGGGGATTTGAGCAGACTACAGATGTCCTTGGAAGGCTGGAGACTGTGGCAATTGAGGCATGGACTCTCCATGAAGTACAATAGGAAAGACCCTTTATTATTACAATAATACACGCTAAAGTTCTTGCCAAAGCTCTTACTTCATAATTAGCAGATCAGCAATTAGACAGCTATCTACCTTTTCTCCTATCAGCATAAGACGACTCTAACACACGCTGTGCAGACCAATCAACTTCTTGTTCACACGCTGTTCACATGGCGGTAACTTCTCACAGTTCAGTGTTGCAGCTGTCTGTTGTTTTTTCCCTGCCACCTTGGCACAACTTGGCAGTTTCTTATCTTACTCCCAAGGCCTGTTTCTCATCAAAGCCTTGCTTTAAGGTTGCCTTGCTAATAAGGTTAAACACTTGAGTTCTTAATTCTTAATACTGCTAAGCAAAGGAAGTTGAATACACACATTCTTACAGCATTCCATCCTTATTAATAACTATATTTTGTCTAAGCTACATCTTTCACTAGTGACTAGTAAGCCTATATATTTCATAAAGGAGTTGCAATTACTGTCAGCATTTTCTCTTAAAAGAGTTGACAACTGCAGTGTGATTAAGGACAGAGATAGTGTATTTTGTCCTATTGCAGAAGCGAGCATTACCCATACATTCTCCTTTGGTTGTTTTGGAATCCAGGGTATAGTCAGTTCAGCTGCTAGGATGGTGGTGGCAGTGATAAGGCAGGTCACATCCATCTCGCTGGGATCCACTGTGGGCTGCTGCTCAGCAATACGGTTCCTGTTTTGCACTTTTGGTTAGCACAGTTTCTTTATCAATGTTCATTCCAAATTCTTCTTCACTGTTTAATGCTCCCAAGGATTACCACCAGGTAATTCAACAAGGTCACTAGCGCTGTTATGTTCCAAAGAAAGGCCAGACAGGGATCCAGCATTCTTAAGGCCCACGTCTGCCCCTTTTTTTTCTACTAACAACACAGTCCATATTGCTCTATCAATCAGGCATTGTACACATTGTAAAATACGTGGTATACATGTAATAATACATAAGAATATTCCTACAACTATCGAAATTGATTTTAAGGTAGACTTAAGCCAGCCACTCATTCCCCATACCCCTAAAAACTCATCAAGCCAGGTATCTCGAACCTGCAACTTGGAAACGTGTTCCTTCAAAAGTTGTATACTCTCTCTTCCTCCAACACGTCCCAAACTCTCAGCAAATGATCAGTCAAAGAGACCACAAACTGTTGGCACACTACAGCACCCACAGCTAGCTCCTGAGTGTCCACCAAAAGCTGCCTCTCACGCCTCAGGTATGGTCGCACACACCCTGCCGGTAACCACTGGGAGGCGTGGCCTGTGGAGACACAAGCATAACCTCTTCCCCAGGTTTTTAAAGGATATGGTCCTTCCCAGTTACCACTCTCCAGGGTTTTTGCTAACACTTGAACCTTGCCCTGGACTTCTTCTTGATCTGGTATCTGCGACAAGAAGTGATGCAATATTGGTGGCACCTGTGAGACAGGGGAAATGTTTAAAAAGTTCATGACATATAATGCCTTATTTAGCATTTTGTGAGGTGTAGATTGATACCCTCCATCTCCCCCTTTTTGTTGTTGTAGTAGACGCTTTAGCGTGCCATGCGTACGCTCCACAATGACCTGTCCAGTCAGTGGGGAATGTTGGTCAGATGCTTGACTCCCCACTGTATGACAGGATGCAAACACTACTCCAGAAAAGGTATCAACAGACACATGTACGCATTTTAACATTCCAAATGCCGCAAAGTGAGTGACGTCGGACTGCCATAATTCTGAGGTGAGTACCCGAGGGTTGACACCACTAGCTGTTGAAGAGAGAGAGTCCTTCTGGCATTCAGGGCAAGTCGCAATGATGTCTTTAGCCTGACGCCTTGATAAAGAAAACTGTTTTTGTATTGCCCTGGCGTTTTGGTGGAAAAATGCATGTGAAAGCCGTACTTGCTCGAAGACATTTGTATTAACCACTGTAACATGTGCATAGTAACTGGAACAATGATACACCCAGGTTTCTGACCAGCAAGTAATAGTAGGCACTGCCTACCTTTCATGATCAGTTTGGCAAACATTTCTGGATGAGTAGTGACCGTCTTGTGCATTTGGTGTGACAAAAAAAATCCATTCAATAACAACAAGAGGGTCACTAAGTGTTTCATCCCACTGAAACAGCAGCACATATGGCTGCCATGGAGGGTTAAATAGTATCAGTTGATACGGATGGCCAGGTGCACATCACAATGCTTGTCTTTCTGAGATTGTGTTAGCCACACAATGGAGGTTTTGTCTCACTTTCTCTGTAAGTACTCTGGGTGATGTCGGTGAAGGATCTCCTCGCAAAATATCAAACAAGCTATGCAGATCATCATTAGTTAGGCGCAACAACGGCCATATCCAATTTATGGCTCCCAACAGTTTCTGTAAATCATTTAAAGTCTTAACATCATTTTTAAGTTTAACGTCTTGTGGGACAATGGTCTGTTCACAAATTCTCCACCCCAGGTACTGCCATGGTGATGATCGCTGTACCTTTTCAGGTGCTATTTGTCACCCCACTTGAGATACTGAGTCTTTGGTTAAAGCAAGAGCCTTTCCCATGATCTCCTGTGTTTCTGCTGCTATAAGAATGTCATCCATATAATGATATATAACAGCCTGGGGAACCTGCATTCTAACAGGGCTCAAAGCCTTTGCAACAAACCACTGACACATCGCGGGACTATTTTTCATGCCTTGTGGCAAAACAACCCAGTGATACCGTCTTGCAGGTTCACTAACATTAATACTGGGAACAGAAAAGGCAAATTTAGGTGCATCATCTGGATGCAAGGGAATGGTAAATACCAATCCTTTAGATCAATTATTACAAGATGCCAGTTTTGGAGAATCATTGTTGGGGAGGGCATTCCTGGCTGTAACGTACCCATATCCTCCATGGCATCATTAATGTGTCAGAGATCATGTAAATGTCGCTTTGAAACGTTACAGCATGACCACTAACCCTGAAAAGTGCTTGAGTTACCCGAGCTAACGGCCAATGCTGTGGTCATCTGCTCACAGATATTATGGTCACATCCGTGCCAGTATCTAAAATGCCTGACAGTTCAACAGATTCTTCTGCTTTAGTGAGGACACATTTTACCAGAGGTCGACCTTGTGTCACTGTCTGAGCCCAAAATATTTGAGGAGTATCTGTTGATCCAAATCCTGAGTCACCCCAGCTTCTAGGCATACTATTAGGGGGAGCCGCAGTAAAATAAAAAAGCTGAGCAATTATGGACCCTTTTGTTACCAAACACGGGGGTAACGGGGTCCAGGCCATAATTCTGATTTCCCCTTCATAATCGGCATCTATGACCCCTGGTAAAATGAACAACCCCTGTAAGGTTGTAGATGATCTTCCCAGTAATAATGCGCTTTTTCCATTTCCCAGTGGTCCATATACTCCTGTTGGTTCAAGGATACCATAGTATCCAATAATGTTACTGATTCAGAGGCTGCCAGGTCCACGCCTGATAGATATCGACTAAATTATTACAAACCATCACTGATTGCAATATTTTATTAGTGTCTTTTTATTCACACTTGTGCTTGGAGGGCCCCCTATCTTCCTCCAGCGTTTTAAAACACAGCCTAGGGGAGTCTTTTTGACTATTCCCCCCACACTGGCTGCTTCCCATCTCGTCTACTTTGTCTTAAAATGCTACCCGATTAAGCTGACAATATCCCCCTCAGGTAGATGGTACAAAGGTGCACTGTCCCGACGGAGTATGCACCTATATTCAAGACAACAATTAACACAGAATTAGTGCCTCCCACTAGAGGAGATATTTCACGTATCACACTTAAAACACCTAGCATAAACAAACAGGCAACACCAATGACACAGCGGGCGGGCACCATCCACCAACCACCTTCACACCATCCACCACCCACAATCCACCATACACCATCCAACATCACACAATCCACCATCCATCATCCTTGTTCCCACAACACACCATCCACCATACATTTATCACCATCCGCCATCCACCATCCCACAATCCACCATCCACCATGCTCCTTCCAACCATTCACCAGCCCCCGTTCACCCTCCTCCATCCCACAATCCACTATCCACCATCCAGCTTCCGACGATCCTCCATCAATCATCCACCATCCCACAATCCACCATCCACCATCCATCTTCCTCCTGATTCGCGGAAAAAAGACTCTGCAACTGGAATAGAGTTATAAAGCAGGTATGTTTACTCCAGTGCCAGGGTTTCTCCATGGGGATTTCTCCACAAAGCTTGCACACCAACAGCACTTTTTACCAAAACCTTATAGAGTGTGGATATACATACTCATTGGATTACATAGCACAAACATACATATGCATGAGTAAGGCTGGGTTAGTTTGAAAGGCTGATGTCAGCAGTTTATGTTATCTTTGCACCTGAGCATTGCCTCCTGGGGGGCGCCTTCGGGAGGAAGGCTCGTGGTCTTTCTCACCTTGTTTTTCCCTCAGAGAATGCACAGATTCTCTTAGCCAATTTCTTGAACAACAAAAAATATTTTTCAGCTGCTTTACTCATCCTATCTTATTTATTCGAACCAATGAAACTTCTATAATCCGTATATGGCTATCTTTACTCATTACTGAGGCCCAACTAGCTAGACTACACCTGTTCTTCAAGGACAAAAACATGATTACTTTGCTGAACACTGCAGTTCTTGGTAGATTTTCACAGTAAACTGCTTTGTTTTGAGGGACACAGTAGTCCTTGGTAAAATTCCACAGAACAGTCTGGGAAAGCAGGATTCTTAGCAATATTAAAAAATACTATAAGTAATACTATAACTTGCTATAAGTAAGGAAATAAGTTGTTAAGCAGTTTTCTGTAAGTAAATAAGTAAATAATTCTTAAAACAAGTAATCATTTCTCTGTATCACTCCTTCCCAAAATTGAACATCAATCATCCACCATCCACGTTTGCACAATGCACCATCCACCTGTCCTGGTTTATCTACGTTAGGGTTAAGTTTCCCCAGAAGTGGGGGGAAGTTCTAGCCGGGTTATTCAATACCATGCTGATGTCACCTCCGGGCGCCGAAGTGCGGGAGCGCGGGAGAATCCGTGAACGCGTGTTTTGCGCCATCACTATCCTTACTGCTGTATCAGTACATATTTTGCTCTGTTCATTGTTATTACTGTTATTGTTATTGTTGTTGTTTGTTTTGTTGGTGTTCCAGTGTTGTATTAAACCTCTCCTTATCTCAGCGCCGGGGCTTTGTATTTCACTCCCTTTGTGGGGGGAGGGGCAGCGGCCATGTGGTCTCAGACCCCGGCAGAGCCAAAACCACAATACCACCAACCACCTTCAATCCATCCACCATCCCACAATCCACAATCCAACAGCCACCATCCAACTTCCCACCATCCACCATCCCACAATCCATCATCCACCACCCACCATACACCTTCCCACCATTAACATCAACCACCAACCAGCCACCATGAACCATCCACCATCCACAATCCACCATCCACCTTCCCAGCATCAATGATCCACGAAGCACCATACACCATGAACCATCCAATATCAAACATGCACCACTTACCATTAACCATGCAACATCCACCATCAATCATGCACCATCCACCATCCCACAATCCACAATTTATCATCAACCTTCCCACAATTCACCATCCACCATCCAACAACTACCTTCACACCATCCACCATCCCAACATCCACAATCCACCATACAGCTTCCCACCATCAACCATTCTCCCACCCACAATCCACTATCCAACTTGCCACCATCCACAATCTTCCATACACCCTCGACCATGCCACTATCCACCTTCCACCATCCATCATCCCAGAATTCACCACCTACCTTCCACATTCTCACAATCCACCATCCCACAGTCCACCATCCACCATCCATCAACAACCTTCCCAACATCCACAATCCACCATCCTGTAATCCTCCATACACCATACTCCATCCCACAATCCCCAATCCACCATCTACCATCCACCATCCCACCATCCACCATGTACCATCCTCAATCTCACCATCCACCATCCACAATTCACCATCAACCTTCCCAACACCCACCATCAACCGCCCACCATGCAGCTTCCCACCATCAACCATCCCAAAATTCACCATCCACCTTCCCACAATCAATTATCCACAATCTACCATATCACAGTTCACCATCCACCATCCACCTTCCCACAATCCACCATCCACCTTCACACCATCCACCATCCCACAATCCACCTTTCGCCATTCCAGAATCCACCATCAGCATCTGTCGCTGTTGAAACAGACACGACAAACACTGAATTGTGCAAAATGGCTACTTTATTGTTCTAACAAGCCTTTTTACAACTTTATTAAGAGTATGTGTCCATATGTGATTTGTTTGATTAGAGACTAACAGTTCATGATTGGATGACCTCTTCTCTGTTGCAACTTCAACAACCTTCCTTTCCTTTCAGTCAGGCAGTTCCGGTCTGGTAGTTCCTTACTCTTGTTTACTCAGCTCTTCTCGGGACATTCAAGCCTCTTAAAGGTACACAGTTATCTGCTCAAGGTCAATATCAAACTTACATTCTGATCCCTTAGACCAGCCGAGGTCTCCCATAAGCATCCACCATCTTCCTTCCCACCATCAGCCATCCATCATCCACCATCCAACTTCCTACCATGCAGCATCCAGCATCCCACAATCCACCATCCACCATCAAAAAATACACCATCCACCATCCCACAATACACCATGCACCATAGACCATGCAACTTCCAATAACCCACCATCCGCCATGCACCATCCCGCAGTACATCATCCACCATACACCGTACACCATCCTGCTATACACCATGCACCTTCCCACCATCCACGATCTCACAATACACCATCCACCTTCCCAACATCCACCTTCGCATCATCCACCATCACCAATCCACCACACACCATCCCACAGTCTAACATCCCCTATCCAACATTCATCATCAAACAATCCACCATTTACCTTCCCACCATGCACCATCAACCATCCCACAATCGACCATCCACCATCCATCTTCCCACAATCCACCTTCCTAACATTCACCATTCACCATCCACCATCCAACTTCCCACCTTCCACCATTCCCCATGCCAAAATCCGCCATCCTCCTTCCAACCATCCACAATCCCCCATTCACGCTCCACAATCCCACAGTTCTCTATCCACTATCCACCATTCAGTTTCCAACCATCCACCATCCCCAAATGCACCATCCACCATCCACCATCCAACTTCAAATCATCCGCCATCCCACAATCCACCATTCTCTTTCCAACCATCCACCTTGCCACCATTGACCATTCACCATCTCACAATTCACCACCTACCATCCACATTCTCCCAATCCACCATCCAACATTCACCATCCCACAGCCCACCATCCACCATCCATCATCAACATTCCCAACATCCACAATCCACCATCCTGCAGTCCTCCATACACTAGCCACCATCCATAATCCCCAATCCACCATCCACCATCAACCATGCAACCATCCACCATCTTAACTCCAATCATCCACCATATACATTGCACCATCCTCCATCCCACAATCTACCATCCACCATCCACGATCCACAATAAACCATATGCCATCCAACATTCCACAATCCACCATCCCACAAACCGCCATCCACCATCCCAAAATGCAACATGCACCATCCACCTTCCCACCATCCACATTCCCAACATCTACCATCAACCATCCCACAATACACCAAGAAACTTCCCACCATCCACCATCACACATCCACCCACCAACACCCCATAGTCTACCATCCACCAAACAAAATTTACCCTCACACAATCCACCAGCCACCTTCTCACCATCCTCCATCCCACAATCCACCATCCACCATCTCACAAACCACCATACGTCACCCACCTTCCCACTGTTTTGCTGATTAGGGATATCAATTAAACTCAGACACCAGAGTGAAAAGAGCAGGCATATTTTACTAGAAATAACTAAATAATAAAACAGAATAATACAGAAAACATACAGTAAGAAAAGACAGAACAGTGCACTTAAACAAATAGGAAAATACAGGGTAATGCATCAAATCATTACTACCTGAGAGAGAGAATAGTGATTAGAAAGATCCATCACCACTTGCATACTTTACCATCATCCAGATCCGCAGTCGCTGGGAGCCCCGGTTACAGCGAGGGTTTGGAGAACCTTTCCCTGCAAGTGGGAAATCCTACGCGGTGCGTCCACCTGTAGGTGAGGCTTCCAAAGTCGCTGTGAGCAGGTCCAGCCTTATATACCTAAAAATCAGTAAGCCAGAATAGCTGGCACCTTTGTTTTAAGCGGAAATATCTGGGTTTTGTTATAGACTATCTTGCCAAAATGATGCAAGTTAGGACAAATTAAATTTCAACTGTTTATTTCAGCAAGCGGCAATAAGCAAAACAGCGCTGGGCGGCCGGGGAGTCCTTCCTCCACCAACGGCACGCGCTCACTTCCCGAGGATCCGTCTTTTTTATATCCTCCGCCTTCCGGTATCGGGTCTCTCTGAGAGGTGTACCCTGCATCAGCGCACTTTGCATCTGGGGGTCACTCCATCTGGGTCTTCCTCGCGTCACCAACTCCTCGCATTTCCTGCTTTCCTGAGAGTGGCTTGTGGCATCGCTGGAGAACAACGGACAAAGTTGTGAGCGATCCAGACCAAGGGGCCTCACTGTAACAGCAAGCTGCAGCTGTGTTCAAGGACAAAAACAAGGCCGAGACGGCCTGAGAAACTACATTCCTGCCCAAGAGATAAAGATGTTGGAATGTCGAAAACAGGGGGTCTACCTGGGGGGAGAGCAGCGCGTGGACACCACACTGGGACCAATCATCGAGGGCAGAAGGGCGCGTGAACAAGTAGCTTTAGCCTATTAGCAATAAGATAGCGGCGCGTGAAGCTGGAGATAGAGTATAAATTGCTGTGTAGCCTTTAATAAAGTGGCATCAACTTGATCACATTGGTCGTCTAACTTGTGTCCGAGACTTCCGCGTCAGCAGTGGCTCACAAAGCTTTTGTTTATGTCTTACAGAGTATAGACACTACCCCTTTTTCCTTGTCCCCTTTGTCTTTCTCCCCTTTGTCCTTCTTCCCTTTCTCCCTCATTTCAGTCTTTTGTAAAATAGGAGTCCTTGCTTCAGCATTTCAACTTAGATAAGCACTTCCAGTCAGTTAGTTGTTACACAGTGTAATAGTTAAGATTAAGCTTAGGCCTACATAGTTTATGGAATAACATGTCACGAGCTCCCAGTATCTTTAATGGAATTTAATGAACAAACAGTTTACTGTCTATCACAATCCTCCCTTTTTCTTTTTATCATTTTGTTCATCAAATCGTTGCAATTCTTGTTGACTTAACAGGAGAGTTTCTTCAATTTAAAGTCATCATCTAATTGGTCATTTTTGGCTTTAATGAGTATTGGACGGGTGACAGACATCAGATATGTTACCCGCTGCATCATTCTCCAAGTTATGACATATAATATTATTGACAAAGTCAAACTGATCAAGATTAATATCAAGAGAACCACAATGGAGTGACACAACTTATTCAAGATGCCTGTAGCAGTAGGTGACCATCCAAAAAGGGTGTCCCACCAGTTATGTTCTGCATTCTTTTTTGCTCTTTCCAAGACTCGGTGTTTTTTCTCCACATTGTGATGAACAGTTATTGAGTTTTCTGTCCGTTTTCTCTAACTTTCTCTAAAATCTCAACTAAGTCTTTGTGTTGAAGTAACTGCTTAACCAAAGTGAGATTCATTCCAATGGGTGTAGGTTGTAGATTATGTATTAACGTATAATTGGATTGCAGGAGTTGGTGAGACATGACCGGGGCTAAATAGGAAAAGTCACATCCGATTATGTTTGTGAAATTGCAAACACAGAGATTTGAATAATTTTTTTGTCTCTACTATGACCTTGTCTACGGTTAAGAATTCACAAACCGTCCTCAAACATACACAACGTTTGCCAATATATATGAGTACTGGTTTAGGATTTTCATTGGGATGGACTTCAAAGTGGCAAATATTTTGTTCGGTATCTAAACAAATATCTTGTGCATCAATTGCATTGTCTTCACAAATGAATGCTTGTTGTTCCCGTACAATGCAAGACTCTAGATTGACAGTTTGCCATTTTTTGTTTACCTTTCGGGCCCATACTCTATGCTCAGAAGGATAGAGTATGGTCCCGTTGGGATTCAGCCCTAATGTAATGACAGGATAAATTTGGTATATGGTGGTATTGTAAATAGTGAGTATAAAGGTAGTAGTTGTGTTTGTGATGGGGTCATAGGTAAAGTTTACCAGGTTCCACCAGGATTGGAGTTTCTTTTCAAAATTAGTAGCACTGTCCCAAATTATTCTCCGAATTTCAGTAGGAAGAATACCTTCTTCACCTTCTCTCATAATTGAGGTAGCTATCGACTGCATCCATATTTGAGTCTAGATGCAGCTGAGAGCTAAAGATAGGTTATTTTGGAGCACACTGAGTGCATCTGTAATCAATTCATGATCCTTTATATTTACCTTTTCCCCTTTTGGTAATATATTTGACAACAGCCACTGGTTAGCCCCCAAAGCCAATAAGGAAGATCGCAAAGGCCGTTGTATATTAGTTAAATCACTAATTGAGGTAACCAACTTGTTCATTATCACCTCTGAATCAATACTATTTAAAACTCCCAATCCTGTTCCCAAAGCACTGGTTAAGTGTCTCTGCGTTGTTTTCGTGTGAGGAGTTCGTTTTTGCAGCCAGGTTGTTCATCCCTCGTAAGAAGTCTTTAGGAAAGGTGAACAGGCTGGCTGAATATTTGAAACATTATTTTGCATCAGCAATTCAACTTGTTTGAGAGACCACACTGGGTTAAACAGCATTTGCTGTTGACCTGTATTTCTAATTGCATATGGTCCAATTCCAAAGTTTCTTGGGCTAAGCACGACCGTTGGTTGTGTTGGAACAGTATGAGCAGTCTCTTTGGGAGCGTGGGTTGTTGTAGTTTCCCCCTGTATGTTCAATGGAAATGAGAAAGATATAGCTTGATCCCCTGACCTGGTCCCTCCCAAACAAACTATGGACACTCGTTGTGTTGTAGTAAATGCATACCAACAGGCCTCTGACTCACAACGGGTTTGAGCTATTTTAGATTCTGTTTTGTCTCCGATAACGATTTGAGTAAAAGGGGACTGACGGATGGTTTGAATCAAAGGGTGCCAACTTATTATCACATTTACAATAAATACTCTGCATCCTATCTGTATCTCATCTCCTTTTTTAGCTGTCCAGCTATGGGATGAATTCTCCCATTTATATGTTTGGAGTGTTAGGTTATTACTTAGTATGGCGGTTGCTAACTCTGTCCCATACAAATCTGCATCCATACTTCCTGTATGTCCATAATAAGCTTCTGTCCAAGGCCATATAATTTGGTTAGTTAGGGTATATTCAAAAGGTTGGTGGGATTGGTTAGTCGTTCTAGCCCATCCTGGTAGTGTATTCATTGTGGCTAATACACCTAGCCAGACTATCCAATAGCGCCAATAGAAGGCTGGCGGGATTCTATAGATTCGCGTATTTTTTCTTAGTTTCTTTTGTATCAGGGTGTTTGGCACTCTCGTCTGGCCCTTCTCCCTCAGGGGCCCTTTTATCTTCTGAGTAGTGCAGTAAAGTTTTCCCCACTTTGGTACGTCTCTGCCTCCTCTGCCTACTCTGTTGCTTAGAGCAGCAGGGTGTTCCATCTTCTTGCCAGCAGCCGTATTCTTCAGGGGTACGTTTGCCTCTACTCCGGGACACATAGGCCTCACAGTTTTTAGCTTAGACCTCGGGTCCACGACAGGGGATCTGCTTTCTACAGATCACCCTTAGGATCTGAGGGTGATATTCAGTAGGTCAATTAGGGTGAGTGCACTCTCTTTCAGGATTTATCCCTTTAGTAAATATTTTCCATCAAGTTTTAGAATCTTCAATTATTTTTCCCATTTTTACTCCAATTTTTAGGGCCTGATTAGTTAATCTCCATTCTCATTGATAACACTGATTACAACTAGATCGGAGATTTATTTCATGTACATTATGAATTCACCAGCCTTCTTTACATACATTACACTTTATGCATATAAAGGGAAAACAAACACAAGTTTCAATTGGACAAAAATATCAGGGTCTCACTCATCGAGTCCTTCGTAGGTTCTTGTTTCACAATGTGTAGAGTGCTCTTTCAGGTTTTCCGAAGGGTGACTTGTAGATTCCCAGGAGGGCTGGTCCCTTTCCAGGCCGAATCCTGTATAGGTCCCTTTACTCGGCTTGCGTGTGTCTACCCCTTCTCAGCAGTCCGAAGAGCAGTTTCTGTAGTGATAAGAGCAACATAGGGTCCTTCCCAATGGGGGGTCAAAGAAGATTCTTTCCATGATTTGATTAGTACTTTTTTCTCCTGGTTGGATTTGATGCATGGGCCCATCCAATGGAGGCCTTTGTACTACCATCCCCTGGGCCTGCAGTTGTTTTCTCCTTGCTATTAGCTGTATCAGGTAGGATTTTATCTTTAATTCTTCAAGTTGGGGGTGATCCGGTGGCGTTTCTAAATCATAGGGCATCCCATATAGCATTTCAAAGGGAGAAATGCCTACATTGGTTCGGGGCTGAGTTCTGATATTTAACAAGGCTAAAGGGAGACACTTTACCCATGACATTTTGGTTTCTAACATTAATTTGGTAAGTTGTTTTTTCATTTCTCCGTTCATACGTTCAACTTTCCCTGAGCTCTGCGGGTGCCACGGAGTGTGGTATTGCCACTGTGTACCCAGGGCAGCCAAAGTCTCTTTGGCTACTCAGGATACAAAGTGTGGACCCCTATCTGAGTCTATTGCTCCATACCGAGGTATAATTTCTTCAAGTAATATCCTTGTTACTGTGTGAGCTGTGGCTCGGGCTGTGGGAAAGGCTTCTACGAATTGGGTTAAATGATCTATAATTACTAATAACTATTTATACCTCCCCACCTTTGGTAATTCGGTAAAGTCTATTTGTATTCTTGCAAAGGTCTATGAGCCAATTCTCGCCCCCCATATACTCGCTTTCTTATTTGATGTTTATTTACTTTCTGACAAATGAGACATTCTCCTATCACTCGTTTGGCTATATCATATATTCCAATGCACATGTATTTAGTTGCAAATTGATCCACTAATGCCTGAGTTCCCCAATGAGTGTTTTTATGGAATTGCTGCATTATCTTGGTAGCTATGGGTTTTGGGAGAACTTCTCGGCCGTCCAGGAGTTCCCATTTTCCATTAGCTTTCTGTTTAATCCCCATTTGATTTAATTTTGCTTGTTCTTGAACAGTAAAGCTTAAAATTTCATAGGATTTTCCATGGAAAAAGCACCACTTAAACCCTGGTCTTTCACATACACATTCTATGCCGTCTACCCCGAAATCGTCCCAGCAAGCATAACAGGGGAGGTAATTATCTCCACAATTAACACACTGCTTTCTGGCCTCTATCGGACAATCCAAGTGCAGTGCTAATAGCGCTGCTCTCTCAACCTCTTGATCAGTAAGGTTATTCCCCCGTACTAAAGGATTTAGCTCCCTCTGGTGTCTCTTTAAGTGTACTACCGCAATTTCGCTGGGCCCTCGTATAGCTTGCAAAATTTGTGATATTAACTCCTGATGTACTAGGTCCTTCCCGCGAGAATTGATTAGGCCTCTCTCTTCCCATATTTTCCCAAAAGTATGTACTACTCCGAAGGCATATCTAGAATCGGTGTATATAGTTCCCACTTTTCCTTTTAGTAATTGTAAAGCCTTTAATACTGCATATAATTCACTTGCCTGTGCTGACCAGCTGGGATTCAAGGGTCCTGATTCTATCACCTTAAAAGTTTTTCTATCAATTATGGCATACCCTTATTTTCCTTTTCCTTCTACCACTCGAGAGGATCCATTTACAAATAATTTTTCTCCTTTCCCTAATTCCTCTTCTTCCAAATCTGGTCTTATCTTAGTCTGCTCCTCGATGTTATGGAGGCAATAATGAAAAAGATTTTGACTAGGTTCTCCATACAAAAATTGGGCTGGATTTTGTAAAGATGTTGTTTCAAGGGTCAGGTGGGGAGATGTAATGAGGATTGCCTCATATTTTACCAGTCTAACATCGGTTATCCATTTTTCTGCTTTTTGCTGTAACACACCTCTGATATTATGGGGTGATAGTACCTTTAACTCACTACCAAAAGTTATTTTATGCGCTTCCTCAATTAACAAAGCAGCTGCCACCACAACTTGTAGTCACGTAGGCCATCCCCAACTTACAGGGTCCAATAATTTTGAAATATATGCTACTGGTTTCTTTTTTCCTGCCCATTCCTGGGCTAATACTCCAAATGCAGTTCCTTCCTCTATGTTGACAAATAAGAAAAATGGTCTTTTTAGGTCGGGCAAGATCAGAACAGGAGCATTTACTAATTCAGTTTTTAGTTCTTTTAACCGTTGATCATCTTCCTGAGTCCATTTTAATAATCCATTTTTAGTTATTTTGGTGTATAAAAACTTTACCTTTCCACTGTACCCTTCAATCCACTGCCTACAATATCCAAATAGCCCTAATAGCTGCCGGACTTGTTTCTTAGTTTTTGGACTTAGTAGGGAAAGTATCCCTTTAACTCTTTCCGGATCCAGTTTCTTAGTTCCTTGACTTAATCGATGCCCTAGGTATTTAACTTCCTTTTCGACAAATTGCAATTTGGATTTTGACACCTTCAGTCCCTTTAAGCTCAGGAAATTTAACAATTTGATACTTTCTTCCCGAACCCTTTCCTCATCCTCCCCTGCTATTAAAAGATCATCTATATACTGAACTAGGGTAAGGGTATCTCCTATCTGGTAATCCTGTAAAATTTGTTCTAAAGCTTGCCCAAACAGGTTTGGGGTTTCGTTGAAACGTTGGGGTAGGACTGTCCACCGGAGTTGAGTTTTCCTGTGGGTATCTGGGTCCTCCCACTCAAAAGCAAAATAGTTTCTGCATTCCTCTTTTAGGGGGCATGCCCAGAAAGCGTCCTTCAAGTCTATTACACTATACCACTGGTCATTCAGGCCTAATTGACTTAAGAGAGTGTGTGGGTTAGCTACTACAGGGAATCTAGTTACAGTCCTTTTGTTAATTTCCCTTAGGTCATGGACTAATCTATACCCCCCATCTGCCTTATTGACGGGTAAAATGGGAGTATTAAAAGGGGACATGCAGGTTTCCAATAATCCCTGCTTTATTAATCTCTGAATTTCTGGTTTCAATCCTTGCCTTCCCGCCAGAGGTATGGGATATTGCTTAATCCTCACCGGTACCTCAGGATCCTGGATGGTTACCATAAAAGGTTCAACATTCAATTTTCCCACTGTATCTGGAGTGTACCATACTTCAGGGTTGATTTTAGTCTCATCTTCAACCCGCAGGGGGCACAGTTTGATTTCAAGTTTGTGTTCTGTTACTTCCAAACTAATTCCTAATTCAATCATTAGATCTCTCCCCAGTAGGTTATAATCTGCCTCAGGCACTAACAACAAGGATCCCATCCCCACTTTAGAATCTGTTTCAACGAGTACATCTTTAATTACCAGTACTCCGAATGGTTCTCCTTTTGCCCCAACTACTTGTACTTTTTCTGATGAAATTTCTTACATCCTTGGGGCAATGATTGAATGGCAGATCTCTCCGCTCCTGAATCTACTAAAAATTCTACCTTCTGTTGCCGAGGACCTACTTTTAACTTTATCAAGAGCTCAGTTCGTTCTCGGGTCCCCAGCAAATAGAGCCCCTGACACCCCTAATCTTCTTTAAACATTCTCTCATTCATCATTCTCCTTCTGCAGCTCTTCTTTGTGTGACCTTTTCTTCCGCAATAAAAGCAGACAATACTCCCTCTCTCTCTCTCCGGTTCCTTTGATCTATAGCCTGTTCTTTGACCTTCCTGTTTTCTCCCAGCAGCATTCACTCTCTGTCCTTCCCTTATCGCAGCTACCATCATTCTGGTATGTTTTTTTTGAGTCTCATCCTCCCTTCGGACATAGACTTTCTGTGCTTCCCTCAGTAATTCATCCAATCCCTGATCCTGCCAATCTTCTATTTTTTCTAGCTTCTTTCTAATATCTGTCCATGCTTTTGCCACAAATTGTGTCTTTAACAATGCCTGTCCCACTGGCGTATTAGGGTCCAGTCCTGAGTAAAGCTGAAGACTTTTTCTCAGTCGCTCTAACCACTCGGTAGGGGTTTCATCCTTTTTCTGATGTTCACTAAAGGCTTTATTTATATTTTGTCCTCTAGGGACTGATTCTCTTATACCCTGGATTACAATTGTCCTCAGGTCTTGCATATGACCTCTATCAATTTCATATTGATTATTCCAATTATGTCAATTTAGAGGCCATTTTACGTCTGCTGCCGGACCTTGCTGATGCTGTTGGTCCCAAATTCTCATTCCTGCTCTCCTGTTCATGTCCCTTTCTTCGACAGTGAATAGTATAGCCATTATGGCTGGTATTTCATCCCAGGTATAGATGTTTGGTCCTAAAAACTGATCCACCCGCTCCACCACACCCAGGGGATCCTCCAATAGACTCCTGTTTTGCTGATTAGGGATATCAATTAAACTCAGACACCAGAGTGAAAAGAGCAGGCATATTTTACTAGAAATAACTAAATAATATAACAGAATAATACAGAAAACATACAGTAAGAAAAGACAGAACAGTGCACTTAAACAAATAGGAAAATACAGGGTAATGCATCAAATCATTATTACTTGAGAGAGAGAATAGTGATTAAGAAAGATCCATCACCACTTGCATACTTTACCATCATCCAGATCCGCAGTCGCTGGGGAGCCCCAGTTACAGCGAGGATTTGGAGAACCTTTCCCTGCAAGTGGGAAATCCTATGCGGTGCGTCCACCCGTAGGTGAGGCTTCCAAAGTCGCTGTGAGCAGGTCCAGCCTTATATACCTAAAAATCAGTAAGCCAGAATAGCTGGCACCTTTGTTTTAAGCGGAAATATCTGGTTTTCATCTCACGTTAGGCCCCCCCCAGAGCCTGGCCAGGGCTTAAGGGAGAAGCTAAGGGAGTTTCCCTGCTTATCTAGTTAATTTATGATCAAGGTCACAAGGCCAGACAATTGTTTCTGTGGCCTTGTTATCTTGCTCACACGTAAAGAAATATAAGGATACATTCAAGATAGACATGTTTTATGAAGTTTAAGCTACATCTTCTCTGCCTATTTCACTAATGACTACATACGGAGTTAGCAGTTTCAGTTCAGAACCTGTTGCTCAGGCTTCAGTATTCCCACCTTTTACAGCAGAATAGTTGGTTTGCTATAACTTAGTATAATACCTATTAGCACAATGGTTATTAGTTATAAAATGTACAGGATTCATCTATAGGTCAACTCTGGCTTGGGCTTATTGTCCAAGCCTTAGCACTTCACCCACCATCCACCATCCCACAATCCACCTTCCCACAATCCACCATCCACCATCCCACGAACCATAATCCACCATCCCACGAACCACAAGCCACCATCCCAAAATGTACCATTCACCATCCACCGTCTCAACATCTACCATCAACCATCCCACAATACACCATGAAAGTGCGCACCATCCACCATCAGCCATCCACCCACCGCCATCCCAGAGTCTACCACACAACATTTATCATTACAAAATCCACCAGCCACCTTCCCACCATCCACTACCCCACAATACACCATCCATCATCCACATTTCCACCATCCACCTTCTCACCATCAACCATGCCACAATCCAACATCCGTCACCCAAATTCCCACCATCTACCATTCAACTTCCCACCATCCACCATTCCACAATCCACCTTCCCACAATGCACTATCCACAATCCGCCATTCCTCAATCCAGCACCCACAGTCATCCTTCCACCCCTCCCACAATACAACATCCACCATACACCATCCAGCAGCACACAGTCCGCCATCCCACAATCCACCATCGACCATATAACTTCCGACTGCCAACCATGCACCGTGGATGGTGGATTATGGATTGTGGATGGCGGATGCTCATGGTAGAATGTGGGATGGTGGATGGTGGGTTGTGTGATGGTGGATGCTGGGAAGGAGGATGGTGGATGCTGGATGGTGGATTGTGGAATGCTGGATAGTGGATTGTGGGATGGTGGATGGTGGATCATGGGAATTTGCATGGTGGATTGTGGGAAGTTGGGTGGTATACAGTGGATGGTGGGATGGCTGATGGTGGGAAGGTTCACAGTGGATGGTGGGAAGTTGGATGGTAGATGGCAGATGGTGGGAAGGTTGATGGCGACTGTGGATGGTTGGATTGAGCATGGTGGATGGTGGGTGTTGGGAAAGTGGATGGTGGATGGTTAGAAGGAAGATGGTGGATATTGGATGGTTGGAAGGTGGATGGCAGGAAGGTGGATAGAGTATAGTGGATTGTGGGATGGAGGAGGGTGAACGGGGGATGGTGGATGGTTGGAAGGAGCATGGTGGATTGTGGGATGGTAGATGGAGCATGGTGGATGGTAGGTGGTGGATGTTTATGATGGGAATGTGGATAGTTGGATTGCGGATGGTGCATGCTGGATGGTTGGATGCTGGATGGTAGATTGAGGATTGTGCAATGGTAGATGTTGGATGGAGGCTTGAAGGGTGGTGGATGATGGATTGTGTCTGTTGGGAAGACTGATGATGGATGGTGGACTGTGGGATGGTGGATAGTGGATTGTGGAATGGTGTAGGGGCGATGGGGGATGGTGAATGGTTAGAAAGATTATGGTGGACTGTGGGAATGTGGATGTTGGATGGTAGGAAGTTGTATTGTGGATGGTGAGTTGTGGGAAGAGGATGGTGGATTGTGGGAAGTTGGATAGTGGATTGTGTATTGTGGGAAGGTGCATGGTGGATGTTAGATGGTGGATAGTGAATGGTGGATGGTCAATGGTGGATTCTGGCATGGTGGATTGGGGATTGTCAATTGTGGGATGGTGGATTGAGGTCTGTGTGATGTTTGATGGTCTATGGAGAATTGCAGGATGGTGGATTGTAGATGTTGGGAAGGTTGACGAGCGCTGGTTGATGGTGGACTGTGGGATGGTTGATGGTGCATGGTGTATGGTTGGATTGAGTATGTTGGGATGGTGAATGGTGGATGGTGGATTGTGGCATGGTAGATTTTGAATATTGGGAAGGTTGATAATAGATTGTGTCTGGTGGACTGTGTGATGGTGTATGGTGGATTCTGAGAATGTGGATGGTAGATGGTGAATTGTGGGATGGTGGATGGTGAATGGTAGCTGGTGGATGGCTGGAAGGAAGATGGTGGATGATGGAGGGTGGATTTTGAGATGGTGCATGCATGATGATGGATTGTGGGATGGTGGATGGTGTATAGTGGACAGTGTATTGTGTGATGGAGGAGGGTGAATGTGGGGTGGTGGATGGTTGGAAGGAACCTGGTAGATGGTGTATTGTGAGCTGGTGAATGGTGGATTGTGGATGGTGGGAAATTGATGGTGGCTTTTGTATGGTGGACGGTGGGAACCTGGATGGTGTATGGTGGATTGTAGATTGGGGGATGGGGGATGGTTGATGGTGGCTGGAGGAATGGTGGATGGTGGCTGGTGAATGGTGTATTGTGGGAAGGAAGATGTTGGATGGTGAGAAACTGGATGGCAGAGTGTGGATTTTGGAATGGTGTATGGTGTGCTAGTGCTTGATGGTGGATTGTCTGAAGTTGCATGGTGTATGTTGGATTGTGGGAAGGAGGATGGTGGGAAGCTGGATGCTGGATGGTGTGTAGGTGGTTGGTGGATGGTGAAGTGTGGGAAGGTGCATGGCAGATGGTGGATGGTGGGAAGTTGGAAGGTTGTAGTGCATTTTGGAATGGTGGATGGTAATCGTGCATGCTGGACGGTGAATGGTGGGAAAGTGGATGATGGATAGTGGATTGTGGGATGGTGGATTGTGTATGGTTGGAATATTGATGGTGCTTGGTGGATCTTTTACTGTGGGATGGGTGGAAGGAGGTCGGTGGATTGAGGTATGGTGGATGGTAAATGGTGGAGTGTGAGAAGGTGGGTGATGGATGGTGATGGTGGATTTTGGGATGGTGGATGGTGTGAATTAGGATGGTGGATTGTGGGGTGGTTGATGGTGGGAAGATGGATGGTGTATGTTGGGTTGTCGGATGGTTAATGGTGGATTGTGGATGGTGGACGGTGGAATGTGGGATGTTGGATGGTGGATTGTGGAGTGTGGATGGTGTATGGTGGATGGTCATGGTATATTGTTGGATAGTGGTATGTTGGTTCCCATCCACCATCCCAATGCCACCATCAACCATCCCAAGATCCACAATCCGCCATCCAACATCCAGTGTCCCACCATACACCAAAGCATCATCCACCATACACCGTCCTCAATCCTACCATCCACCATTCACAGTCCACTATCGACCTTCCCACCATCCACCATGTAGCATCCACCATGAACAATCCACCATGCACCCATCCAACATCTCACAATCTAACATCCACAATCCACAACACACAATCCACCATCCAACATCCCAATATCCACCAACCATGGTACAGCTTCCCACCATCAACCATCCTCCTTCCCAAAATCCACCATCCACCTTCCCACCACTCACCGTCCACCATCCCAACATGAAACATTCACCATCCCAAAATGCACCATCTACCGTCTGCCAACCACCTTTCCACCATCCTACTGCCATCATCCCACAATCCAGAATCGACCAACTACCTTCAAACCATGCACCATCCGACAACCCACCATCCAGCATCCAACATCCTCCTTTCCACAATCCAAAATCTCCCATCTACCATCCTGATTCCCACCATCCTCGTTTCAACACTGTACCACCATCCAAGTTCACACCATCTACTATCCAATATCCCACAATCCCCAATCCACCATCCTCAATCCAACTATTCACCATCCACAATCAACCATGGACCTTCTCACCATCCACCATCAAAGTACAATCCACTATCCAACACCCACAAGCCACCATTCAACATCCCACAATCTACCTTCCCACCACCCACCATCCACCTTCTCAACATCCACCGTCCAACATCCCACAATCCACCATCCATCTTCCCACCATCCTCTATCCACCATCCCACAATCCACCATCTGCTATCCACCATCCCACAACCCGCCATCCATCATCTGCGTTCGAACCATCCAGCATCTACCATCCACAATCCACCGTGAACCATCGCACAGTGCAACATCTACCATCCACCTTCCCACCATCCACCATGCGTTGGAACGGGCTGCCCAGGGAGGTGCTGGAATCCCCACCCCTGGAGGTGTTTTAGAGGCGGGTTGATATAGCATTCAGGGATATGGTGTACTTGGGAACTGTTAGTGCTAGGTTAACGGTTGGACTAGATGATCTTGAAGTTCCTTTACAACTTAGATAATTCTGTGATTCTGTGATCTTGAAAATGCAAAATTGAGGTGACCAACACCAGAGGGGATAGCAGTAATTAAACAGTAAAACGTTATTGTCTTGCCTGTGACGTGGCATGCGATATTTAGAGATGGGTGAAAGAAAGGAGAAAAGTAAAGATAAGTTTAGAGAGAGGAGGGAGAGAGGTTGTAGCTACCACCGCTGATCTCACCATGTCCTAACACTCCTGGGTCCAGCTGATGCTGCGTCGTCGATCATCGTGGTCCTTGGTGGGGAAGCTCCCAATTTTCGTTGCCCAGAAGTCATCTTTTATGCTTAGTAACGCACCTTGGTCCACCTCTGCCTCAGGGGTCTCTGCCCTTCTCAGAATTCAATTATCATATTTCCGCGCTTCTCAAACAAGGCCATCGCGCATGCACGGCGGGGGGGGTGTCCGAGGCCTGGTCAGTCTTCGAGGTGGGTAGTCTTCGACGAGGAGGTGTGTTTTGGTATTATAATGAAGCAAAGTTCGTCTGAAGTTCATGATTTCTTCATCGATATTATGGCAACATCAGCTCTTGCAATCCATCTTTTTTGACAGTGGCTATGCGATTATCTCTAACAGCTCTGGCTAGGACCAGGTACCGAACAATAGCACAGCACTCTTTGTACTACACGGCTCAGGCACCGAAGAACAGCACTGCGCACCCTGCACCACACGGTTCAGCACTCAGGAGAACAGCACAGCACTCGCTATGCCACACAGTTCTGCATTCAGGAGCCTTTGCACCATATTCCACTCCAGGGCTTGGCAACTGTGTTCCAAACAGGCCGTTGTCGGGTACCTCACTGTCCATGTCCCCGATGACAATGTTGAGACAATGCTGATCTTCTGACTGACTGTTAGACCATTCAACATCCACCATACACCATCCACAATCCACCATCAATCATCCCACAATACAACATCCACCATGCAACATCAATCTTCCCACCATACACCATCCATCATCCAGCTTTCCACCATCCACCTACCACCTTCCACCATCCAGCATCCACTATCCTTCCTCCCACAATCGAACAGCCACCATCCCGCAATCCACAATCCAACATCCAACTTCCCACCATCAAACAGCAACCACCGACCATCCACCTGCCCACAAACCACCTTGATACCATCCAAAATCTAACATCCCACAAATCACCATCCACACTCCACCATCCCACAATCCACTATCCACCATCCACCTTTCCACCATCCACCATTCAACATGTACCATCCATCATCAACAATCCACCATTTACCACCCTCCACCCCCAAAATCCACCATGCACACAACCAGATCCACACCATCCACGAATCCACATCCACCATCCAGCTTCCCACGATTAACATTCGAACCATAGAGCAGAGGAAACTAATACATGTTCAGGGCGAAAGAAAGCACAGAGACACAAATTCGCTGTTGCCCTGGAGAGCTTGTAGAGCACTGAGGAAAGACAGGCAAAGAATTCCCGACTAGCACCTTCTCTATGCCTGGGAAGCAGAAGTGTTCACATTGCTTGGCAGAATCGCTTTTGTGCAGAAAACACTAACACTTGTTCAGAACGAAAGAAAGCACAGAGCCCCAGATTTGCTGTTGTCCTGGAGAGCTTGCAGAGCACTGGGGAAAGGCAGGCAGAGAATTGCCTGCTAGCACCTTCTCTGTGCCTGTTCACATTGCTTCGCAGAATCGCTTTTGTGCAGAAAACAGTAACACTTGTTCAGAACGAAAGAAAGCACAGAGACCCAGATTTGCTGTTGTCCTGGAGAGCTTGCAGAGCACTGGGGAAAGGCAGGCAGAGAATTCCCTGCTAGCACCTTCTCTGTGCCTGGGAAGCAGAAGTGTTCACATTGCTTCGCAGAATCGCTTTTGTGCAGAGAACAGTAACACTTGTTCAGAACGAAAGAAAGCACAGAGACCCAGATTTGTTGTTGTCCTGGAGAGCTTGCAGAGCACTGGGGAAAGGCAGGCAGAGAATTCCCTGCTAGCACCTTCTCTGTGCCTGGGAAGCAGAAGTGTTCCCATTGCTTCGCAGAATCGCTTTTGTGCAGAAAACAGTAACACTTGTTCAGAACGAAAGAAAGCACAGAGCCCCAGATTTGTTGTTGTCCTGGAGAGCTTGCAGAGCCCTGGGGAAAGGCAGGCAGAGAATTCCCTGCTAGCACCTTCTCTGTGCCTGGGAAGCAGAAGTGTTCATGCTTCGCAGAATTGCTTTTGTGCAGAAAACAGTAACACCTGTTCAGAACGAAAGAAAGCACAGAGCCCCAGATTTGTTGTTGTCCTGGAGAGCTTGCAGAGCCCTGGGGAAAGGCAGGCAGAGAATTCCCTGCTAGCACCTTTCAATCTGAACAAGATTTCTCTTAAATAAGATTTTCTTAAAGTATCGACCTTCCCAACATCCATCATCAATCATCCACCATGCACCTTCCCACCATCAACCATCCCAAAATCCACCATCCACTCTCCAACTAATATCCAAATTCTCACAGACCACCATCCACCATCCCATAATCCGCCATCCACTGTCCACCATCCACCTTCCCACCACCCACCATCCACCTTCTCAACATCCACCGTCCAACATCCCACAATCCACCATCCATCTTCCCACCATCCTCTATCCACCATCCCACAATCCACCATCTGCTATCCACCATCCCACAACCCGCCATCCATCATCTGCGTTCGAACCATCCAGCATCTACCATCCACAATCCACCGTGAACCATCGCACAGTGCAACATCTACCATCCACCTTCCCACCATCCACCATGCGTTGGAACGGGCTGCCCAGGGAGGTGCTGGAATCCCCACCCCTGGAGGTGTTTTAGAGGCGGGTTGATATAGCATTCAGGGATATGGTGTACTTGGGAACTGTTAGTGCTAGGTTAACGGTTGGACTAGATGATCTTGAAGTTCCTTTACAACTTAGATAATTCTGTGATTCTGTGATCTTGAAAATGCAAAATTGAGGTGACCAACACCAGAGGGGATAGCAGTAATTAAACAGTAAAACGTTATTGTCTTGCCTGTGACGTGGCATGCGATATTTAGAGATGGGTGAAAGAAAGGAGAAAAGTAAAGATAAGTTTAGAGAGAGGAGGGAGAGAGGTTGTAGCTACCACCGCTGATCTCACCATGTCCTAACACTCCTGGGTCCAGCTGATGCTGCGTCGTCGATCATCGTGGTCCTTGGTGGGGAAGCTCCCAATTTTCGTTGCCCAGAAGTCATCTTTTATGCTTAGTAACGCACCTTGGTCCACCTCTGCCTCAGGGGTCTCTGCCCTTCTCAGAATTCAATTATCATATTTCCGCGCTTCTCAAACAAGGCCATCGCGCATGCACGGCGGGGGGGGTGTCCGAGGCCTGGTCAGTCTTCGAGGTGGGTAGTCTTCGACGAGGAGGTGTGTTTTGGTATTATAATGAAGCAAAGTTCGTCTGAAGTTCATGATTTCTTCATCGATATTATGGCAACATCAGCTCTTGCAATCCATCTTTTTTGACAGTGGCTATGCAATTATCTCTAACAGCTCTGGCTAGGACCAGGTACCGAACAATAGCACAGCACTCTTTGTACTACACGGCTCAGGCACCGAAGAACAGCACTGCGCACCCTGCACCACACGGTTCAGCACTCAGGAGAACAGCACAGCACTCGCTATGCCACACAGTTCTGCATTCAGGAGCCTTTGCACCATATTCCACTCCAGGGCTTGGCAACTGTGTTCCAAACAGGCCGTTGTCGGGTACCTCACTGTCCATGTCCCCGATGACAATGTTGAGACAATGCTGATCTTCTGACTGACTGTTAGACCATTCAACATCCACAATCCACCATCAATCATCCCACAATACAACATCCACCATGCAACATCAATCTTCCCACCATACACCATCCACCATCCAGCTTCCCACCATCCACCAAGCACTTCACACCATTCTCCATCCATCATCCAGCTTTCCACCATCCACCTACCACCTTCCACCATCCAGCATCCACTATCCTTCCTCCCACAATAGAACAGCCACCATCCCGCAATCCACAATCCAACATCCAACTTCCCACCATCAAACAGCAACCATCGACCATCCACCTGCCCACAAACCACCTTGATACCATCCAAAATCTAACATCCCACAAATCACCATCCACACTCCACCATCCCACAATCCACTATCCACCATCCACCATTCAACATGTACCATCCATCATCAACAATCCACCATTTACCACCCACCACCCCCAAAATCCACCATGCACACAACCAGATCCACACCATCCACGAATCCACATCCACCATCCAGCTTCCCACGATTAACATTCGAACCATAGAGCAGAGGAAACTAATACATGTTCAGGGCGAAAGAAAGCACAGAGACACAAATTCGCTGTTGCCCTGGAGAGCTTGTAGAGCACTGGGGAAAGACAGGCAAAGAATTCCTGACTAGCACCTTCTCTATGCCTGGGAAGCAGAAGTGTTCACATTGCTTGGCAGAATCGCTTTTGTGCAGAAAACACTAACACTTGGTCAGAACGAAAGAAAGCACAGAGACCCAGATTTGCTGTTGTCCTGGAGAGCTTGCAGAGCCCTGGGGAAAGGCAGGCAGAGAATTCCCTGCTAGCACCTTCTCTGTGCCTGGGAAGCAGAAGTGTTCACATTGCTTGGCAGAATCGCTTTTGTGCAGAAAACAGTAACACTTGTTCAGAACGAAAGAAAGCACAGAGCCCCAGATTTGTTGTTGTCCTGGAGAGCTTGCAGAGCACTGGGGAAAGGCAGGCAGAGAATTCCCTGCTAGCACCTTCTCTGTGCCTGGGAAGCAGAAGTGTTCCCATTGCTGCGCAGAATCGCTTTTGTGCAGAAAACAGTAACACTTGTTCAGAACGAAAGAAAGCACAGAGCCCCAGATTTGTTGTTGTCCTGGAGAGCTTGCAGAGCACTGGGGAAAGGCAGGCAGAGAATTCCCTGCTAGCACCTTCTCTGTGCCTGGGAAGCAGAAGTGTTCACATTGCTTGGCAGAATCGCTTTTGTGCAGAAAACAGTAACACTTGTTCAGAACGAAAGAAAGCACAGAGCCCCAGATCTGCTGTTGTCCTGGAGAGCTTGCAGAGCACTGGGGAAAGGCAGGCAGAGAATTCCCTGCTAGCACCTTCTCTGTGCCTGGGAAGCAGAAGTGTTCCCATTGCTGCGCAGAATCGCTTTTGTGCAGAAAACAGTAACACCTGTTCAGAACGAAAGAAAGCACAGAGCCCCAGATTTGTTGTT
This sequence comes from Strix uralensis, assembly GCF_047716275.1. Taxonomy (NCBI): domain Eukaryota; kingdom Metazoa; phylum Chordata; class Aves; order Strigiformes; family Strigidae; genus Strix; species Strix uralensis. Next base: position 88,143,851 of record NC_133975.1, on the reverse strand, counting down.
GTCCTGGAGAGCTTGCAGAGCCCTGGGGAAAGGCAGGCAGAGAATTCCCTGCTAGCACCTTTCAATCTGAACAAGATTTCTCTTAAATAAGATTTTCTTAAAGTATCGACCTTCCCAACATCCATCATCAATCATCCACCATGCACCTTCCCACCATCAACCATCCCAAAATCCACCATCCACTCTCCAACTAATATCCAAATTCTCACAGACCACCATCCACCATCCCATAATCCGCCATCCACTGTCCACCATCCACCTTCCCACCACCCACCATCCACCTTCTCAACATCCACCGTCCAACATCCCACAATCCACCATCCATCTTCCCACCATCCTCTATCCACCATCCCACAATCCACCATCTGCTATCCACCATCCCACAACCCGCCATCCATCATCTGCGTTCGAACCATCCAGCATCTACCATCCACAATCCACCGTGAACCATCGCACAGTGCAACATCTACCATCCACCTTCCCACCATCCACCATGCGTTGGAACGGGCTGCCCAGGGAGGTGCTGGAATCCCCACCCCTGGAGGTGTTTTAGAGGCGGGTTGATATAGCATTCAGGGATATGGTGTACTTGGGAACTGTTAGTGCTAGGTTAACGGTTGGACTAGATGATCTTGAAGTTCCTTTACAACTTAGATAATTCTGTGATTCTGTGATCTTGAAAATGCAAAATTGAGGTGACCAACACCAGAGGGGATAGCAGTAATTAAACAGTAAAACGTTATTGTCTTGCCTGTGACGTGGCATGCGATATTTAGAGATGGGTGAAAGAAAGGAGAAAAGTAAAGATAAGTTTAGAGAGAGGAGGGAGAGAGGTTGTAGCTACCACCGCTGATCTCACCATGTCCTAACACTCCTGGGTCCAGCTGATGCTGCGTCGTCGATCATCGTGGTCCTTGGTGGGGAAGCTCCCAATTTTCGTTGCCCAGAAGTCATCTTTTATGCTTAGTAACGCACCTTGGTCCACCTCTGCCTCAGGGGTCTCTGCCCTTCTCAGAATTCAATTATCATATTTCCGCGCTTCTCAAACAAGGCCATCGCGCATGCACGGCGGGGGGGGTGTCCGAGGCCTGGTCAGTCTTCGAGGTGGGTAGTCTTCGACGAGGAGGTGTGTTTTGGTATTATAATGAAGCAAAGTTCGTCTGAAGTTCATGATTTCTTCATCGATATTATGGCAACATCAGCTCTTGCAATCCATCTTTTTTGACAGTGGCTATGCGATTATCTCTAACAGCTCTGGCTAGGACCAGGTACCGAACAATAGCACAGCACTCTTTGTACTACACGGCTCAGGCACCGAAGAACAGCACTGCGCACCCTGCACCACACGGTTCAGCACTCAGGAGAACAGCACAGCACTCGCTATGCCACACAGTTCTGCATTCAGGAGCCTTTGCACCATATTCCACTCCAGGGCTTGGCAACTGTGTTCCAAACAGGCCGTTGTCGGGTACCTCACTGTCCATGTCCCCGATGACAATGTTGAGACAATGCTGATCTTCTGACTGACTGTTAGACCATTCAACATCCACAATCCACCATCAATCATCCCACAATACAACATCCACCATGCAACATCAATCTTCCCACCATACACCATCCACCATCCAGCTTCCCACCATCCACCAAGCACTTCACACCATTCTCCATCCATCATCCAGCTTTCCACCATCCACCTACCACCTTCCACCATCCAGCATCCACTATCCTTCCTCCCACAATAGAACAGCCACCATCCCGCAATCCACAATCCAACATCCAACTTCCCACCATCAAACAGCAACCATCGACCATCCACCTGCCCACAAACCACCTTGATACCATCCAAAATCTAACATCCCACAAATCACCATCCACACTCCACCATCCCACAATCCACTATCCACCATCCACCATTCAACATGTACCATCCATCATCAACAATCCACCATTTACCACCCACCACCCCCAAAATCCACCATGCACACAACCAGATCCACACCATCCACGAATCCACATCCACCATCCAGCTTCCCACGATTAACATTCGAACCATAGAGCAGAGGAAACTAATACATGTTCAGGGCGAAAGAAAGCACAGAGACACAAATTCGCTGTTGCCCTGGAGAGCTTGTAGAGCACTGGGGAAAGACAGGCAAAGAATTCCTGACTAGCACCTTCTCTATGCCTGGGAAGCAGAAGTGTTCACATTGCTTGGCAGAATCGCTTTTGTGCAGAAAACACTAACACTTGGTCAGAACGAAAGAAAGCACAGAGACCCAGATTTGCTGTTGTCCTGGAGAGCTTGCAGAGCCCTGGGGAAAGGCAGGCAGAGAATTCCCTGCTAGCACCTTCTCTGTGCCTGGGAAGCAGAAGTGTTCACATTGCTTGGCAGAATCGCTTTTGTGCAGAAAACAGTAACACTTGTTCAGAACGAAAGAAAGCACAGAGCCCCAGATTTGTTGTTGTCCTGTAGAGCTTGCAGAGCACTGGGGAAAGGCAGGCAGAGAATTCCCTGCTAGCACCTTCTCTGTGCCTGGGAAGCAGAAGTGTTCCCATTGCTGCGCAGAATCGCTTTTGTGCAGAAAACAGTAACACTTGTTCAGAACGAAAGAAAGCACAGAGCCCCAGATTTGTTGTTGTCCTGGAGAGCTTGCAGAGCACTGGGGAAAGGCAGGCAGAGAATTCCCTGCTAGCACCTTCTCTGTGCCTGGGAAGCAGAAGTGTTCACATTGCTTGGCAGAATCGCTTTTGTGCAGAAAACAGTAACACTTGTTCAGAACGAAAGAAAGCACAGAGCCCCAGATCTGCTGTTGTCCTGGAGAGCTTGCAGAGCACTGGGGAAAGGCAGGCAGAGAATTCCCTGCTAGCACCTTCTCTGTGCCTGGGAAGCAGAAGTGTTCCCATTGCTGCGCAGAATCGCTTTTGTGCAGAAAACAGTAACACCTGTTCAGAACGAAAGAAAGCACAGAGCCCCAGATTTGTTGTTGTCCTGGAGAGCTTGCAGAGCCCTGGGGAAAGGCAGGCAGAGAATTCCCTGCTAGCACCTTTCAATCTGAACAAGATTTCTCTTAAATAAGATTTTCTTAAAGTATCGACCTTCCCAACATCCATCATCAATCATCCACCATGCACCTTCCCACCATCAACCATCCCAAAATCCACCATCCACTCTCCAACTAATATCCAAATTCTCACAGACCACCATCCACCATCCCATAATCCGCCATCCACTGTCCACCATCCACCTTCCCACCACCCACCATCCACCTTCTCAACATCCACCGTCCAACATCCCACAATCCACCATCCATCTTCCCACCATCCTCTATCCACCATCCCACAATCCACCATCTGCTATCCACCATCCCACAACCCGCCATCCATCATCTGCGTTCGAACCATCCAGCATCTACCATCCACAATCCACCGTGAACCATCGCACAGTGCAACATCTACCATCCACCTTCCCACCATCCACCATGCGTTGGAACGGGCTGCCCAGGGAGGTGCTGGAATCCCCACCCCTGGAGGTGTTTTAGAGGCGGGTTGATATAGCATTCAGGGATATGGTGTACTTGGGAACTGTTAGTGCTAGGTTAACGGTTGGACTAGATGATCTTGAAGTTCCTTTACAACTTAGATAATTCTGTGATTCTGTGATCTTGAAAATGCAAAATTGAGGTGACCAACACCAGAGGGGATAGCAGTAATTAAACAGTAAAACGTTATTGTCTTGCCTGTGACGTGGCATGCGATATTTAGAGATGGGTGAAAGAAAGGAGAAAAGTAAAGATAAGTTTAGAGAGAGGAGGGAGAGAGGTTGTAGCTACCACCGCTGATCTCACCATGTCCTAACACTCCTGGGTCCAGCTGATGCTGCGTCGTCGATCATCGTGGTCCTTGGTGGGGAAGCTCCCAATTTTCGTTGCCCAGAAGTCATCTTTTATGCTTAGTAACGCACCTTGGTCCACCTCTGCCTCAGGGGTCTCTGCCCTTCTCAGAATTCAATTATCATATTTCCGCGCTTCTCAAACAAGGCCATCGCGCATGCACGGCGGGGGGGGTGTCCGAGGCCTGGTCAGTCTTCGAGGTGGGTAGTCTTCGACGAGGAGGTGTGTTTTGGTATTATAATGAAGCAAAGTTCGTCTGAAGTTCATGATTTCTTCATCGATATTATGGCAACATCAGCTCTTGCAATCCATCTTTTTTGACAGTGGCTATGCGATTATCTCTAACAGCTCTGGCTAGGACCAGGTACCGAACAATAGCACAGCACTCTTTGTACTACACGGCTCAGGCACCGAAGAACAGCACTGCGCACCCTGCACCACACGGTTCAGCACTCAGGAGAACAGCACAGCACTCGCTATGCCACACAGTTCTGCATTCAGGAGCCTTTGCACCATATTCCACTCCAGGGCTTGGCAACTGTGTTCCAAACAGGCCGTTGTCGGGTACCTCACTGTCCATGTCCCCGATGACAATGTTGAGACAATGCTGATCTTCTGACTGACTGTTAGACCATTCAACATCCACAATCCACCATCAATCATCCCACAATACAACATCCACCATGCAACATCAATCTTCCCACCATACACCATCCACCATCCAGCTTCCCACCATCCACCAAGCACTTCACACCATTCTCCATCCATCATCCAGCTTTCCACCATCCACCTACCACCTTCCACCATCCAGCATCCACTATCCTTCCTCCCACAATAGAACAGCCACCATCCCGCAATCCACAATCCAACATCCAACTTCCCACCATCAAACAGCAACCATCGACCATCCACCTGCCCACAAACCACCTTGATACCATCCAAAATCTAACATCCCACAAATCACCATCCACACTCCACCATCCCACAATCCACTATCCACCATCCACCATTCAACATGTACCATCCATCATCAACAATCCACCATTTACCACCCACCACCCCCAAAATCCACCATGCACACAACCAGATCCACACCATCCACGAATCCACATCCACCATCCAGCTTCCCACGATTAACATTCGAACCATAGAGCAGAGGAAACTAATACATGTTCAGGGCGAAAGAAAGCACAGAGACACAAATTCGCTGTTGCCCTGGAGAGCTTGTAGAGCACTGGGGAAAGACAGGCAAAGAATTCCTGACTAGCACCTTCTCTATGCCTGGGAAGCAGAAGTGTTCACATTGCTTGGCAGAATCGCTTTTGTGCAGAAAACACTAACACTTGGTCAGAACGAAAGAAAGCACAGAGACCCAGATTTGCTGTTGTCCTGGAGAGCTTGCAGAGCCCTGGGGAAAGGCAGGCAGAGAATTCCCTGCTAGCACCTTCTCTGTGCCTGGGAAGCAGAAGTGTTCACATTGCTTGGCAGAATCGCTTTTGTGCAGAAAACAGTAACACTTGTTCAGAACGAAAGAAAGCACAGAGCCCCAGATTTGTTGTTGTCCTGTAGAGCTTGCAGAGCACTGGGGAAAGGCAGGCAGAGAATTCCCTGCTAGCACCTTCTCTGTGCCTGGGAAGCAGAAGTGTTCCCATTGCTGCGCAGAATCGCTTTTGTGCAGAAAACAGTAACACTTGTTCAGAACGAAAGAAAGCACAGAGCCCCAGATTTGCTGTTGTCCTGGAGAGCTTGCAGAGCACTGGGGAAAGGCAGGCAGAGAATTCCCTGCTAGCACCTTCTCTGTGCCTGGGAAGCAGAAGTGTTCACATTGCTTGGCAGAATCGCTTTTGTGCAGAAAACAGTAACACTTGTTCAGAACGAAAGAAAGCACAGAGCCCCAGATCTGCTGTTGTCCTGGAGAGCTTGCAGAGCACTGGGGAAAGGCAGGCAGAGAATTCCCTGCTAGCACCTTCTCTGTGCCTGGGAAGCAGAAGTGTTCCCATTGCTGCGCAGAATCGCTTTTGTGCAGAAAACAGTAACACCTGTTCAGAACGAAAGAAAGCACAGAGCCCCAGATTTGTTGTTGTCCTGGAGAGCTTGCAGAGCCCTGGGGAAAGGCAGGCAGAGAATTCCCTGCTAGCACCTTTCAATCTGAACAAGATTTCTCTTAAATAAGATTTTCTTAAAGTATCGACCTTCCCAACATCCATCATCAATCATCCACCATGCACCTTCCCACCATCAACCATCCCAAAATCCACCATCCACTCTCCAACTAATATCCAAATTCTCACAGACCACCATCCACCATCCCATAATCCGCCATCCACTGTCCACCATCCACCTTCCCACCACCCACCATCCACCTTCTCAACATCCACCGTCCAACATCCCACAATCCACCATCCATCTTCCCACCATCCTCTATCCACCATCCCACAATCCACCATCTGCTATCCACCATCCCACAACCCGCCATCCATCATCTGCGTTCGAACCATCCAGCATCTACCATCCACAATCCACCGTGAACCATCGCACAGTGCAACATCTACCATCCACCTTCCCACCATCCACCATGCGTTGGAACGGGCTGCCCAGGGAGGTGCTGGAATCCCCACCCCTGGAGGTGTTTTAGAGGCGGGTTGATATAGCATTCAGGGATATGGTGTACTTGGGAACTGTTAGTGCTAGGTTAACGGTTGGACTAGATGATCTTGAAGTTCCTTTACAACTTAGATAATTCTGTGATTCTGTGATCTTGAAAATGCAAAATTGAGGTGACCAACACCAGAGGGGATAGCAGTAATTAAACAGTAAAACGTTATTGTCTTGCCTGTGACGTGGCATGCGATATTTAGAGATGGGTGAAAGAAAGGAGAAAAGTAAAGATAAGTTTAGAGAGAGGAGGGAGAGAGGTTGTAGCTACCACCGCTGATCTCACCATGTCCTAACACTCCTGGGTCCAGCTGATGCTGCGTCGTCGATCATCGTGGTCCTTGGTGGGGAAGCTCCCAATTTTCGTTGCCCAGAAGTCATCTTTTATGCTTAGTAACGCACCTTGGTCCACCTCTGCCTCAGGGGTCTCTGCCCTTCTCAGAATTCAATTATCATATTTCCGCGCTTCTCAAACAAGGCCATCGCGCATGCACGGCGGGGGGGGTGTCCGAGGCCTGGTCAGTCTTCGAGGTGGGTAGTCTTCGACGAGGAGGTGTGTTTTGGTATTATAATGAAGCAAAGTTCGTCTGAAGTTCATGATTTCTTCATCGATATTATGGCAACATCAGCTCTTGCAATCCATCTTTTTTGACAGTGGCTATGCAATTATCTCTAACAGCTCTGGCTAGGACCAGGTACCGAACAATAGCACAGCACTCTTTGTACTACACGGCTCAGGCACCGAAGAACAGCACTGCGCACCCTGCACCACACGGTTCAGCACTCAGGAGAACAGCACAGCACTCGCTATGCCACACAGTTCTGCATTCAGGAGCCTTTGCACCATATTCCACTCCAGGGCTTGGCAACTGTGTTCCAAACAGGCCGTTGTCGGGTACCTCACTGTCCATGTCCCCGATGACAATGTTGAGACAATGCTGATCTTCTGACTGACTGTTAGACCATTCAACATCCACAATCCACCATCAATCATCCCACAATACAACATCCACCATGCAACATCAATCTTCCCACCATACACCATCCACCATCCAGCTTCCCACCATCCACCAAGCACTTCACACCATTCTCCATCCATCATCCAGCTTTCCACCATCCACCTACCACCTTCCACCATCCAGCATCCACTATCCTTCCTCCCACAATAGAACAGCCACCATCCCGCAATCCACAATCCAACATCCAACTTCCCACCATCAAACAGCAACCATCGACCATCCACCTGCCCACAAACCACCTTGATACCATCCAAAATCTAACATCCCACAAATCACCATCCACACTCCACCATCCCACAATCCACTATCCACCATCCACCATTCAACATGTACCATCCATCATCAACAATCCACCATTTACCACCCACCACCCCCAAAATCCACCATGCACACAACCAGATCCACACCATCCACGAATCCACATCCACCATCCAGCTTCCCACGATTAACATTCGAACCATAGAGCAGAGGAAACTAATACATGTTCAGGGCGAAAGAAAGCACAGAGACACAAATTCGCTGTTGCCCTGGAGAGCTTGTAGAGCACTGGGGAAAGACAGGCAAAGAATTCCTGACTAGCACCTTCTCTATGCCTGGGAAGCAGAAGTGTTCACATTGCTTGGCAGAATCGCTTTTGTGCAGAAAACACTAACACTTGGTCAGAACGAAAGAAAGCACAGAGCCCCAGATTTGTTGTTGTCCTGGAGAGCTTGCAGAGCCCTGGGGAAAGGCAGGCAGAGAATTCCCTGCTAGCACCTTCTCTGTGCCTGGGAAGCAGAAGTGTTCACATTGCTTGGCAGAATCGCTTTTGTGCAGAAAACAGTAACACTTGTTCAGAACGAAAGAAAGCACAGAGCCCCAGATTTGTTGTTGTCCTGGAGAGCTTGCAGAGCACTGGGGAAAGGCAGGCAGAGAATTCCCTGCTAGCACCTTCTCTGTGCCTGGGAAGCAGAAGTGTTCCCATTGCTGCGCAGAATCGCTTTTGTGCAGAAAACAGTAACACTTGTTCAGAACGAAAGAAAGCACAGAGCCCCAGATTTGCTGTTGTCCTGGAGAGCTTGCAGAGAACTGGGGAAAGGCAGGCAGAGAATTCCCTGCTAGCACCTTCTCTGTGCCTGGGAAGCAGAAGTGTTCACATTGCTTGGCAGAATCGCTTTTGTGCAGAAAACAGTAACACCTGTTCAGAACGAAAGAAAGCACAGAGCCCCAGATTTGTTGTTGTCCTGGAGAGCTTGCAGAGCCCTGGGGAAAGGCAGGCAGAGAATTCCCTGCTAGCACCTTTCAATCTGAACAAGATTTCTCTTAAATAAGATTTTCTTAAAGTATCGACCTTCCCAACATCCATCATCAATCATCCACCATGCACCTTCCCACCATCAACCATCCCAAAATCCACCATCCACTCTCCAACTAATATCCAAATTCTCACAGACCACCATCCACCATCCCATAATCCGCCATCCACTGTCCACCATCCACCTTCCCACCACCCACCATCCACCTTCTCAACATCCACCGTCCAACATCCCACAATCCACCATCCATCTTCCCACCATCCTCTATCCACCATCCCACAATCCACCATCTGCTATCCACCATCCCACAACCCGCCATCCATCATCTGCGTTCGAACCATCCAGCATCTACCATCCACAATCCACCGTGAACCATCGCACAGTGCAACATCTACCATCCACCTTCCCACCATCCACCATGCGTTGGAACGGGCTGCCCAGGGAGGTGCTGGAATCCCCACCCCTGGAGGTGTTTTAGAGGCGGGTTGATATAGCATTCAGGGATATGGTGTACTTGGGAACTGTTAGTGCTAGGTTAACGGTTGGACTAGATGATCTTGAAGTTCCTTTACAACTTAGATAATTCTGTGATTCTGTGATCTTGAAAATGCAAAATTGAGGTGACCAACACCAGAGGGGATAGCAGTAATTAAACAGTAAAACGTTATTGTCTTGCCTGTGACGTGGCATGCGATATTTAGAGATGGGTGAAAGAAAGGAGAAAAGTAAAGATAAGTTTAGAGAGAGGAGGGAGAGAGGTTGTAGCTACCACCGCTGATCTCACCATGTCCTAACACTCCTGGGTCCAGCTGATGCTGCGTCGTCGATCATCGTGGTCCTTGGTGGGGAAGCTCCCAATTTTCGTTGCCCAGAAGTCATCTTTTATGCTTAGTAACGCACCTTGGTCCACCTCTGCCTCAGGGGTCTCTGCCCTTCTCAGAATTCAATTATCATATTTCCGCGCTTCTCAAACAAGGCCATCGCGCATGCACGGCGGGGGGGGTGTCCGAGGCCTGGTCAGTCTTCGAGGTGGGTAGTCTTCGACGAGGAGGTGTGTTTTGGTATTATAATGAAGCAAAGTTCGTCTGAAGTTCATGATTTCTTCATCGATATTATGGCAACATCAGCTCTTGCAATCCATCTTTTTTGACAGTGGCTATGCAATTATCTCTAACAGCTCTGGCTAGGACCAGGTACCGAACAATAGCACAGCACTCTTTGTACTACACGGCTCAGGCACCGAAGAACAGCACTGCGCACCCTGCACCACACGGTTCAGCACTCAGGAGAACAGCACAGCACTCGCTATGCCACACAGTTCTGCATTCAGGAGCCTTTGCACCATATTCCACTCCAGGGCTTGGCAACTGTGTTCCAAACAGGCCGTTGTCGGGTACCTCACTGTCCATGTCCCCGATGACAATGTTGAGACAATGCTGATCTTCTGACTGACTGTTAGACCATTCAACATCCACAATCCACCATCAATCATCCCACAATACAACATCCACCATGCAACATCAATCTTCCCACCATACACCATCCACCATCCAGCTTCCCACCATCCACCAAGCACTTCACACCATTCTCCATCCATCATCCAGCTTTCCACCATCCACCTACCACCTTCCACCATCCAGCATCCACTATCCTTCCTCCCACAATAGAACAGCCACCATCCCGCAATCCACAATCCAACATCCAACTTCCCACCATCAAACAGCAACCATCGACCATCCACCTGCCCACAAACCACCTTGATACCATCCAAAATCTAACATCCCACAAATCACCATCCACACTCCACCATCCCACAATCCACTATCCACCATCCACCATTCAACATGTACCATCCATCATCAACAATCCACCATTTACCACCCACCACCCCCAAAATCCACCATGCACACAACCAGATCCACACCATCCACGAATCCACATCCACCATCCAGCTTCCCACGATTAACATTCGAACCATAGAGCAGAGGAAACTAATACATGTTCAGGGCGAAAGAAAGCACAGAGACACAAATTCGCTGTTGCCCTGGAGAGCTTGTAGAGCACTGGGGAAAGACAGGCAAAGAATTCCTGACTAGCACCTTCTCTATGCCTGGGAAGCAGAAGTGTTCACATTGCTTGGCAGAATCGCTTTTGTGCAGAAAACACTAACACTTGGTCAGAACGAAAGAAAGCACAGAGCCCCAGATTTGTTGTTGTCCTGGAGAGCTTGCAGAGCCCTGGGGAAAGGCAGGCAGAGAATTCCCTGCTAGCACCTTCTCTGTGCCTGGGAAGCAGAAGTGTTCCCATTGCTTCGCAGAATCGCTTTTGTGCAGAAAACAGTAACACTTGTTCAGAACGAAAGAAAGCACAGAGCCCCAGATTTTATGTTGTCCTGGAGAGCTTGCAGAGCACTGGGGAAAGGCAGGCAGAGAATTCCCTGCTAGCACCTTCTCTGTGCCTGTTCACATTGCTTCGCAGAATCGCTTTTGTGCAGAAAACAGTAACACTTGTTCAGAACGAAAGAAAGCACAGAGCCCCAGATTTGTTGTTGTCCTGGAGAGCTTGCAGAGCACTGGGGAAAGGCAGGCAGAGAATTCCCTGCTAGCACCTTCTCTGTGCCTGGGAAGCAGAAGTGTTCACATTGCTTCGCAGAATCGCTTTTGTGCAGAAAACAGTAACACTTGTTCAGAACGAAAGAAAGCACAGAGCCCCAGATTTGTTGTTGTCCTGGAGAGCTTGCAGATCCCTGGGGAAAGGCAGGCAGAGAATTCCCTGCTAGCACCTTCTCTGTGCCTGGGAAGCAGAAGTGTTCACATTGCTTGGCAGAATCGCTTTTGTGCAGAAAACAGTAACACTTGTTCAGAACGAAAGAAAGCACAGAGCCCCAGATCTGCTGTTGTCCTGGAGAGCTTGCAGAGCCCTGGGGAAAGGCAGGCAGAGAATTCCCTGCTAGCACCTTCTCTGTGCCTGTTCACAGTGCTTCGCAGAATCGCTTTTGTGCAGAAAACAGTAACACTTGTTCAGAACGAAAGAAAGCACAGAGCCCCAGATTTGTTGTTGTCCTGGAGAGCTTGCAGAGCACTGGGGAAAGGCAGGCAGAGAATTCCCTGCTAGCACCTTCTCTGTGCCTGGGAAGCAGAAGTGTTCCCATTGCTTCGCAGAATCGCTTTTGTGCAGAAAACTGTAAAACTTGTTCAGAACGAAAGAAAGCACAGAGCCCCAGATTTTATGTTGTCCTGGAGAGCTTGCAGAGCACTGGGGAAAGGCAGGCAGAGAATTCCCTGCTAGCACCTTCTCTGTGCCTGTTGACATTGCTTCGCAGAATCGCTTTTGTGCAGAGAACAGTAACACTTGTTCAGAACGAAAGAAAGCACAGAGCCCCAGATTTGCTGTTGTCCTGGAGAGCTTGCAGAGCACTGGGGAAAGGCAGGCAGAGAATTCCCTGCTAGCACCTTCTCTGTGCCTGTTCACATTGCTTCGCAGAATCGCTTTTGTGCAGAAAACAGTAACACTTGTTCAGAACGAAAGAAAGCACAGAGCCCCAGATTTGTTGTTGTCCTGGAGAGCTTGCAGAGCACTGGGGAAAGGCAGGCAGAGAATTCCCTGCTAGCACCTTCTCTGTGCCTGGGAAGCAGAAGTGTTCACATTGCTTCGCAGAATCGCTTTTGTGCAGAAAACAGTAACACTTGTTCAGAACGAAAGAAAGCACAGAGCCCCAGATTTGTTGTTGTCCTGGAGAGCTTGCAGAGCACTGGGGAAAGGCAGGCAGAGAATTCCCTGCTAGCACCTTCTCTGTGCCTGTTCACAGTGCTTCGCAGAATCGCTTTTGTGCAGAAAACAGTAACACTTGTTCAGAACGAAAGAAAGCACAGAGCCCCAGATTTTATGTTGTCCTGGAGAGCTTGCAGAGCACTGGGGAAAGGCAGGCAGAGAATTCCCTGCTAGCACCTTCTCTGTGCCTGGGAAGCAGAAGTGTTCCCATTGCTTCGCAGAATCGCTTTTGTGCAGAAAACAGTAACACTTGTTCAGAACGAAAGAAAGCACAGAGCCCCAGATTTGTTGTTGTCCTGGAGAGCTTGCAGAGCACTGGGGAAAGGCAGGCAGAGAATTCCCTGCTAGCACCTTCTCTGTGCCTGGGAAGCAGAAGTCTTCATGTTAGAGATAATTCGGACCAGGTACCGAACAATAGCACAGCACTCTTTGTACTACACGGCTCAGGCACCGAAGAACAGCACTGCGCACCCTGCACCACACGGTTCAGCACTCAGGAGAACAGCACAGCACTCGCTATGCCACACAGTTCTGCATTCAGGAGTATTGCACCATATTCCACTCCAGGGCTTGGCAACTGTGTTCCAAACAGGCCGTTGTCGGGTACCTCACTGTCCATGTCCCCGATGACAATGTTGAGACAATGCTGATCTTCTGACTGACTGTTAGACCATTCAACATCCACCATACACCATCCACAATCCACCATCAATCATCCCACAATACAACATCCACCATGCAACATCAATCTTCCCACCATTCCCCATCCATCATCCAGCTTTCCACCATCCACCTACCACCTTCCACCATCCAGCATCCACTATCCTTCCTCCCACAATAGAACAGCCACCATCCCGCAATCCACAATCCAACATCCAACTTCCCACCATCAAACAGCAACCATCGACCATCCACCTGCCCACAAACCACCTTGATACCATCCAAAATCTAACATCCCACAAATCACCATCCACACTCCACCATCCCACACTCCACCATCCCACAATCCACCATCCACATTTCCACCATCCACCATTCAACATGTACCATCCATCATCAACAATCCACCATTTACCACCCACCACCCCCAAAATCCACCATGCACACAACCAGATCCACACCATCCACGAATCCACATCCACCATCCAGCTTCCCACGATTAACATTCGAACCATAGAGCAGAGGAAACTAATACATGTTCAGGGCGAAAGAAAGCACAGAGACACAAATTCGCTGTTGCCCTGGAGAGCTTGTAGAGCACTGGGGAAAGACAGGCAAAGAATTCCCGACTAGCACCTTCTCTGTGCCTGGGAAGCAGAAGTGTTCACATTGCTTGGCAGAATCGCTTTTGTGCAGAAAACAGTAACACTTGTTCAGAACGAAAGAAAGCACAGAGCCCCAGATTTGTTGTTGTCCTGGAGAGCTTGCAGAGCACTTGGGGAAAGGCAGGCAGAGAATTCCCTGCTAGCACCTTCTCTGTGCCTGGGAAGCAGAAGTGTTCACATTGCTTCGCAGAATCGCTTTTGTGCAGAAAACAGTAACACTTGTTCAGAACGAAAGAAAGCACAGAGCCCCAGATTTTATGTTGTCCTGGAGAGCTTGCAGAGCACTGGGGAAAGGCAGGCAGAGAATTCCCTGCTAGCACCTTCTCTGTGCCTGGGAAGCAGAAGTGTTCCCATTGCTTCGCAGAATCGCTTTTGTGCAGAAAACAGTAACACTTGTTCAGAACGAAAGAAAGCACAGAGCCCCAGATTTGTTGTTGTCCTGGAGAGCTTGCAGAGCACTGGGGAAAGGCAGGCAGAGAATTCCCTGCTAGCACCTTCTCTGTGCCTGGGAAGCAGAAGTGTTCACATTGCTGCGCAGAATCGCTTTTTTGCAGAAAACAGTAACACTTGTTCAGAACGAAAGAAAGCACAGAGCCCCAGATTTGCTGTTGTCCTGGAGAGCTTGCAGAGCCCTGGGGAAAGGCAGGCAGAGAATTCCCTGCTAGCTCCTTCTCTGTGCCTGGGAAGCAGAAGTGTTCACATTGCTTCGCAGAATCGCTTTTGTGCAGAAAACAGTAACACGTGTTCACAACGAAAGAAAGCACAGAGACCCAGATTTGTTGTTGTCCTGGAGAGCTTGCAGAGCACTGGGGAAAGGCAGGCAGAGAATTCCCTGCTAGCACCTTCTCTGTGCCTGTTCACATTGCTTCGCAGAATCGCTTTTGTGCAGAAAACAGTAACACTTGTTCAGAACGAAAGAAAGCACAGAGCCCCAGATTTGTTGTTGTCCTGGAGAGCTGGCAGAGCACTGGGGAAAGGCAGGCAGAGAATTCCCTGCTAGCACCTTCTCTGTGCCTGTTCACATTGCTTCGCAGAATCGCTTTTGTGCAGAAAACAGTAACACTTGTTCAGAACGAAAGAAAGCACAGAGCCCCAGATTTGCTGTTGTCCTGGAGAGCTTGCAGAGCACTGGGGAAAGGCAGGCAGAGAATTCCCTGCTAGCACCTTCTCTGTGCCTGTTCACATTGCTTGGCAGAATCGCTTTTGTGCAGAAAACAGTAACACTTGTTCAGAACGAAAGAAAGCACAGAGCCCCAGATTTGTTGTTGTCCTGGAGAGCTTGCAGAGCACTGGGGAAAGGCAGGCAGAGAATTCCCTGCTAGCACCTTCTCTGTGCCTGGGAAGCAGAAGTCTTCATGCTTCGCAGAATCGCTTTTGTGCAGAAAACAGTAACACTTGTTCAGAACGAAAGAAAGCACAGAGCCCCAGATTTGTTGTTGTCCTGGAGAGCTTGCAGAGCACTGGGGAAAGGCAGGCAGAGAATTCCCTGCTAGCACCTTCTCTGTGCCTGGGAAGCAGAAGTGTTCCCATTGCTTCGCAGAATCGCTTTTGTGCAGAAAACAGTAACACTTGTTCAGAACGAAAGAAAGCACAGAGCCCCAGATTTGTTGTTGTCCTGGAGAGCTGGCAGAGCACTGGGGAAAGGCAGGCAGAGAATTCCCTGCTAGCACCTTCTCTGTGCCTGGGAAGCAGAAGTGTTCCCATTGCTTCGCAGAATCGCTTTTGTGCAGAAAACAGTAACACTTGTTCAGAACGAAAGAAAGCACAGAGCCCCAGATTTTATGTTGTCCTGGAGAGCTTGCAGAGCACTGGGGAAAGGCAGGCAGAGAATTCCCTGCTAGCACCTTCTCTGTGCCTGGGAAGCAGAAGTGTTCACATTGTTTGGCAGAATCGCTTTTGTGCAGAAAACAGTAACACTTGTTCAGAACGAAAGAAAGCACAGAGCCCCAGATCTGCTGTTGTCCTGGAGAGCTTGCAGAGCACTGGGGAAAGGCAGGCAGAGAATTCCCTGCTAGCACCTTCTCTGTGCCTGGGAAGCAGAAGTGTTCATGCTTCGCAGAATTGCTTTTGTGCAGAAAACAGTAACACTTGTTCAGAACGAAAGAAAGCACAGAGCCCCAGATTTTATGTTGTCCTGGAGAGCTTGCAGAGCCCTGGGGAAAGGCAGGCAGAGAATTCCCTGCTAGCACCTTTCAATCTGAACAAGATTTCTCTTAAATAAGATTTTCTTAAAGTATCGACCTTCCCAACATCCATCATCAATCATCCACCATGCACCTTCCCACCATCAACCATCCCAAAATCCACCATCCACTATCCAACTAATATCCAAATTCTCACAGTCCACCATCCACCATCCCATAATCCGCCATCCACTGTCCACCATCCACCTTCCCACCACCCACCATCCACCTTCTCAACATCCACCGTCCAACATCCCACAATCCACCATCCATCTTCCCACCATCCTCTATCCACCATCCCACAATCCACCATCTGCTATCCACCATCCCACAACCCGCCATCCATCATCTGCGTTCGAACCATCCAGCATCTACCATCCACAATCCACCGTGAACCATCGCACAGTGCAACATCTACCATCCACCTTCCCACCATCCACCATGCGTTGGAACGGGCTGCCCAGGGAGGTGCTGGAATCCCCACCCCTGGAGGTGTTTTAGAGGCGGGTTGATATAGCATTCAGGGATATGGTGTACTTGGGAACTGTTAGTGCTAGGTTAACGGTTGGACTAGATGATCTTGAAGTTCCTTTACAACTTAGATAATTCTGTGATTCTGTGATCTTGAAAATGCAAAATTGAGGTGACCAACACCAGAGGGGATAGCAGTAATTAAACAGTAAAACGTTATTGTCTTGCCTGTGACGTGGCATGCGATATTTAGAGATGGGTGAAAGAAAGGAGAAAAGTAAAGATAAGTTTAGAGAGAGGAGGGAGAGAGGTTGTAGCTACCACCGCTGATCTCACCATGTCCTAACACTCCTGGGTCCAGCTGATGCTGCGTCGTCGATCATCGTGGTCCTTGGTGGGGAAGCTCCCAATTTTCGTTGCCCAGAAGTCATCTTTTATGCTTAGTAACGCACCTTGGTCCACCTCTGCCTCAGGGGTCTCTGCCCTTCTCAGAATTCAATTATCATATTTCCACGCTTCTTAAACAAGGCCATCGCGCATGCACAGCGGGGGGGGTGTCCGAGGCCTGGTCAGTCTTCGAGGTGGGTAGTCTTCGACGAGGAGGTGTGTTTTGGTATTATAATGAAGCAAAGTTCGTCTGAAGTTCATGATTTCTTCATCGATATTATGGCAACATCAGCTCTTGCAATCCATCTTTTTTGACAGTGGCTATGCAATTATCTCTAACAGCTCTGGCTAGGACCAGGTACCGAACAATAGCACAGCACTCTTTGTACTACACGGCTCAGGCACCGAAGAACAGCACTGCGCACCCTGCACCACACGGTTCAGCACTCAGGAGAACAGCACAGCACTCGCTATGCCACACAGTTCTGCATTCAGGAGTATTGCACCATATTCCACTCCAGGGCTTGGCAACTGTGTTCCAAACAGGCCGTTGTCGGGTACCTCACTGTCCATGTCCCCGATGACAATGTTGAGACAATGCTGATCTTCTGACTGACTGTTAGACCATTCAACATCCACCATACACCATCCACAATCCACCATCAATCATCCCACAATACAACATCCACCATGCAACATCAATCTTCCCACCATACACCATCCATCATCCAGCTTTCCACCATCCACCTACCACCTTCCACCATCCAGCATCCACTATCCTTCCTCCCACAATAGAACAGCCACCATCCCGCAATCCACAATCCAACATCCAACTTCCCACCATCAAACAGCAACCATCGACCATCCACCTGCCCACAAACCACCTTGATACCATCCAAAATCTAACATCCCACAAATCACCATCCACACTCCACCATCCCACACTCCACCATCCCACAATCCACCATCCACATTTCCACCATCCACCATTCAACATGTACCATCCATCATCAACAATCCACCATTTACCACCCACCACCCCCAAAATCCACCATGCACACAACCAGATCCACACCATCCACGAATCCACATCCACCATCCAGCTTCCCACGATTAACATTCGAACCATAGAGCAGAGGAAACTAATACATGTTCAGGGCGAAAGAAAGCACAGAGACACAAATTCGCTGTTGCCCTGGAGAGCTTGTAGAGCACTGGGGAAAGACAGGCAAAGAATTCCCGACTAGCACCTTCTCTGTGCCTGGGAAGCAGAAGTGTTCACATTGCTTGGCAGAATCGCTTTTGTGCAGAAAACAGTAACACTTGTTCAGAACGAAAGAAAGCACAGAGCCCCAGATTTGTTGTTGTCCTGGAGAGCTTGCAGAGCACTTGGGGAAAGGCAGGCAGAGAATTCCCTGCTAGCACCTTCTCTGTGCCTGGGAAGCAGAAGTGTTCACATTGCTTCGCAGAATCGCTTTTGTGCAGAAAACAGTAACACGTGTTCACAACGAAAGAAAGCACAGAGCCCCAGATTTTATGTTGTCCTGGAGAGCTTGCAGAGCACTGGGGAAAGGCAGGCAGAGAATTCCCTGCTAGCACCTTCTCTGTGCCTGGGAAGCAGAAGTGTTCCCATTGCTTCGCAGAATCGCTTTTGTGCAGAAAACAGTAACACTTGTTCAGAACGAAAGAAAGCACAGAGCCCCAGATTTGTTGTTGTCCTGGAGAGCTTGCAGAGCACTGGGGAAAGGCAGGCAGAGAATTCCCTGCTAGCACCTTCTCTGTGCCTGGGAAGCAGAAGTGTTCACATTGCTGCGCAGAATCGCTTTTTTGCAGAAAACAGTAACACTTGTTCAGAACGAAAGAAAGCACAGAGCCCCAGATTTGCTGTTGTCCTGGAGAGCTTGCAGAGCCCTGGGGAAAGGCAGGCAGAGAATTCCCTGCTAGCTCCTTCTCTGTGCCTGGGAAGCAGAAGTGTTCACATTGCTTCGCAGAATCGCTTTTGTGCAGAAAACAGTAACACGTGTTCACAACGAAAGAAAGCACAGAGACCCAGATTTGTTGTTGTCCTGGAGAGCTTGCAGAGCACTGGGGAAAGGCAGGCAGAGAATTCCCTGCTAGCACCTTCTCTGTGCCTGTTCACATTGCTTCGCAGAATCGCTTTTGTGCAGAAAACAGTAACACTTGTTCAGAACGAAAGAAAGCACAGAGCCCCAGATTTGTTGTTGTCCTGGAGAGCTGGCAGAGCACTGGGGAAAGGCAGGCAGAGAATTCCCTGCTAGCACCTTCTCTGTGCCTGTTCACATTGCTTCGCAGAATCGCTTTTGTGCAGAAAACAGTAACACTTGTTCAGAACGAAAGAAAGCACAGAGCCCCAGATTTGCTGTTGTCCTGGAGAGCTTGCAGAGCACTGGGGAAAGGCAGGCAGAGAATTCCCTGCTAGCACCTTCTCTGTGCCTGTTCACATTGCTTGGCAGAATCGCTTTTGTGCAGAAAACAGTAACACTTGTTCAGAACGAAAGAAAGCACAGAGCCCCAGATTTGTTGTTGTCCTGGAGAGCTTGCAGAGCACTGGGGAAAGGCAGGCAGAGAATTCCCTGCTAGCACCTTCTCTGTGCCTGGGAAGCAGAAGTGTTCCCATTGCTTCGCAGAATCGCTTTTGTGCAGAAAACAGTAACACTTGTTCAGAACGAAAGAAAGCACAGAGCCCCAGATTTGTTGTTGTCCTGGAGAGCTTGCAGAGCACTGGGGAAAGGCAGGCAGAGAATTCCCTGCTAGCACCTTCTCTGTGCCTGGGAAGCAGAAGTGTTCACATTGCTGCGCAGAATCGCTTTTTTGCAGAAAACAGTAACACTTGTTCAGAACGAAAGAAAGCACAGAGCCCCAGATTTGCTGTTGTCCTGGAGAGCTTGCAGAGCCCTGGGGAAAGGCAGGCAGAGAATTCCCTGCTAGCTCCTTCTCTGTGCCTGGGAAGCAGAAGTGTTCACATTGCTTCGCAGAATCGCTTTTGTGCAGAAAACAGTAACACGTGTTCACAACGAAAGAAAGCACAGAGACCCAGATTTGTTGTTGTCCTGGAGAGCTTGCAGAGCACTGGGGAAAGGCAGGCAGAGAATTCCCTGCTAGCACCTTCTCTGTGCCTGTTCACATTGCTTCGCAGAATCGCTTTTGTGCAGAAAACAGTAACACTTGTTCAGAACGAAAGAAAGCACAGAGCCCCAGATTTGTTGTTGTCCTGGAGAGCTGGCAGAGCACTGGGGAAAGGCAGGCAGAGAATTCCCTGCTAGCACCTTCTCTGTGCCTGTTCACATTGCTTCGCAGAATCGCTTTTGTGCAGAAAACAGTAACACTTGTTCAGAACGAAAGAAAGCACAGAGCCCCAGATTTGCTGTTGTCCTGGAGAGCTTGCAGAGCACTGGGGAAAGGCAGGCAGAGAATTCCCTGCTAGCACCTTCTCTGTGCCTGTTCACATTGCTTGGCAGAATCGCTTTTGTGCAGAAAACAGTAACACTTGTTCAGAACGAAAGAAAGCACAGAGCCCCAGATTTGTTGTTGTCCTGGAGAGCTTGCAGAGCACTGGGGAAAGGCAGGCAGAGAATTCCCTGCTAGCACCTTCTCTGTGCCTGGGAAGCAGAAGTGTTCACATTGCTTCGCAGAATCGCTTTTGTGCAGAAAACAGTAACACTTGTTCAGAACGAAAGAAAGCACAGAGCCCCAGATTTTATGTTGTCCTGGAGAGCTTGCAGAGCCCTGGGGAAAGGCAGGCAGAGAATTCCCTGCTAGCACCTTTCAATCTGAACAAGATTTCTCTTAAATAAGATTTTCTTAAAGTATCGACCTTCCCAACATCCATCATCAATCATCCACCATGCACCTTCCCACCATCAACCATCCCAAAATCCACCATCCACTATCCAACTAATATCCAAATTCTCACAGTCCACCATCCACCATCCCATAATCCGCCATCCACTGTCCACCATCCACCTTCCCACCACCCACCATCCACCTTCTCAACATCCACCGTCCAACATCCCACAATCCACCATCCATCTTCCCACCATCCTCTATCCACCATCCCACAATCCACCATCTGCTATCCACCATCCCACAACCCGCCATCCATCATCTGCGTTCGAACCATCCAGCATCTACCATCCACAATCCACCGTGAACCATCGCACAGTGCAACATCTACCATCCACCTTCCCACCATCCACCATGCGTTGGAACGGGCTGCCCAGGGAGGTGCTGGAATCCCCACCCCTGGAGGTGTTTTAGAGGCGGGTTGATATAGCATTCAGGGATATGGTGTACTTGGGAACTGTTAGTGCTAGGTTAACGGTTGGACTAGATGATCTTGAAGTTCCTTTACAACTTAGATAATTCTGTGATTCTGTGATCTTGAAAATGCAAAATTGAGGTGACCAACACCAGAGGGGATAGCAGTAATTAAACAGTAAAACGTTATTGTCTTGCCTGTGACGTGGCATGCGATATTTAGAGATGGGTGAAAGAAAGGAGAAAAGTAAAGATAACTTTAGAGAGAGGAGGGAGAGAGGTTGTAGCTACCACCGCTGATCTCACCATGTCCTAACACTCCTGGGTCCAGCTGATGCTGCGTCGTCGATCATCGTGGTCCTTGGTGGGGAAGCTCCCAATTTTCGTTGCCCAGAAGTCATCTTTTATGCTTAGTAACGCACCTTGGTCCACCTCTGCCTCAGGGGTCTCTGCCCTTCTCAGAATTCAATTATCATATTTCCACGCTTCTTAAACAAGGCCATCGCGCATGCACAGCGGGGGGGGTGTCCGAGGCCTGGTCAGTCTTCGAGGTGGGTAGTCTTCGACGAGGAGGTGTGTTTTGGTATTATAATGAAGCAAAGTTCGTCTGAAGTTCATGATTTCTTCATCGATATTATGGCAACATCAGCTCTTGCAATCCATCTTTTTTGACAGTGGCTATGCAATTATCTCTAACAGCTCTGGCTAGGACCAGGTACCGAACAATAGCACAGCACTCTTTGTACTACACGGCTCAGGCACCGAAGAACAGCACTGCGCACCCTGCACCACACGGTTCAGCACTCAGGAGAACAGCACAGCACTCGCTATGCCACACAGTTCTGCATTCAGGAGTATTGCACCATATTCCACTCCAGGGCTTGGCAACTGTGTTCCAAACAGGCCGTTGTCGGGTACCTCACTGTCCATGTCCCCGATGACAATGTTGAGACAATGCTGATCTTCTGACTGACTGTTAGACCATTCAACATCCACCATACACCATCCACAATCCACCATCAATCATCCCACAATACAACATCCACCATGCAACATCAATCTTCCCACCATACACCATCCATCATCCAGCTTTCCACCATCCACCTACCACCTTCCACCATCCAGCATCCACTATCCTTCCTCCCACAATAGAACAGCCACCATCCCGCAATCCACAATCCAACATCCAACTTCCCACCATCAAACAGCAACCATCGACCATCCACCTGCCCACAAACCACCTTGATACCATCCAAAATCTAACATCCCACAAATCACCATCCACACTCCACCATCCCACACTCCACCATCCCACAATCCACCATCCACATTTCCACCATCCACCATTCAACATGTACCATCCATCATCAACAATCCACCATTTACCACCCACCACCCCCAAAATCCACCATGCACACAACCAGATCCACACCATCCACGAATCCACATCCACCATCCAGCTTCCCACGATTAACATTCGAACCATAGAGCAGAGGAAACTAATACATGTTCAGGGCGAAAGAAAGCACAGAGACACAAATTCGCTGTTGCCCTGGAGAGCTTGTAGAGCACTGGGGAAAGACAGGCAAAGAATTCCCGACTAGCACCTTCTCTGTGCCTGGGAAGCAGAAGTGTTCACATTGCTTGGCAGAATCGCTTTTGTGCAGAAAACAGTAACACTTGTTCAGAACGAAAGAAAGCACAGAGCCCCAGATTTGTTGTTGTCCTGGAGAGCTTGCAGAGCACTTGGGGAAAGGCAGGCAGAGAATTCCCTGCTAGCACCTTCTCTGTGCCTGGGAAGCAGAAGTGTTCACATTGCTTCGCAGAATCGCTTTTGTGCAGAAAACAGTAACACGTGTTCACAACGAAAGAAAGCACAGAGCCCCAGATTTTATGTTGTCCTGGAGAGCTTGCAGAGCACTGGGGAAAGGCAGGCAGAGAATTCCCTGCTAGCACCTTCTCTGTGCCTGGGAAGCAGAAGTGTTCCCATTGCTTCGCAGAATCGCTTTTGTGCAGAAAACAGTAACACTTGTTCAGAACGAAAGAAAGCACAGAGCCCCAGATTTGTTGTTGTCCTGGAGAGCTTGCAGAGCACTGGGGAAAGGCAGGCAGAGAATTCCCTGCTAGCACCTTCTCTGTGCCTGGGAAGCAGAAGTGTTCACATTGCTGCGCAGAATCGCTTTTTTGCAGAAAACAGTAACACTTGTTCAGAACGAAAGAAAGCACAGAGCCCCAGATTTGCTGTTGTCCTGGAGAGCTTGCAGAGCCCTGGGGAAAGGCAGGCAGAGAATTCCCTGCTAGCTCCTTCTCTGTGCCTGGGAAGCAGAAGTGTTCACATTGCTTCGCAGAATCGCTTTTGTGCAGAAAACAGTAACACGTGTTCACAACGAAAGAAAGCACAGAGACCCAGATTTGTTGTTGTCCTGGAGAGCTTGCAGAGCACTGGGGAAAGGCAGGCAGAGAATTCCCTGCTAGCACCTTCTCTGTGCCTGTTCACATTGCTTCGCAGAATCGCTTTTGTGCAGAAAACAGTAACACTTGTTCAGAACGAAAGAAAGCACAGAGCCCCAGATTTGTTGTTGTCCTGGAGAGCTGGCAGAGCACTGGGGAAAGGCAGGCAGAGAATTCCCTGCTAGCACCTTCTCTGTGCCTGTTCACATTGCTTCGCAGAATCGCTTTTGTGCAGAAAACAGTAACACTTGTTCAGAACGAAAGAAAGCACAGAGCCCCAGATTTGCTGTTGTCCTGGAGAGCTTGCAGAGCACTGGGGAAAGGCAGGCAGAGAATTCCCTGCTAGCACCTTCTCTGTGCCTGTTCACATTGCTTCGCAGAATCGCTTTTGTGCAGAAAACAGTAACACTTGTTCAGAACGAAAGAAAGCACAGAGCCCCAGATTTGTTGTTGTCCTGGAGAGCTTGCAGAGCACTGGGGAAAGGCAGGCAGAGAATTCCCTGCTAGCACCTTCTCTGTGCCTGGGAAGCAGAAGTGTTCACATTGCTTCGCAGAATCGCTTTTGTGCAGAAAACAGTAACACTTGTTCAGAACGAAAGAAAGCACAGAGCCCCAGATTTGTTGTTGTCCTGGAGAGCTTGCAGAGCACTGGGGAAAGGCAGGCAGAGAATTCCCTGCTAGCACCTTTCAATCTGAACAAGATTTCTCTTAAATATGATTTTCTTAAAGTATCGACCTTCCCAACATCCATCATCAATCATCCACCATGCACCTTCCCACCATCAACCATCCCAAAATCCACCATCCACTATCCAACTTCCTACCATCTAATATCCAAATTCTCACAGTCCACCATCCACCATCCCATAATCCGCCATCCACTGTCCACCATCCACCTTCCCACCACCCACCTTCCAACCATCCGCCATCCCACATACCACTATCCACCATTTACCATCTTCCTTCCAACCATCCACCATCCCCTTCGAGCAATCAACCATCCACCATCGCACAATTCCCAGTCCATCATCCAACACCCACCATCAACCATCCTCCTTCCCAAAATCCACCATCCACCTTCCCACCACTCACCGTCCACCAGCCCAACATGAAACATTCACCATCCCAAAATGCACCATCTACCGTCTGCCAACCACCTTTCCACCATCCTACTGCCATCATCCCACAATCCAGAATCCACCAACTACCTTCAAACCATCCACCATCTGACAACCCACCATCCAGCATCCAACATCCTCCTTTCCACAATCCAAAATCTCCCATCTACCATCCTGATTCCCACCATCCTCGTTTCAACACTGTACCACCATCCAAGTTCACACCATCTACTATCCAACATCCCACAATCCCCAATCCACCATCCTCAATCCAACTATTCACCATCCACAATCAACCATGGACCTTCTCACCATCCACCATCAAAGTACAATCCACTATCCAACACCCACAAGCCACCATTCAACATCCCACAATCTACCATCACACCATCCACCATCCACCTTCCACCTTCCCACCACCCACCATCCACCTTCTCAACATCCACCGTCCAACATCCCACAATCCACCATCCATCTTCCCACCATCCTCTATCCACCATCCCACAATCCACCATCTGCTATCCACCATCCCACAACCCGCCATCCATCATCTGCGTTCGAACCATCCAGCATCTACCATCCACAATCCACCGTGAACCATCGCACAGTGCAACATCTACCATCCACCTTCCCACCATCCACCATGCGTTGGAACGGGCTGCCCAGGGAGGTGCTGGAATCCCCACCCCTGGAGGTGTTTTAGAGGCGGGTTGATATAGCATTCAGGGATATGGTGTACTTGGGAACTGTTAGTGCTAGGTTAACGGTTGGACTAGATGATCTTGAAGTTCCTTTACAACTTAGATAATTCTGTGATTCTGTGATCTTGAAAATGCAAAATTGAGGTGACCAACACCAGAGGGGATAGCAGTAATTAAACAGTAAAACGTTATTGTCTTGCCTGTGACGTGGCATGCGATATTTAGAGATGGGTGAAAGAAAGGAGAAAAGTAAAGATAACTTTAGAGAGAGGAGGGAGAGAGGTTATAGCTACCACCGCTGATCTCACGACGTCCTAACACTCCTGGGTCCAGCTGATGCTGCGTCGTCGATCATCGTGGTCCTTGGTGGGGAAGCTCCCAATTTTCGTTGCCCAGAAGTCATCTTTTATGCTTAGTAACGCACCTTGGTCCACCTCTGCCTCAGGGGTCTCTGCCCTTCTCAGAATTCAATTATCATATTTCCGCGCTTCTCAAACAAGGCCATCGCGCATGCACGGCGGGGGGGGTGTCTGAGGCCTGGTCAGTCTTCGAGGTGGGTAGTCTTCGACGAGGAGGTGTGTTTTGGTATTATAATGAAGCAAAGTTCGTCTGAAGTTCATGATTTCTTCATCGATATTATGGCAACATCAGCTCTTGCAATCCATCTTTTTTGACAGTGGCTATGCAATTATCTCTAACAGCTCTGGCTAGGACCAGGTACCGAAC
Source organism: Strix uralensis (assembly GCF_047716275.1). Lineage (NCBI taxonomy): Eukaryota > Metazoa > Chordata > Aves > Strigiformes > Strigidae > Strix > Strix uralensis. Next base: position 88,117,581 of record NC_133975.1, on the reverse strand, counting down.
AATAGCACAGCACTCTTTGTACTACACGGCTCAGGCACCGAAGAACAGCACTGCGCACCTTGAACCACACGGTTCAGCACTCAGGAGAACAGCACAGCACTCGCTATGCCACACAGTTCTGCATTCAGGAGCTTTTGCACCATATTCCACTCCAGGGCTCGGCAACTGTGTTCCAAACAGGCCGTTGTCGGGTACCTCACTGTCCATGTCCCCGATGACAATGTTGAGACAATGCTGATCTTCTGACTGACTGTTAGACCATTCAACATCCACCATACACCATCCACAATCCACCATCAATCATCCCACAATACAACATCCACCATGCAACATCAATCTTCCCACCATACACCATCCACCATCCAGCTTCCCACCATCCACCAAGCACTTCACACCATTCCCCATCCATCATCCAGCTTTCCACCATCCACCTACCACCTTCCACCATCCAGCATCCACTATCCTTCCTCCCACAATAGAACAGCCACCATCCCGCAATCCACAATCCAACATCCAACTTCCCACCATCAAACAGCAACCATCGACCATCCACCTGCCCACAAACCACCTTGATACCATCCAAAATCTAACATCCCACAAATCACCATCCACACTCCACCATCCCACAATCCACTATCCACCATCCACCTTTCCACCATCCACCATTCAACATGTACCATCCATCATCAACAATCCACCATTTACCACCCACCACCCCCAAAATCCACCATGCACACAACCAGATCCACACCATCCACGAATCCACATCCACCATCCAGCTTCCCACGATTAACATTCGAACCATAGAGCAGAGGAAACTACTACATGTTCAGGGCGAAAGAAAGCACAGAGACACAAATTCGCTGTTGCCCTGGAGAGCTTGTAGAGCACTGGGGAAAGACAGGCAAAGAATTCCCGACTAGCACCTTCTCTATGCCTGGGAAGCAGAAGTGTTCACATTGCTTGGCAGAATCGCTTTTGTGCAGAAAACAGTAACACGTGTTCACAACGAAAGAAAGCACAGAGCCCCAGATTTTATGTTGTCCTGGAGAGCTTGCAGAGCACTGGGGAAAGGCAGGCAGAGAAGTCCCTGCTAGCACCTTCTCTGTGCCTGGGAAGCAGAAGTGTTCACATTGCTTCGCAGAATCGCTTTTGTGCAGAAAACAGTAACACTTGTTCAGAACGAAAGAAAGCACAGAGCCCCAGATTTGTTGTTGTCCTGGAGAGCTTGCAGAGCACTGGGGAAAGGCAGGCAGAGAATTCCCTGCTAGCACCTTCTCTGTGCCTGGGAAGCAGAAGTGTTCACATTGCTTCGCAGAATCGCTTTTGTGCAGAAAACAGTAACACTTGTTCAGAACGAAAGAAAGCACAGAGCCCCAGATCTGCTGTTGTCCTGGAGAGCTTGCAGAGCCCTGGGGAAAGGCAGGCAGAGAATTCCCTGCTAGCACCTTCTCTGTGCCTGGGAAGCAGAAGTGTTCACATTGCTTCGCAGAATCGCTTTTGTGCAGAAAACAGTAACACGTGTTCACAACGAAAGAAAGCACAGAGCCCCAGATTTGTTGTTGTCCTGGAGAGCTTGCAGAGCACTGGGGAAAGGCAGGCAGAGAATTCCCTGCTAGCACCTTCTCTGTGCCTGGGAAGCAGAAGTGTTCACATTGCTTCGCAGAATCGCTTTTGTGCAGAAAACAGTAACACTTGTTCAGAACGAAAGAAAGCACAGAGCCCCAGATTTGCTGTTGTCCTGGAGAGCTTGCAGAGCCCTGGGGAAAGGCAGGCAGAGAATTTCCTGCTAGCACCTTTCAATCTGAACAAGATTTCTCTTAAATAAGATTTTCTTAAAGTATCGACCTTCCCATCATCCATCATCAATCATCCACCATGCACCTTCCCACCATCAACCATCCCAAAATCCACCATCCACTATCCAACTTCCTACCATCTAATATCCAAATTCTCACAGTCCACCATCCACCATCCCATAATCCGCCATCCACTGTCCACCATCCACCTTCCCACCACCCACCTTCCAACCATCCGCCATCCCACATACCACTATCCACCATTTACCATCTTCCTTCCAACCATCCACCATCCCCTTCGAGCAATCAACCATCCACCATCGCACAATTCCCAGTCCATCATCCAACACCCACCATCAACCATCCTCCTTCCCAAAATCCACCATCCACCTTCCCACCACTCACCGTCCACCAGCCCAACATGAAACATTCACCATCCCAAAATGCACCATCTACCGTCTGCCAACCACCTTTCCACCATCCTACTGCCATCATCCCACAATCCAGAATCCACCAACTACCTTCAAACCATCCACCATCTGACAACCCACCATCCAGCATCCAACATCCTCCTTTCCACAATCCAAAATCTCCCATCTACCATCCTGATTCCCACCATCCTCGTTTCAACACTGTACCACCATCCAAGTTCACACCATCTACTATCCAACATCCCACAATCCCCAATCCACCATCCTCAATCCAACTATTCACCATCCACAATCAACCATGGACCTTCTCACCATCCACCATCAAAGTACAATCCACTATCCAACACCCACAAGCCACCATTCAACATCCCACAATCTACCATCACACCATCCACCATCCACCTTCCACCTTCCCACCACCCACCATCCACCTTCTCAACATCCACCGTCCAACATCCCACAATCCACCATCCATCTTCCCACCATCCTCTATCCACCATCCCACAATCCACCATCTGCTATCCACCATCCCACAACCCGCCATCCATCATCTGCGTTCGAACCATCCAGCATCTACCATCCACAATCCACCGTGAACCATCGCACAGTGCAACATCTACCATCCACCTTCCCACCATCCACCATGCGTTGGAACGGGCTGCCCAGGGAGGTGCTGGAATCCCCACCCCTGGAGGTGTTTTAGAGGCGGGTTGATATAGCATTCAGGGATATGGTGTACTTGGGAACTGTTAGTGCTAGGTTAACGGTTGGACTAGATGATCTTGAAGTTCCTTTACAACTTAGATAATTCTGTGATTCTGTGATCTTGAAAATGCAAAATTGAGGTGACCAACACCAGAGGGGATAGCAGTAATTAAACAGTAAAACGTTATTGTCTTGCCTGTGACGTGGCATGCGATATTTAGAGATGGGTGAAAGAAAGGAGAAAAGTAGAGATAACTTTAGAGAGAGGAGGGAGAGAGGTTATAGCTACCACCGCTGATCTCACGACGTCCTAACACTCCTGGGTCCAGCTGATGCTGCGTCGTCGATCATCGTGGTCCTTGGTGGGGAAGCTCCCAATTTTCGTTGCCCAGAAGTCATCTTTTATGCTTAGTAACGCACCTTGGTCCACCTCTGCCTCAGGGGTCTCTGCCCTTCTCAGAATTCAATTATCATATTTCCGCGCTTCTCAAACAAGGCCATCGCGCATGCACGGCGGGGGGGGTGTCTGAGGCCTGGTCAGTCTTCGAGGTGGGTAGTCTTCGACGAGGAGGTGTGTTTTGGTATTATAATGAAGCAAAGTTCGTCTGAAGTTCATGATTTCTTCATCGATATTATGGCAACATCAGCTCTTGCAATCCATCTTTTTTGACAGTGGCTATGCAATTATCTCTAACAGCTCTGGCTAGGACCAGGTACCGAACAATAGCACAGCACTCTTTGTACTACACGGCTCAGGCACCGAAGAACAGCACTGCGCACCTTGAACCACACGGTTCAGCACTCAGGAGAACAGCACAGCACTCGCTATGCCACACAGTTCTGCATTCAGGAGCTTTTGCACCATATTCCACTCCAGGGCTCGGCAACTGTGTTCCAAACAGGCCGTTGTCGGGTACCTCACTGTCCATGTCCCCGATGACAATGTTGAGACAATGCTGATCTTCTGACTGACTGTTAGACCATTCAACATCCACCATACACCATCCACAATCCACCATCAATCATCCCACAATACAACATCCACCATGCAACATCAATCTTCCCACCATACACCATCCACCATCCAGCTTCCCACCATCCACCAAGCACTTCACACCATTCCCCATCCATCATCCAGCTTTCCACCATCCACCTACCACCTTCCACCATCCAGCATCCACTATCCTTCCTCCCACAATAGAACAGCCACCATCCCGCAATCCACAATCCAACATCCAACTTCCCACCATCAAACAGCAACCATCGACCATCCACCTGCCCACAAACCACCTTGATACCATCCAAAATCTAACATCCCACAAATCACCATCCACACTCCACCATCCCACAATCCACTATCCACCATCCACCTTTCCACCATCCACCATTCAACATGTACCATCCATCATCAACAATCCACCATTTACCACCCACCACCCCCAAAATCCACCATGCACACAACCAGATCCACACCATCCACGAATCCACATCCACCATCCAGCTTCCCACGATTAACATTCGAACCATAGAGCAGAGGAAACTACTACATGTTCAGGGCGAAAGAAAGCACAGAGACACAAATTCGCTGTTGCCCTGGAGAGCTTGTAGAGCACTGGGGAAAGACAGGCAAAGAATTCCCGACTAGCACCTTCTCTATGCCTGGGAAGCAGAAGTGTTCACATTGCTTGGCAGAATCGCTTTTGTGCAGAAAACAGTAACACGTGTTCACAACGAAAGAAAGCACAGAGCCCCAGATTTTATGTTGTCCTGGAGAGCTTGCAGAGCCCTGGGGAAAGGCAGGCAGAGAAGTCCCTGCTAGCACCTTCTCTGTGCCTGGGAAGCAGAAGTGTTCACATTGCTTCGCAGAATCGCTTTTGTGCAGAAAACAGTAACACTTGTTCAGAACGAAAGAAAGCACAGAGCCCCAGATTTGTTGTTGTCCTGGAGAGCTTGCAGAGCACTGGGGAAAGGCAGGCAGAGAATTCCCTGCTAGCACCTTCTCTGTGCCTGGGAAGCAGAAGTGTTCACATTGCTTCGCAGAATCGCTTTTGTGCAGAAAACAGTAACACTTGTTCAGAATGAAAGAAAGCACAGAGCCCCAGATCTGCTGTTGTCCTGGAGAGCTTGCAGAGCCCTGGGGAAAGGCAGGCAGAGAATTCCCTGCTAGCACCTTCTCTGTGCCTGGGAAGCAGAAGTGTTCACATTGCTTCGCAGAATCGCTTTTGTGCAGAAAACAGTAACACGTGTTCACAACGAAAGAAAGCACAGAGCCCCAGATCTGCTGTTGTCCTAGAGAGCTTGCAGAGCACTGGGGAAAGGCAGGCAGAGAATTCCCTGCTAGCACCTTCTCTGTGCCTGGGAAGCAGAAGTGTTCACATTGCTTCGCAGAATCGCTTTTGTGCAGAAAACAGTAACACTTGTTCAGAACGAAAGAAAGCACAGAGCCCCAGATTTGTTGTTGTCCTGGAGAGCTTGCAGAGCACTGGGGAAAGGCAGGCAGAGAATTCCCTGCTAGCACCTTCTCTGTGCCTGGGAAGCAGAAGTGTTCACATTGCTTCGCAGAATCGCTTTTGTGCAGAAAACAGTAACACTTGTTCAGAACGAAAGAAAGCACAGAGCCCCAGATTTGCTGTTGTCCTGGAGAGCTTGCAGAGCCCTGGGGAAAGGCAGGCAGAGAATTTCCTGCTAGCACCTTTCAATCTGAACAAGATTTCTCTTAAATAAGATTTTCTTAAAGTATCGACCTTCCCATCATCCATCATCAATCATCCACCATGCACCTTCCCACCATCAACCATCCCAAAATCCACCATCCACTATCCAACTTCCTACCATCTAATATCCAAATTCTCACAGTCCACCATCCACCATCCCATAATCCGCCATCCACTGTCCACCATCCACCTTCCCACCACCCACCTTCCAACCATCCGCCATCCCACATACCACTATCCACCATTTACCATCTTCCTTCCAACCATCCACCATCCCCTTCGAGCAATCAACCATCCACCATCGCACAATTCCCAGTCCATCATCCAACACCCACCATCAACCATCCTCCTTCCCAAAATCCACCATCCACCTTCCCACCACTCACCGTCCACCAGCCCAACATGAAACATTCACCATCCCAAAATGCACCATCTACCGTCTGCCAACCACCTTTCCACCATCCTACTGCCATCATCCCACAATCCAGAATCCACCAACTACCTTCAAACCATCCACCATCTGACAACCCACCATCCAGCATCCAACATCCTCCTTTCCACAATCCAAAATCTCCCATCTACCATCCTGATTCCCACCATCCTCGTTTCAACACTGTACCACCATCCAAGTTCACACCATCTACTATCCAACATCCCACAATCCCCAATCCACCATCCTCAATCCAACTATTCACCATCCACAATCAACCATGGACCTTCTCACCATCCACCATCAAAGTACAATCCACTATCCAACACCCACAAGCCACCATTCAACATCCCACAATCTACCATCACACCATCCACCATCCACCTTCCACCTTCCCACCACCCACCATCCACCTTCTCAACATCCACCGTCCAACATCCCACAATCCACCATCCATCTTCCCACCATCCTCTATCCACCATCCCACAATCCACCATCTGCTATCCACCATCCCACAACCCGCCATCCATCATCTGCGTTCGAACCATCCAGCATCTACCATCCACAATCCACCGTGAACCATCGCACAGTGCAACATCTACCATCCACCTTCCCACCATCCACCATGCGTTGGAACGGGCTGCCCAGGGAGGTGCTGGAATCCCCACCCCTGGAGGTGTTTTAGAGGCGGGTTGATATAGCATTCAGGGATATGGTGTACTTGGGAACTGTTAGTGCTAGGTTAACGGTTGGACTAGATGATCTTGAAGTTCCTTTACAACTTAGATAATTCTGTGATTCTGTGATCTTGAAAATGCAAAATTGAGGTGACCAACACCAGAGGGGATAGCAGTAATTAAACAGTAAAACTTTATTGTCTTGCCTGTGACGTGGCATGCGATATTTAGAGATGGGTGAAAGAAAGGAGAAAAGTAAAGATAAGTTTAGAGAGAGGAGGGAGAGAGGTTATAGCTACCACCGCTGATCTCACGACGTCCTAACACTCCTGGGTCCAGCTGATGCTGCGTCGTCGATCATCGTGGTCCTTGGTGGGGAAGCTCCCAATTTTCGTTGCCCAGAAGTCATCTTTTATGCTTAGTAACGCACCTTGGTCCACCTCTGCCTCAGGGGTCTCTGCCCTTCTCAGAATTCAATTATCATATTTCCGCGCTTCTCAAACAAGGCCATCGCGCATGCACGGCGGGGGGGGTGTCCGAGGCCTGGTCAGTCTTCGAGGTGGGTAGTCTTCGACGAGGAGGTGTGTTTTGGTATTATAATGAAGCAAAGTTCGTCTGAAGTTCATGATTTCTTCATCGATATTATGGCAACATCAGCTCTTGCAATCCATCTTTTTTGACAGTGGCTATGCAATTATCTCTAACAGCTCTGGCTAGGACCAGGTACCGAACAATAGCACAGCACTCTTTGTACTACACGGCTCAGGCACCGAAGAACAGCACTGCGCACCCTGCACCACACGGTTCAGCACTCAGGAGAACAGCACAGCACTCGCTATGCCACACAGTTCTGCATTCAGGAGCTTTTGCACCATATTCCACTCCAGGGCTCGGCAACTGTGTTCCAAACAGGCCGTTGTCGGGTACCTCACTGTCCATGTCCCCGATGACAATGTTGAGACAATGCTGATCTTCTGACTGACTGTTAGACCATTCAACATCCACCATACACCATCCACAATCCACCATCAATCATCCCACAATACAACATCCACCATGCAACATCAATCTTCCCACCATACACCATCCACCATCCAGCTTCCCACCATCCACCAAGCACTTCACACCATTCCCCATCCATCATCCAGCTTTCCACCATCCACCTACCACCTTCCACCATCCAGCATCCACTATCCTTCCTCCCACAATAGAACAGCCACCATCCCGCAATCCACAATCCAACATCCAACTTCCCACCATCAAACAGCAACCATCGACCATCCACCTGCCCACAAACCACCTTGATACCATCCAAAATCTAACATCCCACAAATCACCATCCACACTCCACCATCCCACAATCCACTATCCACCATCCACCTTTCCACCATCCACCATTCAACATGTACCATCCATCATCAGCAATCCACCATTTACCACCCACCACCCCCAAAATCCACCATGCACACAACCAGATCCACACCATCCACGAATCCACATCCACCATCCAGCTTCCCACGATTAACATTCGAACCATAGAGCAGAGGAAACTACTACAAGTTCAGGGCGAAAGAAAGCACAGAGACACAAATTCGCTGTTGCCCTGGAGAGCTTGTAGAGCACTGGGGAAAGACAGGCAAAGAATTCCCGACTAGCACCTTCTCTATGCCTGGGAAGCAGAAGTGTTCACATTGCTTGGCAGAATCGCTTTTGTGCAGAAAACAGTAACACGTGTTCACAACGAAAGAAAGCACAGAGCCCCAGATTTTATGTTGTCCTGGAGAGCTTGCAGAGCACTGGGGAAAGGCAGGCAGAGAATTCCCTGCTAGCACCTTCTCTGTGCCTGGGAAGCAGAAGTGTTCACATTGCTTCGCAGAATCGCTTTTGTGCAGAAAACAGTAACACTTGTTCAGAACGAAAGAAAGCACAGAGCCCCAGATTTTATGTTGTCCTGGAGAGCTTGAAGAGCACTGGGGAAAGGCAGGCAGAGAATTCCCTGCTAGCACCTTCTCTGTGCCTGGGAAGCAGAAGTGTTCACATTGCTTCGCAGAATCGCTTTTGTGCAGAAAACAGTAACACTTGTTCAGAACGAAAGAAAGCACAGAGCCCCAGATTTGTTGTTGTCCTGGAGAGCTTGCAGAGAACTGGGGAAAGGCAGGCAGAGAATTCCCTGCTAGCACCTTCTCTGTGCCTGGGAAGCAGAAGTGTTCACATTGCTTCGCAGAATCGCTTTTGTGCAGAGAACAGTAACACTTGTTCAGAACGAAAGAAAGCACAGAGCCCCAGATCTGCTGTTGTCCTGGAGAGCTTGCAGAGCCCTGGGGAAAGGCAGGCAGAGAATTCCCTGCTAGCACCTTCTCTGTGCCTGGGAAGCAGAAGTGTTCACATTGCTTCGCAGAATCGCTTTTGTGCAGAAAACAGTAACACGTGTTCACAACGAAAGAAAGCACAGAGCCCCAGATCTGCTGTTGTCCTAGAGAGCTTGCAGAGCACTGGGGAAAGGCAGGCAGAGAATTCCCTGCTAGCACCTTCTCTGTGCATATTCAAATTGCTTCGCAGAATCGCTTTTGTGCAGAGAACAGTAACACTTGTTCAGAACGAAAGAAAGCACAGAGCCCCAGATTTTATGTTGTCCTGGAGAGCTTGCAGAGCACTGGGGAAAGGCAGGCAGAGAATTCCCTGCTAGCACCTTCTCTGTGCCTGGGAAGCAGAAGTGTTCACATTGCTTCGCAGAATCGCTTTTGTGCAGAAAACAGTAACACTTGTTCAGAACGAAAGAAAGCACAGAGCCCCAGATTTTATGTTGTCCTGGAGATCTTGCAGAGCACTGGGGAAAGGCAGGCAGAGAATTCCCTGCTAGCACCTTCTCTGTGCCTGGGAAGCAGAAGTGTTCACATTGCTTCGCAGAATCGCTTTTGTGCAGAAAACAGTAACACTTGTTCAGAACGAAAGAAAGCACAGAGCCCCAGATTTGCTGTTGTCCTGGAGAGCTTGCAGAGCCCTGGGGAAAGGCAGGCAGAGAATTTCCTGCTAGCACCTTTCAATCTGAACAAGATTTCTCTTAAATAAGATTTTCTTAAAGTATCGACCTTCCCATCATCCATCATCAATCATCCACCATGCACCTTCCCACCATCAACCATCCCAAAATCCACCATCCACTATCCAACTTCCTACCATCTAATATCCAAATTCTCACAGTCCACCATCCACCATCCCATAATCCGCCATCCACTGTCCACCATCCACCTTCCCACCACCCACCTTACACCTTCCAACCATCCGCCATCCCACATACCACTATCCACCATTTACCATCTTCCTTCCAACCATCCACCATCCCCTTCGAGCAATCAACCATCCACCATCGCACAATTCCCAGTCCATCATCCAACACCCACCATCAACCATCCTCCTTCCCAAAATCCACCATCCACCTTCCCACCACTCACCGTCCACCAGCCCAACATGAAACATTCACCATCCCAAAATGCACCATCTACCGTCTGCCAACCACCTTTCCACCATCCTACTGCCATCATCCCACAATCCAGAATCCACCAACTACCTTCAAACCATCCACCATCCGACAACCCACCATCCAGCATCCAACATCCTCCTTTCCACAATCCAAAATCTCCCATCTACCATCCTGATTCCCACCATCCTCGTTTCAACACTGTACCACCATCCAAGTTCACACCATCTACTATCCAACATCCCACAATCCCCAATCCACCATCCTCAATCCAACTATTCACCATCCACAATCAACCATGGACCTTCTCACCATCCACCATCAAAGTACAATCCACTATCCAACACCCACAAGCCACCATTCAACATCCCACAATCTACCATCACACCATCCACCATCCACCTTCCACCTTCCCACCACCCACCATCCACCTTCTCAACATCCACCGTCCAACATCCCACAATCCACCATCCATCTTCCCACCATCCTCTATCCACCATCCCACAATCCACCATCTGCTATCCACCATCCCACAACCCGCCATCCATCATCTGCGTTCGAACCATCCAGCATCTACCATCCACAATCCACCGTGAACCATCGCACAGTGCAACATCTACCATCCACCTTCCCACCATCCACCATGCGTTGGAACGGGCTGCCCAGGGAGGTGCTGGAATCCCCACCCCTGGAGGTGTTTTAGAGGCGGGTTGATATAGCATTCAGGGATATGGTGTACTTGGGAACTGTTAGTGCTAGGTTAACGGTTGGACTAGATGATCTTGAAGTTCCTTTACAACTTAGATAATTCTGTGATTCTGTGATCTTGAAAATGCAAAATTGAGGTGACCAACACCAGAGGGGATAGCAGTAATTAAACAGTAAAACTTTATTGGCTTGCCTGTGACGTGGCATGCGATATTTAGAGATGGGTGAAAGAAAGGAGAAAAGTAAAGATAAGTTTAGAGAGAGGAGGGAGAGAGGTTATAGCTACCACCGCTGATCTCACGACGTCCTAACACTCCTGGGTCCAGCTGATGCTGCGTCGTCGATCATCGTGGTCCTTGGTGGGGAAGCTCCCAATTTTCGTTGCCCAGAAGTCATCTTTTATGCTTAGTAACGCACCTTGGTCCACCTCTGCCTCAGGGGTCTCTGCCCTTCTCAGAATTCAATTATCATATTTCCGCGCTTCTCAAACAAGGCCATCGCGCATGCACGGCGGGGGGGGTGTCCAAGGCCTGGTCAGTCTTCGAGGTGGGTAGTCTTCGACGAGGAGGTGTGTTTTGGTATTATAATGAAGCAAAGTTCGTCTGAAGTTCATGATTTCTTCATCGATATTATGGCAACATCAGCTCTTGCAATCCATCTTTTTTGACAGTGGCTATGCAATTATCTCTAACAGCTCTGGCTAGGACCAGGTACCGAACAATAGCACAGCACTCTTTGTACTACACGGCTCAGGCACCGAAGAACAGCACTGCGCACCTTGAACCACACGGTTCAGCACTCAGGAGAACAGCACAGCACTCGCTATGCCACACAGTTCTGCATTCAGGAGCTTTTGCACCATATTCCACTCCAGGGCTCGGCAACTGTGTTCCAAACAGGCCGTTGTCGGGTACCTCACTGTCCATGTCCCCGATGACAATGTTGAGACAATGCTGATCTTCTGACTGACTGTTAGACCATTCAACATCCACCATACACCATCCACAATCCACCATCAATCATCCCACAATACAACATCCACCATGCAACATCAATCTTCCCACCATCCACCATCCACCATCCAGCTTCCCACCATCCACCAAGCACTTCACACCATTCCCCATCCATCATCCAGCTTTCCACCATCCACCTACCACCTTCCACCATCCAGCATCCACTATCCTTCCTCCCACAATAGAACAGCCACCATCCCGCAATCCACAATCCAACATCCAACTTCCCACCATCAAACAGCAACCATCGACCATCCACCTGCCCACAAACCACCTTGATACCATCCAAAATCTAACATCCCACAAATCACCATCCACACTCCACCATCCCACAATCCACTATCCACCATCCACCTTTCCACCATCCACCATTCAACATGTACCATCCATCATCAACAATCCACCATTTACCACCCACCACCCCCAAAATCCACCATGCACACAACCAGATCCACACCATCCACGAATCCACATCCACCATCCAGCTTCCCACGATTAACATTCGAACCATAGAGCAGAGGAAACTAATACATGTTCAGGGCGAAAGAAAGCACAGAGACACAAATTCGCTGTTGCCCTGGAGAGCTTGTAGAGCACTGGGGAAAGACAGGCAAAGAATTCCCGACTAGCACCTTCTCTATGCCTGGGAAGCAGAAGTGTTCACATTGCTTGGCAGAATCGCTTTTGTGCAGAAAACAGTAACACGTGTTCACAACGAAAGAAAGCACAGAGCCCCAGATTTTATGTTGTCCTGGAGAGCTTGCAGAGCACTGGGGAAAGGCAGGCAGAGAATTCCCTGCTAGCACCTTCTCTGTGCCTGTTCACATTGCTTCGCAGAATCGCTTTTGTGCAGAAAACACTAACACTTGTTCAGAATGAAAGAAAGCACAGAGCCCCAGATTTTATGTTGTCCTGGAGAGCTTGCAGAGCCCTGGGGAAAGGCAGGCAGAGAATTCCCTGCTAGCACCTTCTCTGTGCCTGGGAAGCAGAAGTGTTCACATTGCTTCGCAGAATCGCTTTTGTGCAGAAAACATTAACACGTGTTCAGAACGAAAGAAAGCACAGAGCCCCAGATCTGCTGTTGTCCTGGAGAGCTTGCAGAGCACTGGGGAAAGGCTGGCAGAGAATTCCCTGCTAGCACCTTCTCTGTGCATATTGAAATTGCTTCGCAGAATCGCTTTTGTGCAGAAAACAGTAACACTTGTTCAGAACGAAAGAAAGCACAGAGCCCCAGATTTGCTGTTGTCCTGGAGAGCTTGCAGAGCCCTGGGGAAAGGCAGGCAGAGAATTCCCTGCTAGCACCTTCTCTGTGCCTGGGAAGCAGAAGTGTTCACATTGTTTGGCAGAATCGCTTTTGTGCAGAAAACAGTAACACTTGTTCAGAACGAAAGAAAGCACAGAGCCCCAGATCTGCTGTTGTCCTGGAGAGCTTGCAGAGCACTGGGGAAAGGCAGGCAGAGAATTCCCTGCTAGCACCTTCTCTGTGCCTGGGAAGCAGAAGTGTTCACATTGCTTCGCAGAATCGCTTTTGTGCAGAAAACAGTAACACTTGTTCAGAACGAAAGAAAGCACAGAGCCCCAGATTTGTTGTTGTCCTGGAGAGCTTGCAGAGCACTGGGGAAAGGCAGGCAGAGAATTCCCTGCTAGCACCTTCTCTGTGCCTGGGAAGCAGAAGTGTTCACATTGCTTCGCAGAATCGCTTTTGTGCAGAGAACAGTAACACTTGTTCAGAACGAAAGAAAGCACAGAGCCCCAGATCTGCTGTTGTCCTGGAGAGCTTGCAGAGCCCTGGGGAAAGGCAGGCAGAGAATTCCCTGCTAGCACCTTCTCTGTGCCTGTTCACATTGCTTCGCAGAATCGCTTTTGTGCAGAGAACAGTAACACTTGTTCAGAACGAAAGAAAGCACAGAGCCCCAGATCTGCTGTTGTCCTGGAGAGCTTGCAGAGCACTGGGGAAAGGCAGGCAGAGAATTCCCTGCTAGCACCTTCTCTGTGCCTGGGAAGCAGAAGTGTTCACATTGCTTCGCAGAATCGCTTTTGTGCAGAAAACAGTAACACTTGTTCAGAACGAAAGAAAGCACAGAGCCCCAGATTTTATGTTGTCCTGGAGAGCTTGCAGAGCACTGGGGAAAGGCAGGCAGAGAATTCCCTGCTAGCACCTTCTCTGTGCCTGGGAAGCAGAAGTGTTCACATTGCTTCGCAGAATCGCTTTTGTGCAGAAAACAGTAACACTTGTTCAGAACGAAAGAAAGCACAGAGCCCCAGATCTGCTGTTGTCCTGGAGAGCTTGCAGAGAACTGGGGAAAGGCAGGCAGAGAATTCCCTGCTAGCACCTTCTCTGTGCCTGTTCACATTGCTTCGCAGAATCGCTTTTGTGCAGAGAACAGTAACACATGTTCAGAACGAAAGAAAGCACAGAGCCCCAGATCTGCTGTTGTCCTGGAGAGCTTGCAGAGCACTGGGGAAAGGCAGGCAGAGAATTCCCTGCTAGCACCTTCTCTGTGCCTGGGAAGCAGAAGTGTTCACATTGCTTCGCAGAATCGCTTTTGTGCAGAAAACAGTAACACTTGTTCAGAACGAAAGAAAGCACAGAGCCCCAGATTTTATGTTGTCCTGGAGAGCTTGCAGAGCACTGGGGAAAGGCAGGCAGAGAATTCCCTGCTAGCACCTTCTCTATGCATATTCAAATTGCTTCGCAGAATCGCTTTTGTGCAGAGAACAGTAACACTTGTTCAGAACGAAAGAAAGCACAGAGCCCCAGATCTGCTGTTGTCCTGGAGAGCTTGCAGAGCCCTGGGGAAAGGCAGGCAGAGAATTCCCTGCTAGCACCTGCTCTGTGCCTGGGAAGCAGAAGTGTTCACATTGCTTCGCAGAATCGCTTTTGTGCAGAAAACAGTAACACTTGTTCAGAACGAAAGAAAGCACAGAGCCCCAGATTTGTTGTTGTCCTGGAGAGCTTGCAGAGCACTGGGGAAAGGCAGGCAGAGAATTCCCTGCTAGCACCTTCTCTGTGCATATTCAAATTGCTTCGCAGAATCGCTTTTGTGCAGAAAACAGTAACACTTGTTCAGAATGAAAGAAAGCACAGAGCCCCAGATTTGCTGTTGTCCTAGAGAGCTTGCAGAGCACTGGGGAAAGGCAGGCAGAGAATTCCCTGCTAGCACCTTCTCTGTGCATATTCAAATTGCTTCGCAGAATCGCTTTTGTGCAGAAAACAGTAACACGTGTTCAGAACGAAAGAAAGCACAGAGCCCCAGATCTGCTGTTGTCCTGGAGAGCTTGCAGAGCACTGGGGAAAGGCAGGCAGAGAATTCCCTGCTAGCACCTTCTCTGTGCCTGGGAAGCAGAAGTGTTCACATTGCTTCGCAGAATCGCTTTTGTGCAGAAAACAGTAACACTTGTTCAGAACGAAAGAAAGCACAGAGCCCCAGATTTTATGTTGTCCTGGAGAGCTTGAAGAGCACTGGGGAAAGGCAGGCAGAGAATTCCCTGCTAGCACCTTCTCTGTGCCTGGGAAGCAGAAGTGTTCACATTGCTTCGCAGAATCGCTTTTGTGCAGAAAACAGTAACACTTGTTCAGAACGAAAGAAAGCACAGAGCCCCAGATTTGCTGTTGTCCTGGAGAGCTTGCAGAGAACTGGGGAAAGGCAGGCAGAGAATTCCCTGCTAGCACCTTCTCTGTGCCTGGGAAGCAGAAGTGTTCACATTGCTTCGCAGAATCGCTTTTGTGCAGAGAACAGTAACACTTGTTCAGAACGAAAGAAAGCACAGAGCCCCAGATCTGCTGTTGTCCTGGAGAGCTTGCAGAGCCCTGGGGAAAGGCAGGCAGAGAATTCCCTGCTAGCACCTTCTCTGTGCCTGGGAAGCAGAAGTGTTCACATTGCTTCGCAGAATCGCTTTTGTGCAGAAAACAGTAACACGTGTTCACAACGAAAGAAAGCACAGAGCCCCAGATCTGCTGTTGTCCTAGAGAGCTTGCAGAGCACTGGGGAAAGGCAGGCAGAGAATTCCCTGCTAGCACCTTCTCTGTGCATATTCAAATTGCTTCGCAGAATCGCTTTTGTGCAGAGAACAGTAACACTTGTTCAGAACGAAAGAAAGCACAGAGCCCCAGATTTTATGTTGTCCTGGAGAGCTTGCAGAGCACTGGGGAAAGGCAGGCAGAGAATTCCCTGCTAGCACCTTCTCTGTGCCTGGGAAGCAGAAGTGTTCACATTGCTTCGCAGAATCGCTTTTGTGCAGAAAACAGTAACACTTGTTCAGAACGAAAGAAAGCACAGAGCCCCAGATTTGCTGTTGTCCTGGAGAGCTTGCAGAGCCCTGGGGAAAGGCAGGCAGAGAATTTCCTGCTAGCACCTTTCAATCTGAACAAGATTTCTCTTAAATAAGATTTTCTTAAAGTATCGACCTTCCCATCATCCATCATCAATCATCCACCATGCACCTTCCCACCATCAACCATCCCAAAATCCACCATCCACTATCCAACTTCCTACCATCTAATATCCAAATTCTCACAGTCCACCATCCACCATCCCATAATCCGCCATCCACTGTCCACCATCCACCTTCCCACCACCCACGTTACACCTTCCAACCATCCGCCATCCCACATACCACTATCCACCATTTACCATCTTCCTTCCAACCATCCACCATCCCCTTCGAGCAATCAACCATCCACCATCGCACAATTCCCAGTCCATCATCCAACACCCACCATCAACCATCCTCCTTCCCAAAATCCACCATCCACCTTCCCACCACTCACCGTCCACCAGCCCAACATGAAACATTCACCATCCCAAAATGCACCATCTACCGTCTGCCAACCACCTTTCCACCATCCTACTGCCATCATCCCACAATCCAGAATCCACCAACTACCTTCAAACCATCCACCATCCGACAACCCACCATCCAGCATCCAACATCCTCCTTTCCACAATCCAAAATCTCCCATCTACCATCCTGATTCCCACCATCCTCGTTTCAACACTGTACCACCATCCAAGTTCACACCATCTACTATCCAACATCCCACAATCCCCAATCCACCATCCTCAATCCAACTATTCACCATCCACAATCAACCATGGACCTTCTCACCATCCACCATCAAAGTACAATCCACTATCCAACACCCACAAGCCACCATTCAACATCCCACAATCTACCATCACACCATCCACCATCCACCTTCCACCTTCCCACCACCCACCATCCACCTTCTCAACATCCACCGTCCAACATCCCACAATCCACCATCCATCTTCCCACCATCCTCTATCCACCATCCCACAATCCACCATCTGCTATCCACCATCCCACAACCCGCCATCCATCATCTGCGTTCGAACCATCCAGCATCTACCATCCACAATCCACCGTGAACCATCGCACAGTGCAACATCTTCCATCCACCTTCCCACCATCCACCATGCGTTGGAACGGGCTGCCCAGGGAGGTGCTGGAATCCCCACCCCTGGAGGTGTTTTAGAGGCGGGTTGATATAGCATTCAGGGATATGGTGTACTTGGGAACTGTTAGTGCTAGGTTAACGGTTGGACTAGATGATCTTGAAGTTCCTTTACAACTTAGATAATTCTGTGATTCTGTGATCTTGAAAATGCAAAATTGAGGTGACCAACACCAGAGGGGATAGCAGTAATTAAACAGTAAAACTTTATTGGCTTGCCTGTGACGTGGCATGCGATATTTAGAGATGGGTGAAAGAAAGGAGAAAAGTAAAGATAAGTTTAGAGAGAGGAGGGAGAGAGGTTATAGCTACCACCGCTGATCTCACGACGTCCTAACACTCCTGGGTCCAGCTGATGCTGCGTCGTCGATCATCGTGGTCCTTGGTGGGGAAGCTCCCAATTTTCGTTGCCCAGAAGTCATCTTTTATGCTTAGTAACGCACCTTGGTCCACCTCTGCCTCAGGGGTCTCTGCCCTTCTCAGAATTCAATTATCATATTTCCACGCTTCTCAAACAAGGCCATCGCGCATGCACGGCGGGGGGGGTGTCCGAGGCCTGGTCAGTCTTCGAGGTGGGTAGTCTTCGACGAGGAGGTGTGTTTTGGTATTATAATGAAGCAAAGTTCGTCTGAAGTTCATGATTTCTTCATCGATATTATGGCAACATCAGCTCTTGCAATCCATCTTTTTTGACAGTGGCTATGCAATTATCTCTAACAGCTCTGGCTAGGACCAGGTACCGAACAATAGCACAGCACTCTTTGTACTACACGGCTCAGGCACCGAAGAACAGCACTGCGCACCTTGAACCACACGGTTCAGCACTCAGGAGAACAGCACAGCACTCGCTATGCCACACAGTTCTGCATTCAGGAGCTTTTGCACCATATTCCACTCCAGGGCTCGGCAACTGTGTTCCAAACAGGCCGTTGTCGGGTACCTCACTGTCCATGTCCCCGATGACAATGTTGAGACAATGCTGATCTTCTGACTGACTGTTAGACCATTCAACATCCACCATACACCATCCACAATCCACCATCAATCATCCCACAATACAACATCCACCATGCAACATCAATCTTCCCACCATACACCATCCACCATCCAGCTTCCCACCATCCACCAAGCACTTCACACCATTCCCCATCCATCATCCAGCTTTCCACCATCCACCTACCACCTTCCACCATCCAGCATCCACTATCCTTCCTCCCACAATTGAACAGCCACCATCCCGCAATCCACAATCCAACATCCAACTTCCCACCATCAAACAGCAACCATCGACCATCCACCTGCCCAAAAACCACCTTGATACCATCCAAAATCTAACATCCCACAAATCACCATCCACACTCCACCATCCCACAATCCACTATCCACCATCCACCTTTCCACCATCCACCATTCAACATGTACCATCCATCATCAACAATCCACCATTTACCACCCACCACCCCCAAAATCCACCATGCACACAACCAGATCCACACCATCCACGAATCCACATCCACCATCCAGCTTCCCACGATTAACATTCGAACCATAGAGCAGAGGAAACTACTACATGTTCAGGGCGAAAGAAAGCACAGAGACACAAATTCGCTGTTGCCCTGGAGAGCTTGTAGAGCACTGGGGAAAGACAGGCAAAGAATTCCCGACTAGCACCTTCTCTATGCCTGGGAAGCAGAAGTGTTCACATTGCTTGGCAGAATCGCTTTTGTGCAGAAAACAGTAACACGTGTTCACAACGAAAGAAAGCACAGAGCCCCAGATTTTATGTTGTCCTGGAGAGCTTGCAGAGCACTGGGGAAAGGCAGGCAGAGAATTCCCTGCTAGCACCTTCTCTGTGCCTGTTCACATTGCTTCGCAGAATCGCTTTTGTGCAGAAAACACTAACACTTGTTCAGAATGAAAGAAAGCACAGAGCCCCAGATTTTATGTTGTCCTGGAGAGCTTGCATAGCCCTGGGGAAAGGCAGGCAGAGAATTCCCTGCTAGCACCTTCTCTGTGCCTGGGAAGCAGAAGTGTTCACATTGCTTCGCAGAATCGATTTTGTGCAGAAAACATTAACACGTGTTCAGAACGAAAGAAAGCACAGAGCCCCAGATCTGCTGTTGTCCTGGAGAGCTTGCAGAGCACTGGGGAAAGGCTGGCAGAGAATTCCCTGCTAGCACCTTCTCTGTGCATATTGAAATTGCTTCGCAGAATCGCTTTTGTGCAGAAAACAGTAACACTTGTTCAGAACGAAAGAAAGCACAGAGCCCCAGATTTGCTGTTGTCCTGGAGAGCTTGCAGAGCCCTGGGGAAAGGCAGGCAGAGAATTCCCTGCTAGCACCTTCTCTGTGCCTGGGAAGCAGAAGTGTTCACATTGCTTCGCAGAATCGCTTTTGTGCAGAAAACAGTAACACTTGTTCAGAACGAAAGAAAGCACAGAGCCCCAGATCTGCTGTTGTCCTGGAGAGCTTGCAGAGCACTGGGGAAAGGCAGGCAGAGAATTCCCTGCTAGCACCTTCTCTGTGCCTGGGAAGCAGAAGTGTTCACATTGCTTCGCAGAATCGCTTTTGTGCAGAAAACAGTAACACTTGTTCAGAACGAAAGAAAGCACAGAGCCCCAGATTTGTTGTTGTCCTGGAGAGCTTGCAGAGCACTGGGGAAAGGCAGGCAGAGAATTCCCTGCTAGCACCTTCTCTGTGCCTGGGAAGCAGAAGTGTTCACATTGCTTCGCAGAATCGCTTTTGTGCAGAAAACAGTAACACTTGTTCAGAACGAAAGAAAGCACAGAGCCCCAGATCTGCTGTTGTCCTGGAGAGCTTGCAGAGCCCTGGGGAAAGGCAGGCAGAGAATTCCCTGCTAGCACCTTCTCTGTGCCTGTTCACATTGCTTCGCAGAATCGCTTTTGTGCAGAGAACAGTAACACTTGTTCAGAACGAAAGAAAGCACAGAGCCCCAGATCTGCTGTTGTCCTGGAGAGCTTGCAGAGCACTGGGGAAAGGCAGGCAGAGAATTCCCTGCTAGCACCTTCTCTGTGCCTGGGAAGCAGAAGTGTTCACATTGCTTCGCAGAATCGCTTTTGTGCAGAAAACAGTAACACTTGTTCAGAACGAAAGAAAGCACAGAGCCCCAGATTTGTTGTTGTCCTGGAGAGCTTGCAGAGCACTGGGGAAAGGCAGGCAGAGAATTCCCTGCTAGCACCTTCTCTGTGCCTGGGAAGCAGAAGTGTTCACATTGCTTCGCAGAATCGCTTTTGTGCAGAAAACAGTAACACTTGTTCAGAACGAAAGAAAGCACAGAGCACCAGATCTGCTGTTGTCCTGGAGAGCTTGCAGAGAACTGGGGAAAGGCAGGCAGAGAATTCCCTGCTAGCACCTTCTCTGTGCCTGTTCACATTGCTTCGCAGAATCGCTTTTGTGCAGAGAACAGTAACACATGTTCAGAACGAAAGAAAGCACAGAGCCCCAGATCTGCTGTTGTCCTGGAGAGCTTGCAGAGCACTGGGGAAAGGCAGGCAGAGAATTCCCTGCTAGCACCTTCTCTGTGCCTGGGAAGCAGAAGTGTTCACATTGCTTCGCAGAATCGCTTTTGTGCAGAAAACAGTAACACTTGTTCAGAACGAAAGAAAGCACAGAGCCCCAGATTTTATGTTGTCCTGGAGAGCTTGCAGAGCACTGGGGAAAGGCAGGCAGAGAATTCCCTGCTAGCACCTTCTCTATGCATATTCAAATTGCTTCGCAGAATCGCTTTTGTGCAGAGAACAGTAACACTTGTTCAGAACGAAAGAAAGCACAGAGCCCCAGATTTGTTGTTGTCCTGGAGAGCTTGCAGAGCCCTGGGGAAAGGCAGGCAGAGAATTCCCTGCTAGCACCTTCTCTGTGCCTGGGAAGCAGAAGTGTTCACATTGCTTCGCAGAATCGCTTTTGTGCAGAAAACAGTAACACTTGTTCAGAACGAAAGAAAGCACAGAGCCCCAGATTTTATGTTCTCCTGGAGAGCTTGCAGAGCACTGGGGAAAGGCAGGCAGAGAATTCCCTGCTAGCACCTTCTCTGTGCCTGGGAAGCAGAAGTGTTCACATTGCTTCGCAGAATCGCTTTTGTGCAGAAAACAGTAACACTTGTTCAGAACGAAAGAAAGCACAGAGCCCCAGATCTGCTGTTGTCCTGGAGAGCTTGCAGAGCCCTGGGGAAAGGCAGGCAGAGAATTCCCTGCTAGCACCTTCTCTGTGCCTGTTCACATTGCTTCGCAGAATCGCTTTTGTGCAGAGAACAGTAACACTTGTTCAGAACGAAAGAAAGCACAGAGCCCCAGATCTGCTGTTGTCCTGGAGAGCTTGCAGAGCACTGGGGAAAGGCAGGCAGAGAATTCCCTGCTAGCACCTTCTCTGTGCCTGGGAAGCAGAAGTGTTCACATTGCTTCGCAGAATCGCTTTTGTGCAGAAAACAGTAACACTTGTTCAGAACGAAAGAAAGCACAGAGCCCCAGATTTGTTGTTGTCCTGGAGAGCTTGCAGAGCACTGGGGAAAGGCAGGCAGAGAATTCCCTGCTAGCACCTTCTCTGTGCCTGGGAAGCAGAAGTGTTCACATTGCTTCGCAGAATCGCTTTTGTGCAGAAAACAGTAACACTTGTTCAGAACGAAAGAAAGCACAGAGCACCAGATCTGCTGTTGTCCTGGAGAGCTTGCAGAGAACTGGGGAAAGGCAGGCAGAGAATTCCCTGCTAGCACCTTCTCTGTGCCTGTTCACATTGCTTCGCAGAATCGCTTTTGTGCAGAGAACAGTAACACATGTTCAGAACGAAAGAAAGCACAGAGCCCCAGATCTGCTGTTGTCCTGGAGAGCTTGCAGAGCCCTGGGGAAAGGCAGGCAGAGAATTCCCTGCTAGCACCTTCTCTGTGCCTGTTCACATTGCTTCGCAGAATCGCTTTTGTGCAGAGAACAGTAACACTTGTTCAGAACGAAAGAAAGCACAGAGCCCCAGATCTGCTGTTGTCCTGGAGAGCTTGCAGAGCACTGGGGAAAGGCAGGCAGAGAATTCCCTGCTAGCACCTTCTCTGTGCCTGGGAAGCAGAAGTGTTCACATTGCTTCGCAGAATCGCTTTTGTGCAGAAAACAGTAACACTTGTTCAGAACGAAAGAAAGCACAGAGCCCCAGATTTGTTGTTGTCCTGGAGAGCTTGCAGAGCACTGGGGAAAGGCAGGCAGAGAATTCCCTGCTAGCACCTTCTCTGTGCCTGGGAAGCAGAAGTGTTCACATTGCTTCGCAGAATCGCTTTTGTGCAGAAAACAGTAACACTTGTTCAGAACGAAAGAAAGCACAGAGCACCAGATCTGCTGTTGTCCTGGAGAGCTTGCAGAGAACTGGGGAAAGGCAGGCAGAGAATTCCCTGCTAGCACCTTCTCTGTGCCTGTTCACATTGCTTCGCAGAATCGCTTTTGTGCAGAGAACAGTAACACATGTTCAGAACGAAAGAAAGCACAGAGCCCCAGATCTGCTGTTGTCCTGGAGAGCTTGCAGAGCACTGGGGAAAGGCAGGCAGAGAATTCCCTGCTAGCACCTTCTCTGTGCCTGGGAAGCAGAAGTGTTCACATTGCTTCGCAGAATCGCTTTTGTGCAGAAAACAGTAACACTTGTTCAGAACGAAAGAAAGCACAGAGCCCCAGATTTTATGTTGTCCTGGAGAGCTTGCAGAGCACTGGGGAAAGGCAGGCAGAGAATTCCCTGCTAGCACCTTCTCTATGCATATTCAAATTGCTTCGCAGAATCGCTTTTGTGCAGAGAACAGTAACACTTGTTCAGAACGAAAGAAAGCACAGAGCCCCAGATTTGTTGTTGTCCTGGAGAGCTTGCAGAGCCCTGGGGAAAGGCAGGCAGAGAATTCCCTGCTAGCACCTTCTCTGTGCCTGGGAAGCAGAAGTGTTCACATTGCTTCGCAGAATCGCTTTTGTGCAGAAAACAGTAACACTTGTTCAGAACGAAAGAAAGCACAGAGCCCCAGATTTTATGTTCTCCTGGAGAGCTTGCAGAGCACTGGGGAAAGGCAGGCAGAGAATTCCCTGCTAGCACCTTCTCTGTGCCTGGGAAGCAGAAGTGTTCACATTGCTTCGCAGAATCGCTTTTGTGCAGAAAACAGTAACACTTGTTCAGAACGAAAGAAAGCACAGAGCCCCAGATCTGCTGTTGTCCTGGAGAGCTTGCAGAGCCCTGGGGAAAGGCAGGCAGAGAATTCCCTGCTAGCACCTTCTCTGTGCCTGTTCACATTGCTTCGCAGAATCGCTTTTGTGCAGAGAACAGTAACACTTGTTCAGAACGAAAGAAAGCACAGAGCCCCAGATCTGCTGTTGTCCTGGAGAGCTTGCAGAGCACTGGGGAAAGGCAGGCAGAGAATTCCCTGCTAGCACCTTCTCTGTGCCTGGGAAGCAGAAGTGTTCACATTGCTTCGCAGAATCGCTTTTGTGCAGAAAACAGTAACACTTGTTCAGAACGAAAGAAAGCACAGAGCCCCAGATTTGTTGTTGTCCTGGAGAGCTTGCAGAGCACTGGGGAAAGGCAGGCAGAGAATTCCCTGCTAGCACCTTCTCTGTGCCTGGGAAGCAGAAGTGTTCACATTGCTTCGCAGAATCGCTTTTGTGCAGAAAACAGTAACACTTGTTCAGAACGAAAGAAAGCACAGAGCACCAGATCTGCTGTTGTCCTGGAGAGCTTGCAGAGAACTGGGGAAAGGCAGGCAGAGAATTCCCTGCTAGCACCTTCTCTGTGCCTGTTCACATTGCTTCGCAGAATCGCTTTTGTGCAGAGAACAGTAACACATGTTCAGAACGAAAGAAAGCACAGAGCCCCAGATCTGCTGTTGTCCTGGAGAGCTTGCAGAGCACTGGGGAAAGGCAGGCAGAGAATTCCCTGCTAGCACCTTCTCTGTGCCTGGGAAGCAGAAGTGTTCACATTGCTTCGCAGAATCGCTTTTGTGCAGAAAACAGTAACACTTGTTCAGAACGAAAGAAAGCACAGAGCCCCAGATTTGTTGTTGTCCTGGAGAGCTTGCAGAGCACTGGGGAAAGGCAGGCAGAGAATTCCCTGCTAGCACCTTCTCTGTGCCTGGGAAGCAGAAGTGTTCACATTGCTTCGCAGAATCGATTTTGTGCAGAAAACATTAACACGTGTTCAGAACGAAAGAAAGCACAGAGCCCCAGATCTGCTGTTGTCCTGGAGAGCTTGCAGAGCACTGGGGAAAGGCTGGCAGAGAATTCCCTGCTAGCACCTTCTCTGTGCATATTGAAATTGCTTCGCAGAATCGCTTTTGTGCAGAAAACAGTAACACTTGTTCAGAACGAAAGAAAGCACAGAGCCCCAGATTTGCTGTTGTCCTGGAGAGCTTGCAGAGCCCTGGGGAAAGGCAGGCAGAGAATTCCCTGCTAGCACCTTCTCTGTGCCTGGGAAGCAGAAGTGTTCACATTGCTTCGCAGAATCGCTTTTGTGCAGAAAACAGTAACACTTGTTCAGAACGAAAGAAAGCACAGAGCCCCAGATCTGCTGTTGTCCTGGAGAGCTTGCAGAGCACTGGGGAAAGGCAGGCAGAGAATTCCCTGCTAGCACCTTCTCTGTGCCTGGGAAGCAGAAGTGTTCACATTGCTTCGCAGAATCGCTTTTGTGCAGAAAACAGTAACACTTGTTCAGAACGAAAGAAAGCACAGAGCCCCAGATTTGTTGTTGTCCTGGAGAGCTTGCAGAGCACTGGGGAAAGGCAGGCAGAGAATTCCCTGCTAGCACCTTCTCTGTGCCTGGGAAGCAGAAGTGTTCACATTGCTTCGCAGAATCGCTTTTGTGCAGAAAACAGTAACACTTGTTCAGAACGAAAGAAAGCACAGAGCCCCAGATCTGCTGTTGTCCTGGAGAGCTTGCAGAGCCCTGGGGAAAGGCAGGCAGAGAATTCCCTGCTAGCACCTTCTCTGTGCCTGTTCACATTGCTTCGCAGAATCGCTTTTGTGCAGAGAACAGTAACACTTGTTCAGAACGAAAGAAAGCACAGAGCCCCAGATCTGCTGTTGTCCTGGAGAGCTTGCAGAGCACTGGGGAAAGGCAGGCAGAGAATTCCCTGCTAGCACCTTCTCTGTGCCTGGGAAGCAGAAGTGTTCACATTGCTTCGCAGAATCGCTTTTGTGCAGAAAACAGTAACACTTGTTCAGAACGAAAGAAAGCACAGAGCCCCAGATTTGTTGTTGTCCTGGAGAGCTTGCAGAGCCCTGGGGAAAGGCAGGCAGAGAATTCCCTGCTAGCACCTTCTCTGTGCCTGGGAAGCAGAAGTGTTCACATTGCTTCGCAGAATCGCTTTTGTGCAGAAAACAGTAACACTTGTTCAGAACGAAAGAAAGCACAGAGCACCAGATCTGCTGTTGTCCTGGAGAGCTTGCAGAGAACTGGGGAAAGGCAGGCAGAGAATTCCCTGCTAGCACCTTCTCTGTGCCTGTTCACATTGCTTCGCAGAATCGCTTTTGTGCAGAGAACAGTAACACATGTTCAGAACGAAAGAAAGCACAGAGCCCCAGATCTGCTGTTGTCCTGGAGAGCTTGCAGAGCACTGGGGAAAGGCAGGCAGAGAATTCCCTGCTAGCACCTTCTCTGTGCCTGGGAAGCAGAAGTGTTCACATTGCTTCGCAGAATCGCTTTTGTGCAGAAAACAGTAACACTTGTTCAGAACGAAAGAAAGCACAGAGCCCCAGATTTTATGTTGTCCTGGAGAGCTTGCAGAGCACTGGGGAAAGGCAGGCAGAGAATTCCCTGCTAGCACCTTCTCTATGCATATTCAAATTGCTTCGCAGAATCGCTTTTCTGCAGAGAACAGTAACACTTGTTCAGAACGAAAGAAAGCACAGAGCCCCAGATTTGTTGTTGTCCTGGAGAGCTTGCAGAGCCCTGGGGAAAGGCAGGCAGAGAATTCCCTGCTAGCACCTTCTCTGTGCCTGGGAAGCAGAAGTGTTCACATTGCTTCGCAGAATCGCTTTTGTGCAGAAAACAGTAACACTTGTTCAGAACGAAAGAAAGCACAGAGCCCCAGATTTTATGTTGTCCTGGAGAGCTTGCAGAGCACTGGGGAAAGGCAGGCAGAGAATTCCCTGCTAGCACCTTCTCTATGCATATTCAAATTGCTTCGCAGAATCGCTTTTGTGCAGAGAACAGTAACACTTGTTCAGAACGAAAGAAAGCACAGAGCCCCAGATCTGCTGTTGTCCTGGAGAGCTTGCAGAGCCCTGGGGAAAGGCAGGCAGAGAATTCCCTGCTAGCACCTTCTCTGTGCCTGGGAAGCAGAAGTGTTCACATTGCTTCGCAGAATCGCTTTTGTGCAGAAAACAGTAACACTTGTTCAGAACGAAAGAAAGCACAGAGCCCCAGATCTGCTGTTGTCCTGGAGAGCTTGCAGAGCACTGGGGAAAGGCTGGCAGAGAATTCCCTGCTAGCACCTTCTCTGTGCATATTGAAATTGCTTCGCAGAATCGCTTTTGTGCAGAAAACAGTAACACTTGTTCAGAACGAAAGAAAGCACAGAGCCCCAGATTTGCTGTTGTCCTGGAGAGCTTGCAGAGCCCTGGGGAAAGGCAGGCAGAGAATTCCCTGCTAGCACCTTCTCTGTGCCTGGGAAGCAGAAGTGTTCACATTGCTTCGCAGAATCGCTTTTGTGCAGAAAACAGTAACACTTGTTCAGAACGAAAGAAAGCACAGAGCCCCAGATTTGTTGTTGTCCTGGAGAGCTTGCAGAGCACTGGGGAAAGGCAGGCAGAGAATTCCCTGCTAGCACCTTCTCTGTGCCTGGGAAGCAGAAGTGTTCACATTGCTTCGCAGAATCGCTTTTGTGCAGAAAACAGTAACACTTGTTCAGAACGAAAGAAAGCACAGAGCACCAGATCTGCTGTTGTCCTGGAGAGCTTGCAGAGAACTGGGGAAAGGCAGGCAGAGAATTCCCTGCTAGCACCTTCTCTGTGCCTGTTCACATTGCTTCGCAGAATCGCTTTTGTGCAGAGAACAGTAACACATGTTCAGAACGAAAGAAAGCACAGAGCCCCAGATCTGCTGTTGTCCTGGAGAGCTTGCAGAGCACTGGGGAAAGGCAGGCAGAGAATTCCCTGCTAGCACCTTCTCTGTGCCTGGGAAGCAGAAGTGTTCACATTGCTTCGCAGAATCGCTTTTGTGCAGAAAACAGTAACACTTGTTCAGAACGAAAGAAAGCACAGAGCCCCAGATTTTATGTTGTCCTGGAGAGCTTGCAGAGCACTGGGGAAAGGCAGGCAGAGAATTCCCTGCTAGCACCTTCTCTATGCATATTCAAATTGCTTCGCAGAATCGCTTTTGTGCAGAGAACAGTAACACTTGTTCAGAACGAAAGAAAGCACAGAGCCCCAGATTTGTTGTTGTCCTGGAGAGCTTGCAGAGCCCTGGGGAAAGGCAGGCAGAGAATTCCCTGCTAGCACCTTCTCTGTGCCTGGGAAGCAGAAGTGTTCACATTGCTTCGCAGAATCGCTTTTGTGCAGAAAACAGTAACACTTGTTCAGAACGAAAGAAAGCACAGAGCCCCAGATTTTATGTTCTCCTGGAGAGCTTGCAGAGCACTGGGGAAAGGCAGGCAGAGAATTCCCTGCTAGCACCTTCTCTGTGCCTGGGAAGCAGAAGTGTTCACATTGCTTCGCAGAATCGCTTTTGTGCAGAAAACAGTAACACTTGTTCAGAACGAAAGAAAGCACAGAGCCCCAGATCTGCTGTTGTCCTGGAGAGCTTGCAGAGCCCTGGGGAAAGGCAGGCAGAGAATTCCCTGCTAGCACCTTCTCTGTGCCTGTTCACATTGCTTCGCAGAATCGCTTTTGTGCAGAGAACAGTAACACTTGTTCAGAACGAAAGAAAGCACAGAGCCCCAGATCTGCTGTTGTCCTGGAGAGCTTGCAGAGCACTGGGGAAAGGCAGGCAGAGAATTCCCTGCTAGCACCTTCTCTGTGCCTGGGAAGCAGAAGTGTTCACATTGCTTCGCAGAATCGCTTTTGTGCAGAAAACAGTAACACTTGTTCAGAACGAAAGAAAGCACAGAGCCCCAGATTTGTTGTTGTCCTGGAGAGCTTGCAGAGCACTGGGGAAAGGCAGGCAGAGAATTCCCTGCTAGCACCTTCTCTGTGCCTGGGAAGCAGAAGTGTTCACATTGCTTCGCAGAATCGCTTTTGTGCAGAAAACAGTAACACTTGTTCAGAACGAAAGAAAGCACAGAGCACCAGATCTGCTGTTGTCCTGGAGAGCTTGCAGAGAACTGGGGAAAGGCAGGCAGAGAATTCCCTGCTAGCACCTTCTCTGTGCCTGTTCACATTGCTTCGCAGAATCGCTTTTGTGCAGAGAACAGTAACACATGTTCAGAACGAAAGAAAGCACAGAGCCCCAGATCTGCTGTTGTCCTGGAGAGCTTGCAGAGCACTGGGGAAAGGCAGGCAGAGAATTCCCTGCTAGCACCTTCTCTGTGCCTGGGAAGCAGAAGTGTTCACATTGCTTCGCAGAATCGCTTTTGTGCAGAAAACAGTAACACTTGTTCAGAACGAAAGAAAGCACAGAGCCCCAGATTTTATGTTGTCCTGGAGAGCTTGCAGAGCACTGGGGAAAGGCAGGCAGAGAATTCCCTGCTAGCACCTTCTCTGTGCCTGGGAAGCAGAAGTGTTCACATTGCTTCGCAGAATCGATTTTGTGCAGAAAACATTAACACGTGTTCAGAACGAAAGAAAGCACAGAGCCCCAGATCTGCTGTTGTCCTGGAGAGCTTGCAGAGCACTGGGGAAAGGCTGGCAGAGAATTCCCTGCTAGCACCTTCTCTGTGCATATTGAAATTGCTTCGCAGAATCGCTTTTGTGCAGAAAACAGTAACACTTGTTCAGAACGAAAGAAAGCACAGAGCCCCAGATTTGCTGTTGTCCTGGAGAGCTTGCAGAGCCCTGGGGAAAGGCAGGCAGAGAATTCCCTGCTAGCACCTTCTCTGTGCCTGGGAAGCAGAAGTGTTCACATTGCTTCGCAGAATCGCTTTTGTGCAGAAAACAGTAACACTTGTTCAGAACGAAAGAAAGCACAGAGCCCCAGATCTGCTGTTGTCCTGGAGAGCTTGCAGAGCACTGGGGAAAGGCAGGCAGAGAATTCCCTGCTAGCACCTTCTCTGTGCCTGGGAAGCAGAAGTGTTCACATTGCTTCGCAGAATCGCTTTTGTGCAGAAAACAGTAACACTTGTTCAGAACGAAAGAAAGCACAGAGCCCCAGATTTGTTGTTGTCCTGGAGAGCTTGCAGAGCACTGGGGAAAGGCAGGCAGAGAATTCCCTGCTAGCACCTTCTCTGTGCCTGGGAAGCAGAAGTGTTCACATTGCTTCGCAGAATCGCTTTTGTGCAGAAAACAGTAACACTTGTTCAGAACGAAAGAAAGCACAGAGCCCCAGATCTGCTGTTGTCCTGGAGAGCTTGCAGAGCCCTGGGGAAAGGCAGGCAGAGAATTCCCTGCTAGCACCTTCTCTGTGCCTGTTCACATTGCTTCGCAGAATCGCTTTTGTGCAGAGAACAGTAACACTTGTTCAGAACGAAAGAAAGCACAGAGCCCCAGATCTGCTGTTGTCCTGGAGAGCTTGCAGAGCACTGGGGAAAGGCAGGCAGAGAATTCCCTGCTAGCACCTTCTCTGTGCCTGGGAAGCAGAAGTGTTCACATTGCTTCGCAGAATCGCTTTTGTGCAGAAAACAGTAACACTTGTTCAGAACGAAAGAAAGCACAGAGCCCCAGATTTGTTGTTGTCCTGGAGAGCTTGCAGAGCCCTGGGGAAAGGCAGGCAGAGAATTCCCTGCTAGCACCTTCTCTGTGCCTGGGAAGCAGAAGTGTTCACATTGCTTCGCAGAATCGCTTTTGTGCAGAAAACAGTAACACTTGTTCAGAACGAAAGAAAGCACAGAGCACCAGATCTGCTGTTGTCCTGGAGAGCTTGCAGAGAACTGGGGAAAGGCAGGCAGAGAATTCCCTGCTAGCACCTTCTCTGTGCCTGTTCACATTGCTTCGCAGAATCGCTTTTGTGCAGAGAACAGTAACACATGTTCAGAACGAAAGAAAGCACAGAGCCCCAGATCTGCTGTTGTCCTGGAGAGCTTGCAGAGCACTGGGGAAAGGCAGGCAGAGAATTCCCTGCTAGCACCTTCTCTGTGCCTGGGAAGCAGAAGTGTTCACATTGCTTCGCAGAATCGCTTTTGTGCAGAAAACAGTAACACTTGTTCAGAACGAAAGAAAGCACAGAGCCCCAGATTTTATGTTGTCCTGGAGAGCTTGCAGAGCACTGGGGAAAGGCAGGCAGAGAATTCCCTGCTAGCACCTTCTCTATGCATATTCAAATTGCTTCGCAGAATCGCTTTTCTGCAGAGAACAGTAACACTTGTTCAGAACGAAAGAAAGCACAGAGCCCCAGATTTGTTGTTGTCCTGGAGAGCTTGCAGAGCCCTGGGGAAAGGCAGGCAGAGAATTCCCTGCTAGCACCTTCTCTGTGCCTGGGAAGCAGAAGTGTTCACATTGCTTCGCAGAATCGCTTTTGTGCAGAAAACAGTAACACTTGTTCAGAACGAAAGAAAGCACAGAGCCCCAGATTTTATGTTGTCCTGGAGAGCTTGCAGAGCACTGGGGAAAGGCAGGCAGAGAATTCCCTGCTAGCACCTTCTCTATGCATATTCAAATTGCTTCGCAGAATCGCTTTTGTGCAGAGAACAGTAACACTTGTTCAGAACGAAAGAAAGCACAGAGCCCCAGATCTGCTGTTGTCCTGGAGAGCTTGCAGAGCCCTGGGGAAAGGCAGGCAGAGAATTCCCTGCTAGCACCTTCTCTGTGCCTGGGAAGCAGAAGTGTTCACATTGCTTCGCAGAATCGCTTTTGTGCAGAAAACAGTAACACTTGTTCAGAACGAAAGAAAGCACAGAGCCCCAGATCTGCTGTTGTCCTGGAGAGCTTGCAGAGCACTGGGGAAAGGCTGGCAGAGAATTCCCTGCTAGCACCTTCTCTGTGCATATTGAAATTGCTTCGCAGAATCGCTTTTGTGCAGAAAACAGTAACACTTGTTCAGAACGAAAGAA
Organism: Strix uralensis; assembly: GCF_047716275.1. Taxonomy (NCBI): domain Eukaryota; kingdom Metazoa; phylum Chordata; class Aves; order Strigiformes; family Strigidae; genus Strix; species Strix uralensis. Next base: position 88,086,047 of record NC_133975.1, on the reverse strand, counting down.
AGCACAGAGCCCCAGATTTGCTGTTGTCCTGGAGAGCTTGCAGAGCCCTGGGGAAAGGCAGGCAGAGAATTCCCTGCTAGCACCTTCTCTGTGCCTGGGAAGCAGAAGTGTTCACATTGCTTCGCAGAATCGCTTTTGTGCAGAAAACAGTAACACTTGTTCAGAACGAAAGAAAGCACAGAGCCCCAGATTTGTTGTTGTCCTGGAGAGCTTGCAGAGCACTGGGGAAAGGCAGGCAGAGAATTCCCTGCTAGCACCTTCTCTGTGCCTGGGAAGCAGAAGTGTTCACATTGCTTCGCAGAATCGCTTTTGTGCAGAAAACAGTAACACTTGTTCAGAACGAAAGAAAGCACAGAGCACCAGATCTGCTGTTGTCCTGGAGAGCTTGCAGAGAACTGGGGAAAGGCAGGCAGAGAATTCCCTGCTAGCACCTTCTCTGTGCCTGTTCACATTGCTTCGCAGAATCGCTTTTGTGCAGAGAACAGTAACACATGTTCAGAACGAAAGAAAGCACAGAGCCCCAGATCTGCTGTTGTCCTGGAGAGCTTGCAGAGCACTGGGGAAAGGCAGGCAGAGAATTCCCTGCTAGCACCTTCTCTGTGCCTGGGAAGCAGAAGTGTTCACATTGCTTCGCAGAATCGCTTTTGTGCAGAAAACAGTAACACTTGTTCAGAACGAAAGAAAGCACAGAGCCCCAGATTTTATGTTGTCCTGGAGAGCTTGCAGAGCACTGGGGAAAGGCAGGCAGAGAATTCCCTGCTAGCACCTTCTCTATGCATATTCAAATTGCTTCGCAGAATCGCTTTTGTGCAGAGAACAGTAACACTTGTTCAGAACGAAAGAAAGCACAGAGCCCCAGATTTGTTGTTGTCCTGGAGAGCTTGCAGAGCCCTGGGGAAAGGCAGGCAGAGAATTCCCTGCTAGCACCTTCTCTGTGCCTGGGAAGCAGAAGTGTTCACATTGCTTCGCAGAATCGCTTTTGTGCAGAAAACAGTAACACTTGTTCAGAACGAAAGAAAGCACAGAGCCCCAGATTTTATGTTCTCCTGGAGAGCTTGCAGAGCACTGGGGAAAGGCAGGCAGAGAATTCCCTGCTAGCACCTTCTCTGTGCCTGGGAAGCAGAAGTGTTCACATTGCTTCGCAGAATCGCTTTTGTGCAGAAAACAGTAACACTTGTTCAGAACGAAAGAAAGCACAGAGCCCCAGATCTGCTGTTGTCCTGGAGAGCTTGCAGAGCCCTGGGGAAAGGCAGGCAGAGAATTCCCTGCTAGCACCTTCTCTGTGCCTGTTCACATTGCTTCGCAGAATCGCTTTTGTGCAGAGAACAGTAACACTTGTTCAGAACGAAAGAAAGCACAGAGCCCCAGATCTGCTGTTGTCCTGGAGAGCTTGCAGAGCACTGGGGAAAGGCAGGCAGAGAATTCCCTGCTAGCACCTTCTCTGTGCCTGGGAAGCAGAAGTGTTCACATTGCTTCGCAGAATCGCTTTTGTGCAGAAAACAGTAACACTTGTTCAGAACGAAAGAAAGCACAGAGCCCCAGATTTGTTGTTGTCCTGGAGAGCTTGCAGAGCACTGGGGAAAGGCAGGCAGAGAATTCCCTGCTAGCACCTTCTCTGTGCCTGGGAAGCAGAAGTGTTCACATTGCTTCGCAGAATCGCTTTTGTGCAGAAAACAGTAACACTTGTTCAGAACGAAAGAAAGCACAGAGCACCAGATCTGCTGTTGTCCTGGAGAGCTTGCAGAGAACTGGGGAAAGGCAGGCAGAGAATTCCCTGCTAGCACCTTCTCTGTGCCTGTTCACATTGCTTCGCAGAATCGCTTTTGTGCAGAGAACAGTAACACATGTTCAGAACGAAAGAAAGCACAGAGCCCCAGATCTGCTGTTGTCCTGGAGAGCTTGCAGAGCACTGGGGAAAGGCAGGCAGAGAATTCCCTGCTAGCACCTTCTCTGTGCCTGGGAAGCAGAAGTGTTCACATTGCTTCGCAGAATCGCTTTTGTGCAGAAAACAGTAACACTTGTTCAGAACGAAAGAAAGCACAGAGCCCCAGATTTTATGTTGTCCTGGAGAGCTTGCAGAGCACTGGGGAAAGGCAGGCAGAGAATTCCCTGCTAGCACCTTCTCTATGCATATTCAAATTGCTTCGCAGAATCGCTTTTGTGCAGAGAACAGTAACACTTGTTCAGAACGAAAGAAAGCACAGAGCCCCAGATCTGCTGTTGTCCTGGAGAGCTTGCAGAGCCCTGGGGAAAGGCAGGCAGAGAATTCCCTGCTAGCACCTTCTCTGTGCCTGGGAAGCAGAAGTGTTCACATTGCTTCGCAGAATCGCTTTTGTGCAGAAAACAGTAACACTTGTTCAGAACGAAAGAAAGCACAGAGCCCCAGATTTTATGTTCTCCTGGAGAGCTTGCAGAGCACTGGGGAAAGGCAGGCAGAGAATTCCCTGCTAGCACCTTCTCTGTGCATATTCAAATTGCTTCGCAGAATCGCTTTTGTGCAGAAAACAGTAACACTTGTTCAGAATGAAAGAAAGCACAGAGCCCCAGATTTGCTGTTGTCCTAGAGAGCTTGCAGAGCACTGGGGAAAGGCAGGCAGAGAATTCCCTGCTAGCACCTTCTCTGTGCATATTCAAATTGCTTCGCAGAATCGCTTTTGTGCAGAAAACAGTAACACGTGTTCAGAACGAAAGAAAGCACAGAGCCCCAGATCTGCTGTTGTCCTGGAGAGCTTGCAGAGCACTGGGGAAAGGCAGGCAGAGAATTCCCTGCTAGCACCTTCTCTGTGCCTGGGAAGCAGAAGTGTTCACATTGCTTCGCAGAATCGCTTTTGTGCAGAAAACAGTAACACTTGTTCAGAACGAAAGAAAGCACAGAGCCCCAGATTTTATGTTGTCCTGGAGAGCTTGAAGAGCACTGGGGAAAGGCAGGCAGAGAATTCCCTGCTAGCACCTTCTCTGTGCCTGGGAAGCAGAAGTGTTCACATTGCTTCGCAGAATCGCTTTTGTGCAGAAAACAGTAACACTTGTTCAGAACGAAAGAAAGCACAGAGCCCCAGATTTGTTGTTGTCCTGGAGAGCTTGCAGAGAACTGGGGAAAGGCAGGCAGAGAATTCCCTGCTAGCACCTTCTCTGTGCCTGGGAAGCAGAAGTGTTCACATTGCTTCGCAGAATCGCTTTTGTGCAGAGAACAGTAACACTTGTTCAGAACGAAAGAAAGCACAGAGCCCCAGATCTGCTGTTGTCCTGGAGAGCTTGCAGAGCACTGGGGAAAGGCAGGCAGAGAATTCCCTGCTAGCACCTTCTCTGTGCCTGGGAAGCAGAAGTGTTCACATTGCTTCGCAGAATCGCTTTTGTGCAGAAAACAGTAACACGTGTTCACAACGAAAGAAAGCACAGAGCCCCAGATCTGCTGTTGTCCTAGAGAGCTTGCAGAGCACTGGGGAAAGGCAGGCAGAGAATTCCCTGCTAGCACCTTCTCTGTGCCTGGGAAGCAGAAGTGTTCACATTGCTTCGCAGAATCGCTTTTGTGCAGAAAACAGTAACACTTGTTCAGAACGAAAGAAAGCACAGAGCCCCAGATTTGCTGTTGTCCTGGAGAGCTTGCAGAGCCCTGGGGAAAGGCAGGCAGAGAATTTCCTGCTAGCACCTTTCAATCTGAACAAGATTTCTCTTAAATAAGATTTTCTTAAAGTATCGACCTTCCCATCATCCATCATCAATCATCCACCATGCACCTTCCCACCATCAACCATCCCAAAATCCACCATCCACTATCCAACTTCCTACCATCTAATATCCAAATTCTCACAGTCCACCATCCACCATCCCATAATCCGCCATCCACTGTCCACCATCCACCTTCCCACCACCCACGTTACACCTTCCAACCATCCGCCATCCCACATACCACTATCCACCATTTACCATCTTCCTTCCAACCATCCACCATCCCCTTCGAGCAATCAACCATCCACCATCGCACAATTCCCAGTCCATCATCCAACACCCACCATCAACCATCCTCCTTCCCAAAATCCACCATCCACCTTCCCACCACTCACCGTCCACCAGCCCAACATGAAACATTCACCATCCCAAAATGCACCATCTACCGTCTGCCAACCACCTTTCCACCATCCTACTGCCATCATCCCACAATCCAGAATCCACCAACTACCTTCAAACCATCCACCATCCGACAACCCACCATCCAGCATCCAACATCCTCCTTTCCACAATCCAAAATCTCCCATCTACCATCCTGATTCCCACCATCCTCGTTTCAACACTGTACCACCATCCAAGTTCACACCATCTACTATCCAACATCCCACAATCCCCAATCCACCATCCTCAATCCAACTATTCACCATCCACAATCAACCATGGACCTTCTCACCATCCACCATCAAAGTACAATCCACTATCCAACACCCACAAGCCACCATTCAACATCCCACAATCTACCATCACACCATCCACCATCCACCTTCCACCTTCCCACCACCCACCATCCACCTTCTCAACATCCACCGTCCAACATCCCACAATCCACCATCCATCTTCCCACCATCCTCTATCCACCATCCCACAATCCACCATCTGCTATCCACCATCCCACAACCCGCCATCCATCATCTGCGTTCGAACCATCCAGCATCTACCATCCACAATCCACCGTGAACCATCGCACAGTGCAACATCTACCATCCACCTTCCCACCATCCACCATGCGTTGGAACGGGCTGCCCAGGGAGGTGCTGGAATCCCCACCCCTGGAGGTGTTTTAGAGGCGGGTTGATATAGCATTCAGGGATATGGTGTACTTGGGAACTGTTAGTGCTAGGTTAACGGTTGGACTAGATGATCTTGAAGTTCCTTTACAACTTAGATAATTCTGTGATTCTGTGATCTTGAAAATGCAAAATTGAGGTGACCAACACCAGAGGGGATAGCAGTAATTAAACAGTAAAACTTTATTGGCTTGCCTGTGACGTGGCATGCGATATTTAGAGATGGGTGAAAGAAAGGAGAAAAGTAAAGATAAGTTTAGAGAGAGGAGGGAGAGAGGTTATAGCTACCACCGCTGATCTCACGACGTCCTAACACTCCTGGGTCCAGCTGATGCTGCGTCGTCGATCATCGTGGTCCTTGGTGGGGAAGCTCCCAATTTTCGTTGCCCAGAAGTCATCTTTTATGCTTAGTAACGCACCTTGGTCCACCTCTGCCTCAGGGGTCTCTGCCCTTCTCAGAATTCAATTATCATATTTCCGCGCTTCTCAAACAAGGCCATCGCGCATGCACGGCGGGGGGGGTGTCCGAGGCCTGGTCAGTCTTCGAGGTGGGTAGTCTTCGACGAGGAGGTGTGTTTTGGTATTATAATGAAGCAAAGTTCGTCTGAAGTTCATGATTTCTTCATCGATATTATGGCAACATCAGCTCTTGCAATCCATCTTTTTTGACAGTGGCTATGCAATTATCTCTAACAGCTCTGGCTAGGACCAGGTACCGAACAATAGCACAGCACTCTTTGTACTACACGGCTCAGGCACCGAAGAACAGCACTGCGCACCTTGAACCACACGGTTCAGCACTCAGGAGAACAGCACAGCACTCGCTATGCCACACAGTTCTGCATTCAGGAGCTTTTGCACCATATTCCACTCCAGGGCTCGGCAACTGTGTTCCAAACAGGCCGTTGTCGGGTACCTCACTGTCCATGTCCCCGATGACAATGTTGAGACAATGCTGATCTTCTGACTGACTGTTAGACCATTCAACATCCACCATACACCATCCACAATCCACCATCAATCATCCCACAATACAACATCCACCATGCAACATCAATCTTCCCACCATACACCATCCACCATCCAGCTTCCCACCATCCACCAAGCACTTCACACCATTCCCCATCCATCATCCAGCTTTCCACCATCCACCTACCACCTTCCACCATCCAGCATCCACTATCCTTCCTCCCACAATAGAACAGCCACCATCCCGCAATCCACAATCCAACATCCAACTTCCCACCATCAAACAGCAACCATCGACCATCCACCTGCCCACAAACCACCTTGATACCATCCAAAATCTAACATCCCACAAATCACCATCCACACTCCACCATCCCACAATCCACTATCCACCATCCACCTTTCCACCATCCACCATTCAACATGTACCATCCATCATCAACAATCCACCATTTACCACCCACCACCCCCAAAATCCACCATGCACACAACCAGATCCACACCATCCACGAATCCACATCCACCATCCAGCTTCCCACGATTAACATTCGAACCATAGAGCAGAGGAAACTACTACATGTTCAGGGCGAAAGAAAGCACAGAGACACAAATTCGCTGTTGCCCTGGAGAGCTTGTAGAGCACTGGGGAAAGACAGGCAAAGAATTCCCGACTAGCACCTTCTCTATGCCTGGGAAGCAGAAGTGTTCACATTGCTTGGCAGAATCGCTTTTGTGCAGAAAACAGTAACACGTGTTCACAACGAAAGAAAGCACAGAGCCCCAGATTTTATGTTGTCCTGGAGAGCTTGCAGAGCACTGGGGAAAGGCAGGCAGAGAATTCCCTGCTAGCACCTTCTCTGTGCCTGGGAAGCAGAAGTGTTCACATTGCTTGGCAGAATCGCTTTTGTGCAGAAAACAGTAACACTTGTTCAGAACGAAAGAAAGCACAGAGCCCCAGATTTGTTGTTGTCCTGGAGAGCTTGCAGAGAACTGGGGAAAGGCAGGCAGAGAATTCCCTGCTAGCACCTTCTCTGTGCCTGGGAAGCAGAAGTGTTCACATTGCTTCGCAGAATCGCTTTTGTGCAGAAAACAGTAACACTTGTTCAGAACGAAAGAAAGCACAGAGCCCCAGATCTGCTGTTGTCCTGGAGAGCTTGCAGAGCCCTGGGGAAAGGCAGGCAGAGAATTCCCTGCTAGCACCTTCTCTGTGCCTGGGAAGCAGAAGTGTTCACATTGCTTCGCAGAATCGATTTTGTGCAGAAAACAGTAACACGTGTTCAGAACGAAAGAAAGCACAGAGCCCCAGATCTGCTGTTGTCCTGGAGAGCTTGCAGAGCACTGGGGAAAGGCAGGCAGAGAATTCCCTGCTAGCACCTTCTCTGTGCCTGGGAAGCAGAAGTGTTCACATTGCTTCGCAGAATCGCTTTTGTGCAGAAAACAGTAACACTTGTTCAGAACGAAAGAAAGCACAGAGCCCCAGATTTTATGTTGTCCTGGAGAGCTTGCAGAGCACTGGGGAAAGGCAGGCAGAGAATTCCCTGCTAGCACCTTCTCTGTGCCTGGGAAGCAGAAGTGTTCACATTGCTTCGCAGAATCGCTTTTGTGCAGAAAACAGTAACACGTGTTCACAACGAAAGAAAGCACAGAGCCCCAGATCTGCTGTTGTCCTAGAGAGCTTGCAGAGCACTGGGGAAAGGCAGGCAGAGAATTCCCTGCTAGCACCTTCTCTGTGCCTGGGAAGCAGAAGTGTTCACATTGCTTCGCAGAATCGCTTTTGTGCAGAAAACAGTAACACTTGTTCAGAACGAAAGAAAGCACAGAGCCCCAGATTTGCTGTTGTCCTGGAGAGCTTGCAGAGCCCTGGGGAAAGGCAGGCAGAGAATTTCCTGCTAGCACCTTTCAATCTGAACAAGATTTCTCTTAAATAAGATTTTCTTAAAGTATCGACCTTCCCATCATCCATCATCAATCATCCACCATGCACCTTCCCACCATCAACCATCCCAAAATCCACCATCCACTATCCAACTTCCTACCATCTAATATCCAAATTCTCACAGTCCACCATCCACCATCCCATAATCCGCCATCCACTGTCCACCATCCACCTTCCCACCACCCACGTTACACCTTCCAACCATCCGCCATCCCACATACCACTATCCACCATTTACCATCTTCCTTCCAACCATCCACCATCCCCTTCGAGCAATCAACCATCCACCATCGCACAATTCCCAGTCCATCATCCAACACCCACCATCAACCATCCTCCTTCCCAAAATCCACCATCCACCTTCCCACCACTCACCGTCCACCAGCCCAACATGAAACATTCACCATCCCAAAATGCACCATCTACCGTCTGCCAACCACCTTTCCACCATCCTACTGCCATCATCCCACAATCCAGAATCCACCAACTACCTTCAAACCATCCACCATCCGACAACCCACCATCCAGCATCCAACATCCTCCTTTCCACAATCCAAAATCTCCCATCTACCATCCTGATTCCCACCATCCTCGTTTCAACACTGTACCACCATCCAAGTTCACACCATCTACTATCCAACATCCCACAATCCCCAATCCACCATCCTCAATCCAACTATTCACCATCCACAATCAACCATGGACCTTCTCACCATCCACCATCAAAGTACAATCCACTATCCAACACCCACAAGCCACCATTCAACATCCCACAATCTACCATCACACCATCCACCATCCACCTTCCACCTTCCCACCACCCACCATCCACCTTCTCAACATCCACCGTCCAACATCCCACAATCCACCATCCATCTTCCCACCATCCTCTATCCACCATCCCACAATCCACCATCTGCTATCCACCATCCCACAACCCGCCATCCATCATCTGCGTTCGAACCATCCAGCATCTACCATCCACAATCCACCGTGAACCATCGCACAGTGCAACATCTACCATCCACCTTCCCACCATCCACCATGCGTTGGAACGGGCTGCCCAGGGAGGTGCTGGAATCCCCACCCCTGGAGGTGTTTTAGAGGCGGGTTGATATAGCATTCAGGGATATGGTGTACTTGGGAACTGTTAGTGCTAGGTTAACGGTTGGACTAGATGATCTTGAAGTTCCTTTACAACTTAGATAATTCTGTGATTCTGTGATCTTGAAAATGCAAAATTGAGGTGACCAACACCAGAGGGGATAGCAGTAATTAAACAGTAAAACTTTATTGGCTTGCCTGTGACGTGGCATGCGATATTTAGAGATGGGTGAAAGAAAGGAGAAAAGTAAAGATAAGTTTAGAGAGAGGAGGGAGAGAGGTTATAGCTACCACCGCTGATCTCACGACGTCCTAACACTCCTGGGTCCAGCTGATGCTGCGTCGTCGATCATCGTGGTCCTTGGTGGGGAAGCTCCCAATTTTCGTTGCCCAGAAGTCATCTTTTATGCTTAGTAACGCACCTTGGTCCACCTCTGCCTCAGGGGTCTCTGCCCTTCTCAGAATTCAATTATCATATTTCCGCGCTTCTCAAACAAGGCCATCGCGCATGCACGGCGGGGGGGGTGTCCGAGGCCTGGTCAGTCTTCGAGGTGGGTAGTCTTCGACGAGGAGGTGTGTTTTGGTATTATAATGAAGCAAAGTTCGTCTGAAGTTCATGATTTCTTCATCGATATTATGGCAACATCAGCTCTTGCAATCCATCTTTTTTGACAGTGGCTATGCAATTATCTCTAACAGCTCTGGCTAGGACCAGGTACCGAACAATAGCACAGCACTCTTTGTACTACACGGCTCAGGCACCGAAGAACAGCACTGCGCACCTTGAACCACACGGTTCAGCACTCAGGAGAACAGCACAGCACTCGCTATGCCACACAGTTCTGCATTCAGGAGCTTTTGCACCATATTCCACTCCAGGGCTCGGCAACTGTGTTCCAAACAGGCCGTTGTCGGGTACCTCACTGTCCATGTCCCCGATGACAATGTTGAGACAATGCTGATCTTCTGACTGACTGTTAGACCATTCAACATCCACCATACACCATCCACAATCCACCATCAATCATCCCACAATACAACATCCACCATGCAACATCAATCTTCCCACCATACACCATCCACCATCCAGCTTCCCACCATCCACCAAGCACTTCACACCATTCCCCATCCATCATCCAGCTTTCCACCATCCACCTACCACCTTCCACCATCCAGCATCCACTATCCTTCCTCCCACAATAGAACAGCCACCATCCCGCAATCCACAATCCAACATCCAACTTCCCACCATCAAACAGCAACCATCGACCATCCACCTGCCCACAAACCACCTTGATACCATCCAAAATCTAACATCCCACAAATCACCATCCACACTCCACCATCCCACAATCCACTATCCACCATCCACCTTTCCACCATCCACCATTCAACATGTACCATCCATCATCAACAATCCACCATTTACCACCCACCACCCCCAAAATCCACCATGCACACAACCAGATCCACACCATCCACGAATCCACATCCACCATCCAGCTTCCCACGATTAACATTCGAACCATAGAGCAGAGGAAACTACTACATGTTCAGGGCGAAAGAAAGCACAGAGACACAAATTCGCTGTTGCCCTGGAGAGCTTGTAGAGCACTGGGGAAAGACAGGCAAAGAATTCCCGACTAGCACCTTCTCTATGCCTGGGAAGCAGAAGTGTTCACATTGCTTGGCAGAATCGCTTTTGTGCAGAAAACAGTAACACGTGTTCACAACGAAAGAAAGCACAGAGCCCCAGATTTTATGTTGTCCTGGAGAGCTTGCAGAGCACTGGGGAAAGGCAGGCAGAGAATTCCCTGCTAGCACCTTCTCTGTGCCTGGGAAGCAGAAGTGTTCACATTGCTTCGCAGAATCGCTTTTGTGCAGAAAACAGTAACACTTGTTCAGAACGAAAGAAAGCACAGAGCCCCAGATTTGTTGTTGTCCTGGAGAGCTTGCAGAGAACTGGGGAAAGGCAGGCAGAGAATTCCCTGCTAGCACCTTCTCTGTGCCTGGGAAGCAGAAGTGTTCACATTGCTTCGCAGAATCGCTTTTGTGCAGAAAACAGTAACACTTGTTCAGAACGAAAGAAAGCACAGAGCCCCAGATCTGCTGTTGTCCTGGAGAGCTTGCAGAGCCCTGGGGAAAGGCAGGCAGAGAATTCCCTGCTAGCACCTTCTCTGTGCCTGGGAAGCAGAAGTGTTCACATTGCTTCGCAGAATCGCTTTTGTGCAGAAAACAGTAACACGTGTTCAGAACGAAAGAAAGCACAGAGCCCCAGATCTGCTGTTGTCCTGGAGAGCTTGCAGAGCACTGGGGAAAGGCAGGCAGAGAATTCCCTGCTAGCACCTTCTCTGTGCCTGGGAAGCAGAAGTGTTCACATTGCTTCGCAGAATCGCTTTTGTGCAGAAAACAGTAACACTTGTTCAGAACGAAAGAAAGCACAGAGCCCCAGATTTTATGTTGTCCTGGAGAGCTTGCAGAGCACTGGGGAAAGGCAGGCAGAGAATTCCCTGCTAGCACCTTCTCTGTGCCTGGGAAGCAGAAGTGTTCACATTGCTTCGCAGAATCGCTTTTGTGCAGAAAACAGTAACACTTGTTCAGAACGAAAGAAAGCACAGAGCCCCAGATTTGTTGTTGTCCTGGAGAGCTTGCAGAGAACTGGGGAAAGGCAGGCAGAGAATTCCCTGCTAGCACCTTCTCTGTGCCTGGGAAGCAGAAGTGTTCACATTGCTTCGCAGAATCGCTTTTGTGCAGAGAACAGTAACACTTGTTCAGAACGAAAGAAAGCACAGAGCCCCAGATCTGCTGTTGTCCTGGAGAGCTTGCAGAGCCCTGGGGAAAGGCAGGCAGAGAATTCCCTGCTAGCACCTTCTCTGTGCCTGGGAAGCAGAAGTGTTCACATTGCTTCGCAGAATCGCTTTTGTGCAGAAAACAGTAACACTTGTTCAGAACGAAAGAAAGCACAGAGCCCCAGATCTGCTGTTGTCCTGGAGAGCTTGCAGAGCCCTGGGGAAAGGCAGGCAGAGAATTCCCTGCTAGCACCTTCTCTGTGCCTGGGAAGCAGAAGTGTTCACATTGCTTCGCAGAATCGCTTTTGTGCAGAAAACAGTAACACGTGTTCACAACGAAAGAAAGCACAGAGCCCCAGATCTGCTGTTGTCCTAGAGAGCTTGCAGAGCACTGGGGAAAGGCAGGCAGAGAATTCCCTGCTAGCACCTTCTCTGTGCATATTCAAATTGTTTCGCAGAATCGCTTTTGTGCAGAGAACAGTAACACTTGTTCAGAACGAAAGAAAGCACAGAGCCCCAGATTTTATGTTGTCCTGGAGAGCTTGCAGAGCACTGGGGAAAGGCAGGCAGAGAATTCCCTGCTAGCACCTTCTCTGTGCCTGGGAAGCAGAAGTGTTCACATTGCTTCGCAGAATCGCTTTTGTGCAGAAAACAGTAACACTTGTTCAGAACGAAAGAAAGCACAGAGCCCCAGATTTTATGTTGTCCTGGAGAGCTTGCAGAGCACTGGGGAAAGGCAGGCAGAGAATTCCCTGCTAGCACCTTCTCTGTGCCTGGGAAGCAGAAGTGTTCACATTGCTTCGCAGAATCGCTTTTGTGCAGAAAACAGTAACACTTGTTCAGAACGAAAGAAAACACAGAGCCCCAGATTTGCTGTTGTCCTGGAGAGCTTGCAGAGCCCTGGGGAAAGGCAGGCAGAGAATTTCCTGCTAGCACCTTTCAATCTGAACAAGATTTCTCTTAAATAAGATTTTCTTAAAGTATCGACCTTCCCATCATCCATCATCAATCATCCACCATGCACCTTCCCACCATCAACCATCCCAAAATCCACCATCCACTATCCAACTTCCTACCATCTAATATCCAAATTCTCACAGTCCACCATCCACCATCCCATAATCCGCCATCCACTGTCCACCATCCACCTTCCCACCACCCACCTTACACCTTCCAACCATCCGCCATCCCACATACCACTATCCACCATTTACCATCTTCCTTCCAACCATCCACCATCCCCTTCGAGCAATCAACCATCCACCATCGCACAATTCCCAGTCCATCATCCAACACCCACCATCAACCATCCTCCTTCCCAAAATCCACCATCCACCTTCCCACCACTCACCGTCCACCAGCCCAACATGAAACATTCACCATCCCAAAATGCACCATCTACCGTCTGCCAACCACCTTTCCACCATCCTACTGCCATCATCCCACAATCCAGAATCCACCAACTACCTTCAAACCATCCACCATCCGACAACCCACCATCCAGCATCCAACATCCTCCTTTCCACAATCCAAAATCTCCCATCTACCATCCTGATTCCCACCATCCTCGTTTCAACACTGTACCACCATCCAAGTTCACACCATCTACTATCCAACATCCCACAATCCCCAATCCACCATCCTCAATCCAACTATTCACCATCCACAATCAACCATGGACCTTCTCACCATCCACCATCAAAGTACAATCCACTATCCAACACCCACAAGCCACCATTCAACATCCCACAATCTACCATCACACCATCCACCATCCACCTTCCACCTTCCCACCACCCACCATCCACCTTCTCAACATCCACCGTCCAACATCCCACAATCCACCATCCATCTTCCCACCATCCTCTATCCACCATCCCACAATCCACCATCTGCTATCCACCATCCCACAACCCGCCATCCATCATCTGCGTTCGAACCATCCAGCATCTACCATCCACAATCCACCGTGAACCATCGCACAGTGCAACATCTACCATCCACCTTCCCACCATCCACCATGCGTTGGAACGGGCTGCCCAGGGAGGTGCTGGAATCCCCACCCCTGGAGGTGTTTTAGAGGCGGGTTGATATAGCATTCAGGGATATGGTGTACTTGGGAACTGTTAGTGCTAGGTTAACGGTTGGACTAGATGATCTTGAAGTTCCTTTACAACTTAGATAATTCTGTGATTCTGTGATCTTGAAAATGCAAAATTGAGGTGACCAACACCAGAGGGGATAGCAGTAATTAAACAGTAAAACTTTATTGGCTTGCCTGTGACGTGGCATGCGATATTTAGAGATGGGTGAAAGAAAGGAGAAAAGTAAAGATAAGTTTAGAGAGAGGAGGGAGAGAGGTTATAGCTACCACCGCTGATCTCACGACGTCCTAACACTCCTGGGTCCAGCTGATGCTGCGTCGTCGATCATCGTGGTCCTTGGTGGGGAAGCTCCCAATTTTCATTGCCCAGAAGTCATCTTTTATGCTTAGTAACGCACCTTGGTCCACCTCTGCCTCAGGGGTCTCTGCCCTTCTCAGAATTCAATTATCATATTTCCGCGCTTCTCAAACAAGGCCATCGCACATGCACGGCGGGGGGGGTGTCCGAGGCCTGGTCAGTCTTCGAGGTGGGTAGTCTTCGACGAGGAGGTGTGTTTTGGTATTATAATGAAGCAAAGTTCGTCTGAAGTTCATGATTTCTTCATCGATATTATGGCAACATCAGCTCTTGCAATCCATCTTTTTTGACAGTGGCTATGCAATTATCTCTAACAGCTCTGGCTAGGACCAGGTACCGAACAATAGCACAGCACTCTTTGTACTACACGGCTCAGGCACCGAAGAACAGCACTGCGCACCTTGAACCACACGGTTCAGCACTCAGGAGAACAGCACAGCACTCGCTATGCCACACAGTTCTGCATTCAGGAGCTTTTGCACCATATTCCACTCCAGGGCTCGGCAACTGTGTTCCAAACAGGCCGTTGTCGGGTACCTCACTGTCCATGTCCCCGATGACAATGTTGAGACAATGCTGATCTTCTGACTGACTGTTAGACCATTCAACATCCACCATACACCATCCACAATCCACCATCAATCATCCCACAATACAACATCCACCATGCAACATCAATCTTCCCACCATACACCATCCACCATCCAGCTTCCCACCATCCACCAAGCACTTCACACCATTCCCCATCCATCATCCAGCTTTCCACCATCCACCTACCACCTTCCACCATCCAGCATCCACTATCCTTCCTCCCACAATAGAACAGCCACCATCCCGCAATCCACAATCCAACATCCAACTTCCCACCATCAAACAGCAACCATCGACCATCCACCTGCCCACAAACCACCTTGATACCATCCAAAATCTAACATCCCACAAATCACCATCCACACTCCACCATCCCACAATCCACTATCCACCATCCACCTTTCCACCATCCACCATTCAACATGTACCATCCATCATCAACAATCCACCATTTACCACCCACCACCCCCAAAATCCACCATGCACACAACCAGATCCACACCATCCACGAATCCACATCCACCATCCAGCTTCCCACGATTAACATTCGAACCATAGAGCAGAGGAAACTACTACATGTTCAGGGCGAAAGAAAGCACAGAGACACAAATTCGCTGTTGCCCTGGAGAGCTTGTAGAGCACTGGGGAAAGACAGGCAAAGAATTCCCGACTAGCACCTTCTCTATGCCTGGGAAGCAGAAGTGTTCACATTGCTTGGCAGAATCGCTTTTGTGCAGAAAACAGTAACAAGTGTTCACAACGAAAGAAAGCACAGAGCCCCAGATTTTATGTTGTCCTGGAGAGCTTGAAGAGCACTGGGGAAAGGCAGGCAGAGAATTCCCTGCTAGCACCTTCTCTGTGCCTGGGAAGCAGAAGTGTTCACATTGCTTCGCAGAATCGCTTTTGTGCAGAAAACAGTAACACTTGTTCAGAACGAAAGAAAGCACAGAGCCCCAGATTTGTTGTTGTCCTGGAGAGCTTGCAGAGCACTGGGGAAAGGCAGGCAGAGAATTCCCTGCTAGCACCTTCTCTGTGCCTGGGAAGCAGAAGTGTTCACATTGCTTCGCAGAATCGCTTTTGTGCAGAGAACAGTAACACTTGTTCAGAACGAAAGAAAGCACAGAGCCCCAGATCTGCTGTTGTCCTGGAGAGCTTGCAGAGCCCTGGGGAAAGGCAGGCAGAGAATTCCCTGCTAGCACCTTCTCTGTGCCTGTTCACATTGCTTCGCAGAATCGCTTTTGTGCAGAGAACAGTAACACTTGTTCAGAACGAAAGAAAGCACAGAGCCCCAGATCTGCTGTTGTCCTGGAGAGCTTGCAGAGCACTGGGGAAAGGCAGGCAGAGAATTCCCTGCTAGCACCTTCTCTGTGCCTGGGAAGCAGAAGTGTTCACATTGCTTCGCAGAATCGCTTTTGTGCAGAAAACAGTAACACTTGTTCAGAACGAAAGAAAGCACAGAGCCCCAGATTTGTTGTTGTCCTGGAGAGCTTGCAGAGCACTGGGGAAAGGCAGGCAGAGAATTCCCTGCTAGCACCTTCTCTGTGCCTGGGAAGCAGAAGTGTTCACATTGCTTCGCAGAATCGCTTTTGTGCAGAAAACAGTAACACTTGTTCAGAACGAAAGAAAGCACAGAGCACCAGATCTGCTGTTGTCCTGGAGAGCTTGCAGAGAACTGGGGAAAGGCAGGCAGAGAATTCCCTGCTAGCACCTTCTCTGTGCCTGTTCACATTGCTTCGCAGAATCGCTTTTGTGCAGAGAACAGTAACACATGTTCAGAACGAAAGAAAGCACAGAGCCCCAGATCTGCTGTTGTCCTGGAGAGCTTGCAGAGCACTGGGGAAAGGCAGGCAGAGAATTCCCTGCTAGCACCTTCTCTGTGCCTGGGAAGCAGAAGTGTTCACATTGCTTCGCAGAATCGCTTTTGTGCAGAAAACAGTAACACTTGTTCAGAACGAAAGAAAGCACAGAGCCCCAGATTTTATGTTGTCCTGGAGAGCTTGCAGAGCACTGGGGAAAGGCAGGCAGAGAATTCCCTGCTAGCACCTTCTCTATGCATATTCAAATTGCTTCGCAGAATCGCTTTTGTGCAGAGAACAGTAACACTTGTTCAGAACGAAAGAAAGCACAGAGCCCCAGATCTGCTGTTGTCCTGGAGAGCTTGCAGAGCACTGGGGAAAGGCAGGCAGAGAATTCCCTGCTAGCACCTTCTCTGTGCCTGGGAAGCAGAAGTGTTCACATTGCTTCGCAGAATCGCTTTTGTGCAGAAAACAGTAACACTTGTTCAGAACGAAAGAAAGCACAGAGCCCCAGATTTTGTGTTCTCCTGGAGAGCTTGCAGAGCACTGGGGAAAGGCAGGCAGAGAATTCCCTGCTAGCACCTTCTCTGTGCATATTCAAATTGCTTCGCAGAATCGCTTTTCTGCAGAAAACATTAACACTTGTTCAGAATGAAAGAAAGCACAGAGCCCCAGATTTGCTGTTATCCTGGAGAGCTTGCAGAGCCCTGGGGAAAGGCAGGCAGAGAATTCCCTGCTAGCACCTTCTCTGTGCCTGGGAAGCAGAAGTGTTCACATTGCTTCGCAGAATCGCTTTTGTGCAGAAAACAGTAACACTTGTTCAGAACGAAAGAAAGCACAGAGCCCCAGATTTGCTGTTGTCCTGGAGAGCTTGCAGAGCCCTGGGGAAAGGCAGGCAGAGAATTTCCTGCTAGCACCTTTCAATCTGAACAAGATTTCTCTTAAATAAGATTTTCTTAAAGTATCGACCTTCCCATCATCCATCATCAATCATCCACCATGCACCTTCCCACCATCAACCATCCCAAAATCCACCATCCACTATCCAACTTCCTACCATCTAATATCCAAATTCTCACAGTCCACCATCCACCATCCCATAATCCGCCATCCACTGTCCACCATCCACCTTCCCACCACCCACGTTACACCTTCCAACCATCCGCCATCCCACATACCACTATCCACCATTTACCATCTTCCTTCCAACCATCCACCATCCCCTTCGAGCAATCAACCATCCACCATCGCACAATTCCCAGTCCATCATCCAACACCCACCATCAACCATCCTCCTTCCCAAAATCCACCATCCACCTTCCCACCACTCACCGTCCACCAGCCCAACATGAAACATTCACCATCCCAAAATGCACCATCTACCGTCTGCCAACCACCTTTCCACCATCCTACTGCCATCATCCCACAATCCAGAATCCACCAACTACCTTCAAACCATCCACCATCCGACAACCCACCATCCAGCATCCAACATCCTCCTTTCCACAATCCAAAATCTCCCATCTACCATCCTGATTCCCACCATCCTCGTTTCAACACTGTACCACCATCCAAGTTCACACCATCTACTATCCAACATCCCACAATCCCCAATCCACCATCCTCAATCCAACTATTCACCATCCACAATCAACCATGGACCTTCTCACCATCCACCATCAAAGTACAATCCACTATCCAACACCCACAAGCCACCATTCAACATCCCACAATCTACCATCACACCATCCACCATCCACCTTCCACCTTCCCACCACCCACCATCCACCTTCTCAACATCCACCGTCCAACATCCCACAATCCACCATCCATCTTCCCACCATCCTCTATCCACCATCCCACAATCCACCATCTGCTATCCACCATCCCACAACCCGCCATCCATCATCTGCGTTCGAACCATCCAGCATCTACCATCCACAATCCACCGTGAACCATCGCACAGTGCAACATCTACCATCCACCTTCCCACCATCCACCATGCGTTGGAACGGGCTGCCCAGGGAGGTGCTGGAATCCCCACCCCTGGAGGTGTTTTAGAGGCGGGTTGATATAGCATTCAGGGATATGGTGTACTTGGGAACTGTTAGTGCTAGGTTAACGGTTGGACTAGATGATCTTGAAGTTCCTTTACAACTTAGATAATTCTGTGATTCTGTGATCTTGAAAATGCAAAATTGAGGTGACCAACACCAGAGGGGATAGCAGTAATTAAACAGTAAAACTTTATTGTCTTGCCTGTGACGTGGCATGCGATATTTAGAGATGGGTGAAAGAAAGGAGAAAAGTAAAGATAAGTTTAGAGAGAGGAGGGAGAGAGGTTATAGCTACCACCGCTGATCTCACGACGTCCTAACACTCCTGGGTCCAGCTGATGCTGCGTCGTCGATCATCGTGGTCCTTGGTGGGGAAGCTCCCAATTTTCGTTGCCCAGAAGTCATCTTTTATGCTTAGTAACGCACCTTGGTCCACCTCTGCCTCAGGGGTCTCTGCCCTTCTCAGAATTCAATTATCATATTTCCGCGCTTCTCAAACAAGGCCATCGCGCATGCACGGCGGGGGGGGTGTCCGAGGCCTGGTCAGTCTTCGAGGTGGGTAGTCTTCGACGAGGAGGTGTGTTTTGGTATTATAATGAAGCAAAGTTCGTCTGAAGTTCATGATTTCTTCATCGATATTATGGCAACATCAGCTCTTGCAATCCATCTTTTTTGACAGTGGCTATGCAATTATCTCTAACAGCTCTGGCTAGGACCAGGTACCGAACAATAGCACAGCACTCTTTGTACTACACGGCTCAGGCACCGAAGAACAGCACTGCGCACCTTGAACCACACGGTTCAGCACTCAGGAGAACAGCACAGCACTCGCTATGCCACACAGTTCTGCATTCAGGAGCTTTTGCACCATATTCCACTCCAGGGCTCGGCAACTGTGTTCCAAACAGGCCGTTGTCGGGTACCTCACTGTCCATGTCCCCGATGACAATGTTGAGACAATGCTGATCTTCTGACTGACTGTTAGACCATTCAACATCCACCATACACCATCCACAATCCACCATCAATCATCCCACAATACAACATCCACCATGCAACATCAATCTTCCCACCATACACCATCCACCATCCAGCTTCCCACCATCCACCAAGCACTTCACACCATTCTCCATCCATCATCCAGCTTTCCACCATCCACCTACCACCTTCCACCATCCAGCATCCACTATCCTTCCTCCCACAATAGAACAGCCACCATCCCGCAATCCACAATCCAACATCCAACTTCCCACCATCAAACAGCAACCATCGACCATCCACCTGCCCACAAACCACCTTGATACCATCCAAAATCTAACATCCCACAAATCACCATCCACACTCCACCATCCCACAATCCACTATCCACCATCCACCTTTCCACCATCCACCATTCAACATGTACCATCCATCATCAACAATCCACCATTTACCACCCACCACCCCCAAAATCCACCATGCACACAACCAGATCCACACCATCCACGAATCCACATCCACCATCCAGCTTCCCACGATTAACATTCGAACCATAGAGCAGAGGAAACTACTACATGTTCAGGGCGAAAGAAAGCACAGAGACACAAATTCGCTGTTGCCCTGGAGAGCTTGTAGAGCACTGGGGAAAGACAGGCAAAGAATTCCCGACTAGCACCTTCTCTATGCCTGGGAAGCAGAAGTGTTCACATTGCTGTGCAGAATCGCTTTTGTGCAGAAAACAGTAACACGTGTTCACAACGAAAGAAAGCACAGAGCCCCAGATTTTATGTTGTCCTGGAGAGCTTGCAGAGCACTGGGGAAAGGCAGGCAGAGAATTCCCTGCTAGCACCTTCTCTGTGCCTGTTCACATTGCTTCGCAGAATCGCTTTTGTGCAGAAAACACTAACACTTGTTCAGAATGAAAGAAAGCACAGAGCCCCAGATTTTATGTTGTCCTGGAGAGCTTGCAGAGCGCTGGGGAAAGGCACGCAGAGAATTCCCTGCTAGCACCTTCTCTGTGCCTGGGAAGCAGAAGTGTTCACATTGCTTCGCAGAATCGATTTTGTGCAGAAAACATTAACACGTGTTCAGAACGAAAGAAAGCACAGAGCCCCAGATCTGCTGTTGTCCTGGAGATCTTGCAGAGCACTGGGGAAAGGCAGGCAGAGAATTCCCTGCTAGCACCTTCTCCGTGCATATTGAAATTTCTTCGCAGAATCGCTTTTGTGCAGAAAACAGTAACACTTGTTCAGAACGAAAGAAAGCACAGAGCCCCAGATTTGCTGTTGTCCTGGAGAGCTTGCAGAGCACTGGGGAAAGGCAGGCAGAGAATTCCCTGCTAGCACCTTCTCTGTGCCTGGGAAGCAGAAGTGTTCACATTGCTTCGCAGAATCGCTTTTGTGCAGAAAACAGTAACACTTGTTCAGAACGAAAGAAAGCACAGAGCCCCAGATCTGCTGTTGTCCTGGAGAGCTTGCAGAGCACTGGGGAAAGGCAGGCAGAGAATTCCCTGCTAGCACCTTCTCTGTGCCTGGGAAGCAGAAGTGTTCACATTGCTTCGCAGAATCGCTTTTGTGCAGAAAACAGTAACACTTGTTCAGAACGAAAGAAAGCACAGAGCCCCAGATTTGTTGTTGTCCTGGAGAGCTTGCAGAGCACTGGGGAAAGGCAGGCAGAGAATTCCCTGCTAGCACCTTCTCTGTGCCTGGGAAGCAGAAGTGTTCACATTGCTTCGCAGAATCGCTTTTGTGCAGAAAACAGTAACACTTGTTCAGAACGAAAGAAAGCACAGAGCCCCAGATTTGCTGTAGTCCTGGAGAGCTTGCAGAGCACTGGGGAAAGGCAGGCAGAGAATTCCCTGCTAGCACCTTCTCTGTGCCTGTTCACATTGCTTCGCAGAATCGCTTTTGTGCAGAGAACAGTAACACTTGTTCAGAACGAAAGAAAGCACAGAGCCCCAGATCTGCTGTTGTCCTGGAGAGCTTGCAGAGCACTGGGGAAAGGCAGGCAGAGAATTCCCTGCTAGCACCTTCTCTGTGCCTGGGAAGCAGAAGTGTTCACATTGCTTCGCAGAATCGCTTTTGTGCAGAAAACAGTAACACTTGTTCAGAATGAAAGAAAGCACAGAGCCCCAGATTTGTTGTTGTCCTGGAGAGCTTGCAGAGCACTGGGGAAAGGCAGGCAGAGAATTCCCTGCTAGCACCTTCTCTGTGCCTGGGAAGCAGAAGTGTTCACATTGCTTCGCAGAATCGCTTTTGTGCAGAAAACAGTAACACTTGTTCAGAACGTAAGAAAGCACAGAGCACCAGATCTGCTGTTGTCCTGGAGAGCTTGCAGAGAACTGGGGAAAGGCAGGCAGAGAATTCCCTGCTAGCACCTTCTCTGTGCCTGTTCACATTGCTTCGCAGAATCGCTTTTGTGCAGAGAACAGTAACACATGTTCAGAACGAAAGAAAGCACAGAGCCCCAGATCTGCTGTTGTCCTGGAGAGCTTGCAGAGCACTGGGGAAAGGCAGGCAGAGAATTCCCTGCTAGCACCTTCTCTGTGCATATTCAAATTGCTTCGAGGAATCGCTTTTGTGCAGAGAACAGTAACACTTGTTCAGAACTAAAGAAAGCACAGAGCCCCAGATTTGCTGTTGTCCTGGAGAGCTTGCAGAGCACTGGGGAAAGGCAGGCAGAGAATTCCCTGCTAGCACCTTCTCTGTGCCTGGGAAGCAGAAGTGTTCACATTGCTTCGCAGAATCGCTTTTGTGCAGAAAACAGTAACACTTGTTCAGAACAAAAGAAAGCACAGAGCCCCAGATTTGCTGTTGTCCTGGAGAGCTTGCAGAGCCCTGGGGAAAGGCAGGCAGAGAATTAGCTGCTAGCACATTCTCTGTGCCTGGGAAGCAGAAGTGTTCATATTGCTTCGCAGAATCGCTTTTGTGCAGAAAACAGTAACACTTGTTCAGAACGAAAGAAAGCACAGAGCCCCAGATCTGCTGTTGTCCTGGAGAGCTTGCAGAGCACTGGGGAAAGGCAGGCAGAGAATTCCCTGCTAGCACCTTCTTTGTGCCTGGGAAGCAGAAGTGTTCACATTGCTTCGCAGAATCGCTTTTGTGCAGAAAACAGTAACACTTGTTCAGAACGAAAGAAAGCACAGAGCCCCAGATTTGTTGTTGTCCTGGAGAGCTTGCAGAGAACTGGGGAAAGGCAGGCAGAGAATTCCCTGCTAGCACCTTCTCTGTGCCTGTTCACATTGCTTCGCAGAATCGCTTTTGTGCAGAAAACACTAACACTTGTTCAGAACGAAAGAAAGCACAGAGCCCCAGATTTGCTGTTGTCCTGGAGAGCTTGCAGAGCACTGGGGAAAGGCAGGCAGAGAATTCCCTGGTAGCACCTTCTCTGTGCCTGGGAAGCAGAAGTGTTCACATTGCTTCGCAGAATCGCTTTTGTGCAGAAAACAGTAACACTTGTTCAAAACGAAAGAAAGCACAGAGCCCCAGATTTTATGTTGTCCTGGAGAGCTTGCAGAGAACTGGGGAAAGGCAGGCAGAGAATTCCCTGCTAGCACCTTCTCTGTGCCTGTTCACATTGCTTCGCAGAATCGCTTTTGTGCAGAAAACACTAACACTTGTTCAGAACGAAAGAAAGCACAGAGCCCCAGATTTGCTGTTGTCCTGGAGAGCTTGCAGAGCACTGGGGAAAGGCAGGCAGAGAATTCCCTGCTAGCACCTTCTCTGTGCCTGGGAAGCAGAAGTGTTCACATTGCTTCGCAGAATCGCTTTTGTGCAGAAAACAGTAACACTTGTTCAGAACGAAAGAAAGCACAGAGCCCCAGATCTGCTGTTGTCCTGGAGAGCTTGCAGAGCACTGGGGAAAGGCAGGCAGAGAATTCCCTGCTAGCACCTTCTCTGTGCCTGGGAAGCAGAAGTGTTCACATTGCTTCGCAGAATCGCTTTTGTGCAGAAAACAGTAACACTTGTTCAGAACGAAAGAAAGCACAGAGCCCCAGATTTGTTGTTGTCCTGGAGAGCTTGCAGAGCACTGGGGAAAGGCAGGCAGAGAATTCCCTGCTAGCACCTTCTCTGTGCCTGGGAAGCAGAAGTGTTCACATTGCTTCGCAGAATCGCTTTTGTGCAGAAAACAGTAACACTTGTTCAGAACGAAAGAAAGCACAGAGCCCCAGATCTGCTGTTGTCCTGGAGAGCTTGCAGAGCCCTGGGGAAAGGCAGGCAGAGAATTCCCTGCTAGCACCTTCTCTGTGCCTGTTCACATTGCTTCGCAGAATCGCTTTTGTGCAGAGAACAGTAACACTTGTTCAGAACGAAAGAAAGCACAGAGCCCCAGATTTGCTCTTGTCCTGGAGAGCTTGCAGAGCACTGGGGAAAGGCAGGCAGAGAATTCCCTGGTAGCACCTTCTCTGTGCCTGTGAAGCAGAAGTGTTCACATTGCTGTGCAGAATCGCTTTTGTGCAGAAAACAGTAACACTTGTTCAGAACGAAAGAAAGCACAGAGCCCCAGATTTTATGTTGTCCTGGAGAGCTTGCAGAGCACTGGGGAAAGGCAGGCAGAGAACTCCCTGCTAGCACCTTCTCTGTGCATATTCAAATTGCTTCGCAGAATCGCTTTTGTGCAGAAAACAGTAACACTTGTTCAGAATGAAAGAAAGCACAGAGCCCCAGATTTGCTGTTATCCTGGAGAGCTTGCAGAGCCCTGGGGAAAGGCAGGCAGAGAATTCCCTGCTAGCACCTTCTCTGTGCCTGGGAAGCAGAAGTGTTCACATTGCTGCGCAGAATCGATTTTGTGCAGAATACAGTAATACGTGTTCGCAACGAAAGAAAGCACAGAGCCCCAGATCTGCTGTTGTCCTGGAGAGCTTGCAGAGCACTGGGGAAAGGCAGGCAGAGAATTCCCTGCTAGCACCTTCTCTGTGCATATTCAAATTGCTTCGCAGAATCGCTTTTGTGCAGAGAACAGTAACACTTGTTCAGAACGAAAGAAAGCACAGAGCCCCAGATTTGCTGTTGTCCTGGAGAGCTTGCAGAGCCCTGGGGAAAGGCAGGCAGAGAATTCCCTGCTAGCACCTTCTCTGTGCCTGGGAAGCAGAAGTGGTCACATTGCTTCGCAGAATCGCTTTTGTGCAGAAAACAGTAACACTTGTTCAGAACGAAAGAAAGCACAGAGCCCCAGATTTTATGTTGTCCTGGAGAGCTTGCAGAGCACTGGGGAAAGGCTGGCAGAGAATTCCCTGCTAGCACCTTCTCTGTGCCTGGGAAGCAGAAGTGTTCACATTGCTTCGCAGAATCGCTTTTGTGCAGAAAACAGTAACACTTGTTCAGAACGAAGGAAAGCACAGAGACCCAGATTTGCTGTTGTCCTGGAGAGCTTGCAGAGCACTGGGGAAAGGCAGGCAGAGAATTCCCTGCTAGCACCTTCTCTGTGCATATTCAAATTGCTTCGCAGAATCGCTTTTGTGCAGAGAACAGTAACACTTGTTCAGAACGAAAGAAAGCACAGAGCCCCAGATTTGCTGTAGTCCTGGAGAGCTTGCAGAGCACTGGGGAAAGGCAGGCAGAGAATTCCCTGCTAGCACCTTCTCTGTGCCTGTTCACATTGCTTCGCAGAATCGCTTTTGTGCAGAAAACAGTAACACTTGTTCAGAACGAAAGAAAGCACAGAGCCCCAGATTTTATGTTGTCCTGGAGAGCTTGCAGAGCACTGGGGAAAGGCAGGCAGAGAATTCCCTGCTAGCACCTTCTCTGTGCCTGGGAAGCAGAAGTGTTCACATTGCTTCGCAGAATCGCTTTTGTGCAGAAAACAGTAACACTTGTTCAGAACGAAAGAAAGCACAGAGCCCCAGATTTTATGTTGTCCTGGAGAGCTTGCAGAGCACTGGGGAAAGGCAGGCAGAGAATTCCCTGCTAGCACCTTCTCTGTGCCTGGGAAGCAGAAGTGTTCACATTGCTTCGCAGAATCGCTTTTGTGCAGAAAACAGTAACACTTGTTCAAAAAGAAAGAAAGCACAGAGCCCCAGATTTTATGTTGTCCTGGAGAGCTTGCAGAGCACTGGGGAAAGGCAGGCAGAGAATTCCCTGGTAGCACCTTCTCTGTGCCTGTGAAGCAGAAGTGTTCACATTGCTGTGCAGAATCGCTTTTGTGCAGAAAACAGTAACACTTGTTCAGAACGAAAGAAAGCACAGAGCCCCAGATTTTATGTTGTCCTGGAGAGCTTGCAGAGCACTGGGGAAAGGCAGGCAGAGAACTCCCTGCTAGCACCTTCTCTGTGCATATTCAAATTGCTTCGCAGAATCGCTTTTGTGCAGAAAACAGTAACACTTGTTCAGAATGAAAGAAAGCACAGAGCCCCAGATTTTATGTTGTCCTGGAGAGCTTGCAGAGCCCTGGGGAAACGCAGGCAGAGAATTCCCTGCTAGCACCTTCTCTGTGCCTGGGAAGCAGAAGTGTTCACATTGCTGCGCAGAATCGATTTTGTGCAGAAAACAGTAATACGTGTTCGCAACGAAAGAAAGCACAGAGCCCCAGATCTGCTGTTGTCCTGGAGAGCTTGCAGAGCACTGGGGAAAGGCAGGCAGAGAATTCCCTGCTAGCACCTTCTCTGTGCATATTCAAATTGCTTCGCAGAATCGCTTTTGTGCAGAGAACAGTAACACTTGTTCAGAACGAAAGAAAGCACAGAGCCCCAGATTTGTTGTTGTCCTGGAGAGCTTGCAGAGCACTGGGGAAAGGCAGGCAGAGAATT
The DNA here is from genome assembly GCF_047716275.1 of Strix uralensis. NCBI lineage: Eukaryota > Metazoa > Chordata > Aves > Strigiformes > Strigidae > Strix > Strix uralensis. The sequence continues at coordinate 88,059,826 of NC_133975.1, read as the reverse complement.
CCCTGCTAGCACCTTCTCTGTGCCTGGGAAGCAGAAGTGTTCACATTGCTTCGCAGAATCGCTTTTGTGCAGAAAACAGTAACACTTGTTCAGAACGAAAGAAAGCACAGAGCCCCAGATTTGCTGTTGTCCTGGAGAGCTTGCAGAGCACTGGGGAAAGGCAGGCAGAGAATTCCCTGCTAGCACCTTCTCTGTGCCTGGGAAGCAGAAGTGTTCACATTGCTTCGCAGAATCGCTTTTGTGCAGAAAACAGTAACACTTGTTCAGAACGAAAGAAAGCACAGAGCCCCAGATTTTATGTTGTCCTGGAGAGCTTGCAGAGCACTGGGGAAAGGCAGGCAGAGAATTCCCTGCTAGCACCTTCTCTGTGCCTGGGAAGCAGAAGTGTTCACATTGCTTCGCAGAATCGCTTTTGTGCAGAAAACAGTAACACTTGTTCAGAACGAAAGAAAGCACAGAGACCCAGATTTGCTGTTGTCCTGGAGAGCTTGCAGAGCACTGGGGAAAGGCAGGCAGAGAATTCCCTGCTAGCACCTTCTCTGTGCATATTCAAATTGCTTCGCAGAATCGCTTTTGTGCAGAGAACAGTAACACTTGTTCAGAACGAAAGAAAGCACAGAGCCCCAGATTTGCTGTAGTCCTGGAGAGCTTGCAGAGCACTGGGGAAAGGCAGGCAGAGAATTCCCTGCTAGCACCTTCTCTGTGCCTGTTCACATTGCTTCGCAGAATCGCTTTTGTGCAGAAAACAGTAACACTTGTTCAGAACGAAAGAAAGCACAGAGCCCCAGATTTTATGTTGTCCTGGAGAGCTTGCAGAGCACTGGGGAAAGGCAAGCAGAGAATTCCCTGCTAGCACCTTCTCTGTGCCTGGGAAGCAGAAGTGTTCACATTGCTTCGCAGAATCGCTTTTGTGCAGAAAACAGTAACACTTGTTCAGAACGAAAGAAAGCACAGAGCCCCAGATTTTATGTTGTCCTGGAGAGCTTGCAGAGCACTGGGGAAAGGCAGGCAGAGAATTCCCTGCTAGCACCTTCTCTGTGCCTGGGAAGCAGAAGTGTTCACATTGCTGCGCAGAATCGATTTTGTGCAGAAAACAGTAATACGTGTTCGCAACGAAAGAAAGCACAGAGCCCCAGATCTGCTGTTGTCCTGGAGAGCTTGCAGAGCACTGGGGAAAGGCAGGCAGAGAATTCCCTGCTAGCACCTTCTCTGTGCATATTCAAATTTCTTCGCAGAATCGCTTTTGTGCAGAGAACAGTAACACTTGTTCAGAACGAAAGAAAGCACAGAGCCCCAGATTTGTTGTTGTCCTGGAGAGCTTGCAGAGCACTGGGGAAAGGCAGGCAGAGAATTCCCTGCTAGCACCTTCTCTGTGCCTGGGAAGCAGAAGTGGTCACATTGCTTCGCAGAATCGCTTTTGTGCAGAAAACACTAACACTTGTTCAGAACGAAAGAAAGCACAGAGCCCCAGATTTGCTGTTGTCCTGGAGAGCTTGCAGAGCACTGGGGAAAGGCAGGCAGAGAATTCCCTGCTAGCACCTTCTCTGTGCCTGGGAAGCAGAAGTGTTCACATTGCTTCGCAGAATCGCTTTTGTGCAGAAAACAGTAACACTTGTTCAGAACGAAAGAAAGCACAGAGCCCCAGATTTTATGTTGTCCTGGAGAGCTTGCAGAGCACTGGGGAAAGGCTGGCAGAGAATTCCCTGCTAGCACCTTCTCTGTGCCTGGGAAGCAGAAGTGTTCACATTGCTTCGCAGAATCGCTTTTGTGCAGAAAACAGTAACACTTGTTCAGAACGAAAGAAAGCACAGAGATCCAGATTTGCTGTTGTCCTGGAGAGCTTGCAGAGCACTGGGGAAAGGCAAGCAGAGAATTCCCTGCTAGCACCTTCTCTGTGCATATTCAAATTGCTTCGCAGAATCGCTTTTGTGCAGAGAACAGTAACACTTGTTCAGAACGAAAGAAAGCACAGAGCCCCAGATTTGCTGTAGTCCTGGAGAGCTTGCAGAGCACTGGGGAAAGGCAAGCAGAGAATTCCCTGCTAGCACCTTCTCTGTGCCTGTTCACATTGCTTCGCAGAATCGCTTTTGTGCAGAAAACAGTAACACTTGTTCAGAACGAAAGAAAGCACAGAGCCCCAGATTTTATGTTGTCCTGGAGAGCTTGCAGAGCACTGGGGAAAGGCAAGCAGAGAATTCCCTGCTAGCACCTTCTCTGTGCCTGGGAAGCAGAAGTGTTCACATTGCTTCGCAGAATCGCTTTTGTGCAGAAAACACTAACACTTGTTCAGAACGAAAGAAAGCACAGAGCCCCAGATTTTATGTTGTCCTGGAGAGCTTGCAGAGCACTGGGGAAAGGCAGGCAGAGAATTCCCTGCTAGCACCTTCTATGTGCCTGGGAAGCAGAAGTGTTCACATTGCTTCGCAGAATCGCTTTTGTGCAGAAAACAGTAACACTTGTTCAGAACGAAAGAAAGCACAGAGCCCCAGATTTTATGTTGTCCTGGAGAGCTTGCAGAGCCCTGGGGAAAGGCAGGCAGAGAATTCCCTGCTAGCACCTTCTCTGTGCCTGGGAAGCAGAAGTGTTCACATTGCTTCGCAGAATCGCTTTTGTGCAGAAAACAGTAACACTTGTTCAGAACGAAAGAAAGCACAGAGCCCCAGATCTGCTGTTGTCCTGGAGAGCTTGCAGAGAACTGGGGAAAGGCAGGCAGAGAATTCCCTGCTAGCACCTTCTCTGTGCCTGTTCACATTGCTTCGCAGAATCGCTTTTGTGCAGAAAACAGTAACACTTGTTCAGAACGAAAGAAAGCACAGAGCCCCAGATTTGCTGTTGTCCTGGAGAGCTTGCAGAGCCCTGGGGAAAGGCAGGCAGAGAATTCCCTGCTAGCACCTTCTCTGTGCCTGCGAAGCAGAAGTGTTCACATTGCTTCGCAGAATCGCTTTTGTGCAGAAAACAGTAACACTTGTTCAGAACGAAAGAAAGCACAGAGCCCCAGATTTGCTGTTGTCCTGGAGAGCTTGCAGAGCCCTGGGGAAAGGCAGGCAGAGAATTCCCTGCTAGCACCTTCTCTGTGCCTGGGAAGCAGAAGTGTTCACATTGCTTCGCAGAATCGCTTTTGTGCAGAAAACAGTAACACTTGTTCAGAACGAAAGAAAGCACAGAGCCCCAGATCTGCTGTTGTCCTGGAGAGCTTGCAGAGCACTGGGGAAAGGCAGGCAGAGAATTCACTGCTAGCACCTTCTCTGTGCATATTCAAATTGCTTCGCAGAATCGCTTTTGTGCAGAGAACAGTAACACTTGTTCAGAACGAAAGAAAGCACAGAGCCCCAGATTTGCTGTTGTCCTGGAGAGCTTGCAGAGCACTGGGGAAAGGCAGGCAGAGAATTCCCTGCTAGCACCTTCTCTGTGCCTGGGAAGCAGAAATGTTCACATTGCTTCGCAGAAACGCTTTTGTGCAGAAAACCGTAACACTTGTTCAGAACGAAAGAAAGCACAGAGCCCCAGATCTGCTGTTGTCCTGGAGAGCTTGCAGAGCACTGGGGAAAGGCAGGCAGAGAATTCACTGCTAGCACCTTCTCTGTGAATATTCAAATTGCTTCGCAGAATCGCTTTTGTGCAGAGAACAGTAACACTTGTTCAGAACGAAAGAAAGCACAGAGCCCCAGATTTGCTGTTGTCCTGGAGAGCTTGCAGAGCACTGGGGAAAGGCAGGCAGAGAATTCCCTGCTAGCACCTTCTCTGTGCCTGTTCACATTGCTTCGCAGAATCGCTTTTGTGCAGAAAACAGTAACACTTGTTCAGAACGAAAGAAAGCACAGAGCCCCAGATTTGCTGTTGTCCTGGAGAGCTTGCAGAGCACTGGGGAAAGGCAGGCAGAGAATTCCCTGCTAGCACCTTCTCTGTGCCTGTTCACATTGCTTCGCAGAATCACTTTTGTGCAGAGAACAGTAACACTTGTTCAGAATGAAAGAAAGCACAGAGCCCCAGATTTGCTGTTGTCCTGGAGAGCTTGCAGAGCCCTGGGGAAAGGCAGGCAGAGAATTCCCTGCTAGCACCTTCTCTGTGCCTGGGAAGCAGAAGTGTTTACATTGCTTCGCAGAATCGCTTTTGTGCAGAAAACAGTAACACTTGTTCAGAACGAAAGAAAGCACAGAGCCCCAGATTTTATGTTGTCCTGGAGAGCTTGCAGAGCACTGGGGAAAGGCTGGCAGAGAATTCCCTGCTAGCACCTTCTCTGTGCCTGGGAAGCAGAAGTGTTCACATTGCTTCGCAGAATCGCTTTTGTGCAGAAAACAGTAACACTTGTTCAGAACGAATTAAAGCACAGAGACCCAGATTTGCTGTTGTCCTGGAGAGCTTGCAGAGCACTGGGGAAAGGCAGGCAGAGAATTCCCTGCTAGCACCTTCTCTGTGCATATTCAAATTGCTTCGCAGAATCGCTTTTGTGCAGAGAACAGTAACACTTGTTCAGAACGAAAGAAAGCACAGAGCCCCAGATTTGCTGTAGTCCTGGAGAGCTTGCAGAGCACTGGAGAAAGGCAGGCAGAGAATTCCCTGCTAGCACCTTCTCTGTGCCTGTTCACATTGCTTCGCAGAATCGCTTTTGTGCAGAAAACAGTAACACTTGTTCAGAACGAAAGAAAGCACAGAGCCCCAGATTTTATGTTGTCCTGGAGAGCTTGCAGAGCACTGGGGAAAGGCAAGCAGAGAATTCCCTGCTAGCACCTTCTCTGTGCCTGGGAAGCAGAAGTGTTCACATTGCTTCGCAGAATCGCTTTTGTGCAGAAAACAGTAACATTTGTTCAGAACGAAAGAAAGCACAGAGCCCCAGATTTTATGTTGTCCTGGAGAGCTTGCAGAGCACTGGGGAAAGGCAGGCAGAGAATTCCCTGCTAGCACCTTCTATGTGCCTGGGAAGCAGAAGTGTTCACATTGCTTCGCAGAATCGCTTTTGTGCAGAAAACAGTAACACTTGTTCAGAACGAAAGAAAGCACAGAGCCCCAGATTTTATGTTGTCCTGGAGAGCTTGCAGAGCCCTGGGGAAAGGCAGGCAGAGAATTCCCTGCTAGCACCTTCTCTGTGCCTGGGAAGCAGAAGTGTTCACATTGCTTCGCAGAATCGCTTTTGTGCAGAAAACAGTAACACTTGTTCAGAACGAAAGAAAGCACAGAGCCCCAGATCTGCTGTTGTCCTGGAGAGCTTGCAGAGAACTGGGGAAAGGCAGGCAGAGAATTCCCTGCTAGCACCTTCTCTGTGCCTGTTCACATTGCTTCGCAGAATCGCTTTTGTGCAGAGAACAGTAACACTTGTTCAGAACGAAAGAAAGCACAGAGCCCCAGATTTGCTGTTGTCCTGGAGAGCTTGCAGAGCCCTGGGTAAAGGCAGGCAGAGAATTCCCTGCTAGCACCTTCTCTGTGCCTGCGAAGCAGAAGTGTTCACATTGCTTCGCAGAATCGCTTTTGTGCAGAGAACAGTAACACTTGTTCAGAACGAAAGAAAGCACAGAGCCCCAGATTTGCTGTTGTCCTGGAGAGCTTGCAGAGCCCTGGGGAAAGGCAGGCAGAGAATTCCCTGCTAGCACCTTCTCTGTGCCTGGGAAGCAGAAGTGTTCACATTGCTTCGCAGAATCGATTTTGTGCAGAAAACAGTAACACTTGTTCAGAACGAAAGAAAGCACAGAGACCCAGATCTGCTGTTGTCCTGGAGAGCTTGCAGAGCACTGGGGAAAGGCAGGCAGAGAATTCCCTGCTAGCACCTTCTCTGTGCATATTCAAATTGCTTCGCAGAATCGCTTTTGTGCAGAGAACAGTAACACTTGTTCAGAACGAAAGAAAGCACAGAGCCCCAGATTTGCTGTAGTCCTGGAGAGCTTGCAGAGCACTGGGGAAAGGCAGGCAGAGAATTCCCTGCTAGCACCTTCTCTGTGCCTGTTCACATTGCTTCGCAGAATCGCTTTTGTGCAGAAAACAGTAACACTTGTTCAGAACGAAAGAAAGCACAGAGCCCCAGATTTTATGTTGTCCTGGAGAGCTTGCAGAGCACTGGGGAAAGGCAAGCAGAGAATTCCCTGCTAGCACCTTCTCTGTGCCTGGGAAGCAGAAGTGTTCACATTGCTTCGCAGAATCGCTTTTGTGCAGAAAACAGTAACACTTGTTCAGAACGAAAGAAAGCACAGAGCCCCAGATTTTATGTTGTCCTGGAGAGCTTGCAGAGCCCTGGGGAAAGGCAGGCAGAGAATTCCCTGCTAGCACCTTCTCTGTGCCTGGGAAGCAGAAGTGTTCACATTGCTTCGCAGAATCGCTTTTGTGCAGAAAACAGTAACACTTGTTCAGAACGAAAGAAAGCACAGAGCCCCAGATCTGCTGTTGTCCTGGAGAGCTTGCAGAGAACTGGGGAAAGGCAGGCAGAGAATTCCCTGCTAGCACCTTCTCTGTGCCTGTTCACATTGCTTCGCAGAATCGCTTTTGTGCAGAAAACAGTAACACTTGTTCAGAACGAAAGAAAGCACAGAGCCCCAGATTTGCTGTTGTCCTGGAGAGCTTGCAGAGCCCTGGGGAAAGGCAGGCAGAGAATTCCCTGCTAGCACCTTCTCTGTGCCTGCGAAGCAGAAGTGTTCACATTGCTTCGCAGAATCGCTTTTGTGCAGAAAACAGTAACACTTGTTCAGAACGAAAGAAAGCACAGAGCCCCAGATTTGCTGTTGTCCTGGAGAGCTTGCAGAGCCCTGGGGAAAGGCAGGCAGAGAATTCCCTGCTAGCACCTTCTCTGTGCCTGGGAAGCAGAAGTGTTCACATTGCTTCGCAGAATCGCTTTTGTGCAGAAAACAGTAACACTTGTTCAGAACGAAAGAAAGCACAGAGCCCCAGATCTGCTGTTGTCCTGGAGAGCTTGCAGAGCACTGGGGAAAGGCAGGCAGAGAATTCACTGCTAGCACCTTCTCTGTGCATATTCAAATTGCTTCGCAGAATCGCTTTTGTGCAGAGAACAGTAACACTTGTTCAGAACGAAAGAAAGCACAGAGCCCCAGATTTGCTGTTGTCCTGGAGAGCTTGCAGAGCACTGGGGAAAGGCAGGCAGAGAATTCCCTGCTAGCACCTTCTCTGTGCCTGGGAAGCAGAAATGTTCACATTGCTTCGCAGAAACGCTTTTGTGCAGAAAACCGTAACACTTGTTCAGAACGAAAGAAAGCACAGAGCCCCAGATCTGCTGTTGTCCTGGAGAGCTTGCAGAGCACTGGGGAAAGGCAGGCAGAGAATTCACTGCTAGCACCTTCTCTGTGAATATTCAAATTGCTTCGCAGAATCGCTTTTGTGCAGAGAACAGTAACACTTGTTCAGAACGAAAGAAAGCACAGAGCCCCAGATTTGCTGTTGTCCTGGAGAGCTTGCAGAGCACTGGGGAAAGGCAGGCAGAGAATTCCCTGCTAGCACCTTCTCTGTGCCTGTTCACATTGCTTCGCAGAATCGCTTTTGTGCAGAAAACAGTAACACTTGTTCAGAACGAAAGAAAGCACAGAGCCCCAGATTTGCTGTTGTCCTGGAGAGCTTGCAGAGCACTGGGGAAAGGCAGGCAGAGAATTCCCTGCTAGCACCTTCTCTGTGCCTGTTCACATTGCTTCGCAGAATCACTTTTGTGCAGAGAACAGTAACACTTGTTCAGAATGAAAGAAAGCACAGAGCCCCAGATTTGCTGTTGTCCTGGAGAGCTTGCAGAGCCCTGGGGAAAGGCAGGCAGAGAATTCCCTGCTAGCACCTTCTCTGTGCCTGGGAAGCAGAAGTGTTTACATTGCTTCGCAGAATCGCTTTTGTGCAGAAAACAGTAACACTTGTTCAGAACGAAAGAAAGCACAGAGCCCCAGATTTTATGTTGTCCTGGAGAGCTTGCAGAGCACTGGGGAAAGGCTGGCAGAGAATTCCCTGCTAGCACCTTCTCTGTGCCTGGGAAGCAGAAGTGTTCACATTGCTTCGCAGAATCGCTTTTGTGCAGAAAACAGTAACACTTGTTCAGAACGAATTAAAGCACAGAGACCCAGATTTGCTGTTGTCCTGGAGAGCTTGCAGAGCACTGGGGAAAGGCAGGCAGAGAATTCCCTGCTAGCACCTTCTCTGTGCATATTCAAATTGCTTCGCAGAATCGCTTTTGTGCAGAGAACAGTAACACTTGTTCAGAACGAAAGAAAGCACAGAGCCCCAGATTTGCTGTAGTCCTGGAGAGCTTGCAGAGCACTGGAGAAAGGCAGGCAGAGAATTCCCTGCTAGCACCTTCTCTGTGCCTGTTCACATTGCTTCGCAGAATCGCTTTTGTGCAGAAAACAGTAACACTTGTTCAGAACGAAAGAAAGCACAGAGCCCCAGATTTTATGTTGTCCTGGAGAGCTTGCAGAGCACTGGGGAAAGGCAAGCAGAGAATTCCCTGCTAGCACCTTCTCTGTGCCTGGGAAGCAGAAGTGTTCACATTGCTTCGCAGAATCGCTTTTGTGCAGAAAACAGTAACATTTGTTCAGAACGAAAGAAAGCACAGAGCCCCAGATTTTATGTTGTCCTGGAGAGCTTGCAGAGCACTGGGGAAAGGCAGGCAGAGAATTCCCTGCTAGCACCTTCTATGTGCCTGGGAAGCAGAAGTGTTCACATTGCTTCGCAGAATCGCTTTTGTGCAGAAAACAGTAACACTTGTTCAGAACGAAAGAAAGCACAGAGCCCCAGATTTTATGTTGTCCTGGAGAGCTTGCAGAGCCCTGGGGAAAGGCAGGCAGAGAATTCCCTGCTAGCACCTTCTCTGTGCCTGGGAAGCAGAAGTGTTCACATTGCTTCGCAGAATCGCTTTTGTGCAGAAAACAGTAACACTTGTTCAGAACGAAAGAAAGCACAGAGCCCCAGATCTGCTGTTGTCCTGGAGAGCTTGCAGAGAACTGGGGAAAGGCAGGCAGAGAATTCCCTGCTAGCACCTTCTCTGTGCCTGTTCACATTGCTTCGCAGAATCGCTTTTGTGCAGAGAACAGTAACACTTGTTCAGAACGAAAGAAAGCACAGAGCCCCAGATTTGCTGTTGTCCTGGAGAGCTTGCAGAGCCCTGGGTAAAGGCAGGCAGAGAATTCCCTGCTAGCACCTTCTCTGTGCCTGCGAAGCAGAAGTGTTCACATTGCTTCGCAGAATCGCTTTTGTGCAGAGAACAGTAACACTTGTTCAGAACGAAAGAAAGCACAGAGCCCCAGATTTGCTGTTGTCCTGGAGAGCTTGCAGAGCCCTGGGGAAAGGCAGGCAGAGAATTCCCTGCTAGCACCTTCTCTGTGCCTGGGAAGCAGAAGTGTTCACATTGCTTCGCAGAATCGATTTTGTGCAGAAAACAGTAACACTTGTTCAGAACGAAAGAAAGCACAGAGACCCAGATCTGCTGTTGTCCTGGAGAGCTTGCAGAGCACTGGGGAAAGGCAGGCAGAGAATTCCCTGCTAGCACCTTCTCTGTGCATATTCAAATTGCTTCGCAGAATCGCTTTTGTGCAGAGAACAGTAACACTTGTTCAGAACGAAAGAAAGCACAGAGCCCCAGATTTGCTGTAGTCCTGGAGAGCTTGCAGAGCACTGGGGAAAGGCAGGCAGAGAATTCCCTGCTAGCACCTTCTCTGTGCCTGTTCACATTGCTTCGCAGAATCGCTTTTGTGCAGAAAACAGTAACACTTGTTCAGAACGAAAGAAAGCACAGAGCCCCAGATTTTATGTTGTCCTGGAGAGCTTGCAGAGCACTGGGGAAAGGCAAGCAGAGAATTCCCTGCTAGCACCTTCTCTGTGCCTGGGAAGCAGAAGTGTTCACATTGCTTCGCAGAATCGCTTTTGTGCAGAAAACAGTAACACTTGTTCAGAACGAAAGAAAGCACAGAGCCCCAGATTTTATGTTGTCCTGGAGAGCTTGCAGAGCACTGGGGAAAGGCAGGCAGAGAATTCCCTGCTAGCACCTTCTCTGTGCCTGGGAAGCAGAAGTGTTCACATTGCTGCGCAGAATCGATTTTGTGCAGAAAACAGTAATACGTGTTCGCAACGAAAGAAAGCACAGAGCCCCAGATCTGCTGTTGTCCTGGAGAGCTTGCAGAGCACTGGGGAAAGGCAGGCAGAGAATTCCCTGCTAGCACCTTCTCTGTGCATATTCAAATTTCTTCGCAGAATCGCTTTTGTGCAGAGAACAGTAACACTTGTTCAGAACGAAAGAAAGCACAGAGCCCCAGATTTGTTGTTGTCCTGGAGAGCTTGCAGAGCACTGGGGAAAGGCAGGCAGAGAATTCCCTGCTAGCACCTTCTCTGTGCCTGGGAAGCAGAAGTGGTCACATTGCTTCGCAGAATCGCTTTTGTGCAGAAAACACTAACACTTGTTCAGAACGAAAGAAAGCACAGAGCCCCAGATTTTATGTTGTCCTGGAGAGCTTGCAGAGCACTGGGGAAAGGCAGGCAGAGAATTCCCTGCTAGCACCTTCTCTGTGCCTGGGAAGCAGAAGTGTTCACATTGCTTCGCAGAATCGCTTTTGTGCAGAAAACAGTAACACTTGTTCAGAACGAAAGAAAGCACAGAGCCCCAGATTTTATGTTGTCCTGGAGAGCTTGCAGAGCACTGGGGAAAGGCTGGCAGAGAATTCCCTGCTAGCACCTTCTCTGTGCCTGGGAAGCAGAAGTGTTCACATTGCTTCGCAGAATCGCTTTTGTGCAGAAAACAGTAACACTTGTTCAGAACGAAAGAAAGCACAGAGACCCAGATTTGCTGTTGTCCTGGAGAGCTTGCAGAGCACTGGGGAAAGGCAGGCAGAGAATTCCCTGCTAGCACCTTCTCTGTGCATATTCAAATTGCTTCGCAGAATCGCTTTTGTGCAGAGAACAGTAACACTTGTTCAGAACGAAAGAAAGCACAGAGCCCCAGATTTGCTGTAGTCCTGGAGAGCTTGCAGAGCACTGGGGAAAGGCAAGCAGAGAATTCCCTGCTAGCACCTTCTCTGTGCCTGTTCACATTGCTTCGCAGAATCGCTTTTGTGCAGAAAACAGTAACACTTGTTCAGAACGAAAGAAAGCACAGAGCCCCAGATTTTATGTTGTCCTGGAGAGCTTGCAGAGCACTGGGGAAAGGCAAGCAGAGAATTCCCTGCTAGCACCTTCTCTGTGCCTGGGAAGCAGAAGTGTTCACATTGCTTCGCAGAATCGCTTTTGTGCAGAAAACAGTAACACTTGTTCAGAACGAAAGAAAGCACAGAGCCCCAGATTTTATGTTGTCCTGGAGAGCTTGCAGAGCACTGGGGAAAGGCAGGCAGAGAATTCCCTGCTAGCACCTTCTATGTGCCTGGGAAGCAGAAGTGTTCACATTGCTTCGCAGAATCGCTTTTGTGCAGAAAACAGTAACACTTGTTCAGAACGAAAGAAAGCACAGAGCCCCAGATTTTATGTTGTCCTGGAGAGCTTGCAGAGCCCTGGGGAAAGGCAGGCAGAGAATTCCCTGCTAGCACCTTCTCTGTGCCTGGGAAGCAGAAGTGTTCACATTGCTTCGCAGAATCGCTTTTGTGCAGAAAACAGTAACACTTGTTCAGAACGAAAGAAAGCACAGAGCCCCAGATCTGCTGTTGTCCTGGAGAGCTTGCAGAGAACTGGGGAAAGGCAGGCAGAGAATTCCCTGCTAGCACCTTCTCTGTGCCTGTTCACATTGCTTCGCAGAATCGCTTTTGTGCAGAGAACAGTAACACTTGTTCAGAACGAAAGAAAGCACAGAGCCCCAGATTTGCTGTTGTCCTGGAGAGCTTGCAGAGCCCTGGGGAAAGGCAGGCAGAGAATTCCCTGCTAGCACCTTCTCTGTGCCTGCGAAGCAGAAGTGTTCACATTGCTTCGCAGAATCGCTTTTGTGCAGAAAACAGTAACACTTGTTCAGAACGAAAGAAAGCACAGAGCCCCAGATTTGCTGTTGTCCTGGAGAGCTTGCAGAGCCCTGGGGAAAGGCAGGCAGAGAATTCCCTGCTAGCACCTTCTCTGTGCCTGGGAAGCAGAAGTGTTCACATTGCTTCGCAGAATCGATTTTGTGCAGAAAACAGTAACACGTGTTCAGAACGAAAGAAAGCACAGAGCCCCAGATCTGCTGTTGTCCTGGAGAGCTTGCAGAGCACTGGGGAAAGGCAGGCAGAGAATTCCCTGCTAGCACCTTCTCTGTGCCTGTTCACATTGCTTCGCAGAATCACTTTTGTGCAGAGAACAGTAACACTTGTTCAGAACGAAAGAAAGCACAGAGCCCCAGATTTGCTGTTGTCCTGGAGAGCTTGCAGAGCACTGGGGAAAGGCAGGCAGAGAATTCCCTGCTAGCACCTTCTCTGTGCCTGTTCACATTGCTTCGCAGAATCGCTTTTGTGCAGAAAACAGTAACACTTGTTCAGAACGAAAGAAAGCACAGAGCCCCAGATTTTATGTTGTCCTGGAGAGCTTGCAGAGCACTGGGGAAAGGCAAGCAGAGAATTCCCTGCTAGCACCTTCTCTGTGCCTGGGAAGCAGAAGTGTTCACATTGCTTCGCAGAATCGCTTTTGTGCAGAAAACAGTAACACTTGTTCAGAACGAAAGAAAGCACAGAGCCCCAGATTTTATGTTGTCCTGGAGAGCTTGCAGAGCACTGGGGAAAGGCAGGCAGAGAATTCCCTGCTAGCACCTTCTCTGTGCCTGGGAAGCAGAAGTGTTCACATTGCTGCGCAGAATCGATTTTGTGCAGAAAACAGTAATACGTGTTCGCAACGAAAGAAAGCACAGAGCCCCAGATCTGCTGTTGTCCTGGAGAGCTTGCAGAGCACTGGGGAAAGGCAGGCAGAGAATTCCCTGCTAGCACCTTCTCTGTGCATATTCAAATTTCTTCGCAGAATCGCTTTTGTGCAGAGAACAGTAACACTTGTTCAGAACGAAAGAAAGCACAGAGCCCCAGATTTGTTGTTGTCCTGGAGAGCTTGCAGAGCACTGGGGAAAGGCAGGCAGAGAATTCCCTGCTAGCACCTTCTCTGTGCCTGGGAAGCAGAAGTGGTCACATTGCTTCGCAGAATCGCTTTTGTGCAGAAAACACTAACACTTGTTCAGAACGAAAGAAAGCACAGAGCCCCAGATTTTATGTTGTCCTGGAGAGCTTGCAGAGCACTGGGGAAAGGCAGGCAGAGAATTCCCTGCTAGCACCTTCTCTGTGCCTGGGAAGCAGAAGTGTTCACATTGCTTCGCAGAATCGCTTTTGTGCAGAAAACAGTAACACTTGTTCAGAACGAAAGAAAGCACAGAGCCCCAGATTTTATGTTGTCCTGGAGAGCTTGCAGAGCACTGGGGAAAGGCTGGCAGAGAATTCCCTGCTAGCACCTTCTCTGTGCCTGGGAAGCAGAAGTGTTCACATTGCTTCGCAGAATCGCTTTTGTGCAGAAAACAGTAACACTTGTTCAGAACGAAAGAAAGCACAGAGACCCAGATTTGCTGTTGTCCTGGAGAGCTTGCAGAGCACTGGGGAAAGGCAGGCAGAGAATTCCCTGCTAGCACCTTCTCTGTGCATATTCAAATTGCTTCGCAGAATCGCTTTTGTGCAGAGAACAGTAACACTTGTTCAGAACGAAAGAAAGCACAGAGCCCCAGATTTGCTGTAGTCCTGGAGAGCTTGCAGAGCACTGGGGAAAGGCAGGCAGAGAATTCCCTGCTAGCACCTTCTCTGTGCCTGTTCACATTGCTTCGCAGAATCGCTTTTGTGCAGAGAACAGTAACACTTGTTCAGAACGAAAGAAAGCACAGAGCCCCAGATTTTATGTTGTCCTGGAGAGCTTGCAGAGCACTGGGGAAAGGCAAGCAGAGAATTCCCTGCTAGCACCTTCTCTGTGCCTGGGAAGCAGAAGTGTTCACATTGCTTCGCAGAATCGCTTTTGTGCAGAAAACAGTAACACTTGTTCAGAACGAAAGAAAGCACAGAGCCCCAGATTTTATGTTGTCCTGGAGAGCTTGCAGAGCACTGGGGAAAGGCAGGCAGAGAATTCCCTGCTAGCACCTTCTATGTGCCTGGGAAGCAGAAGTGTTCACATTGCTTCGCAGAATCGCTTTTGTGCAGAAAACAGTAACACTTGTTCAGAACGAAAGAAAGCACAGAGCCCCAGATTTTATGTTGTCCTGGAGAGCTTGCAGAGCCCTGGGGAAAGGCAGGCAGAGAATTCCCTGCTAGCACCTTCTCTGTGCCTGGGAAGCAGAAGTGTTCACATTGCTTCGCAGAATCGCTTTTGTGCAGAAAACAGTAACACTTGTTCAGAACGAAAGAAAGCACAGAGCCCCAGATCTGCTGTTGTCCTGGAGAGCTTGCAGAGAACTGGGGAAAGGCAGGCAGAGAATTCCCTGCTAGCACCTTCTCTGTGCCTGTTCACATTGCTTCGCAGAATCGCTTTTGTGCAGAGAACAGTAACACTTGTTCAGAACGAAAGAAAGCACAGAGCCCCAGATTTGCTGTTGTCCTGGAGAGCTTGCAGAGCCCTGGGGAAAGGCAGGCAGAGAATTCCCTGCTAGCACCTTCTCTGTGCCTGCGAAGCAGAAGTGTTCACATTGCTTCGCAGAATCGCTTTTGTGCAGAAAACAGTAACACTTGTTCAGAACGAAAGAAAGCACAGAGCCCCAGATTTGCTGTTGTCCTGGAGAGCTTGCAGAGCCCTGGGGAAAGGCAGGCAGAGAATTCCCTGCTAGCACCTTCTCTGTGCCTGGGAAGCAGAAGTGTTCACATTGCTTCGCAGAATCGATTTTGTGCAGAAAACAGTAACACGTGTTCAGAACGAAAGAAAGCACAGAGCCCCAGATCTGCTGTTGTCCTGGAGAGCTTGCAGAGCACTGGGGAAAGGCAGGCAGAGAATTCCCTGCTAGCACCTTCTCTGTGCATATTCAAATTGCTTCGCAGAATAGCTTTTGTGCAGAGAACAGTAACACTTGTTCAGAACGAAAGAAAGCACAGAGCCCCAGATTTGCTGTTGTCCTGGAGAGCTTGCAGAGCACTGGGGAAAGGTAGGCAGAGAATTCCCTGCTAGCACCTTCTCTGTGCCTGGGAAGCAGAAATGTTCACATTGCTTCGCAGAATCGCTTTTGTGCAGAAAACCGTAACACTTGTTCAGAACGAAAGAAAGCACAGAGCCCCAGATCTGCTGTTGTCCTGGAGAGCTTGCAGAGCACTGGGGAAAGGCAGGCAGAGAATTCACTGCTAGCACCTTCTCTGTGCATATTCAAATTGCTTCGCAGAATCGCTTTTGTGCAGAGAACAGTAACACTTGTTCAGAACGAAAGAAAGCACAGAGCCCCAGATTTTATGTTGTCCTGGAGAGCTTGCAGAGCCCTGGGGAAAGGCAGGCAGAGAATTCCCTGCTAGCACCTTCTCTGTGCCTGGGAAGCAGAAGTGTTCACATTGCTTCGCAGAATCGCTTTTGTGCAGAAAACAGTAACACTTGTTCAGAACGAAAGAAAGCACAGAGCCCCAGATCTGCTGTTGTCCTGGAGAGCTTGCAGAGAACTGGGGAAAGGCAGGCAGAGAATTCCCTGCTAGCACCTTCTCTGTGCCTGTTCACATTGCTTCGCAGAATCGCTTTTGTGCAGAGAACTGTAACACTTGTTCAGAACGAAAGAAAGCACAGAGCCCCAGATTTGCTGTTGTCCTGGAGAGCTTGCAGAGCCCTGGGGAAAGGCAGGCAGAGAATTCCCTGCTAGCACCTTCTCTGTGCCTGCGAAGCAGAAGTGTTCACATTGCTTCGCAGAATCGCTTTTGTGCAGAAAACAGTAACACTTGTTCAGAACGAAAGAAAGCACAGAGCCCCAGATTTGCTGTTGTCCTGGAGAGCTTGCAGAGCCCTGGGGAAAGGCAGGCAGAGAATTCCCTGCTAGCACCTTCTCTGTGCCTGGGAAGCAGAAGTGTTCACATTGCTTCGCAGAATCGATTTTGTGCAGAAAACAGTAACACGTGTTCAGAACGAAAGAAAGCACAGAGCCCCAGATCTGCTGTTGTCCTGGAGAGCTTGCAGAGCACTGGGGAAAGGCAGGCAGAGAATTCCCTGCTAGCACCTTCTCTGTGCATATTCAAATTGCTTCGCAGAATAGCTTTTGTGCAGAGAACAGTAACACTTGTTCAGAACGAAAGAAAGCACAGAGCCCCAGATTTGCTGTTGTCCTGGAGAGCTTGCAGAGCACTGGGGAAAGGTAGGCAGAGAATTCCCTGCTAGCACCTTCTCTGTGCCTGGGAAGCAGAAATGTTCACATTGCTTCGCAGAAACGCTTTTGTGCAGAAAACCGTAACACTTGTTCAGAACGAAAGAAAGCACAGAGCCCCAGATCTGCTGTTGTCCTGGAGAGCTTGCAGAGCACTGGGGAAAGGCAGGCAGAGAATTCACTGCTAGCACCTTCTCTGTGCATATTCAAATTGCTTCGCAGAATCGCTTTTGTGCAGAGAACAGTAACACTTGTTCAGAACGAAAGAAAGCACAGAGCCCCAGATTTGCTGTTGTCCTGGAGAGCTTGCAGAGCACTGGGGAAAGGCAGGCAGAGAATTCCCTGCTAGCACCTTCTCTGTGCCTGTTCACATTGCTTCGCAGAATCGCTTTTGTGCAGAAAACAGTAACACTTGTTCAGAACGAAAGAAAGCACAGAGCCCCAGATTTGCTGTTGTCCTGGAGAGCTTGCAGAGCACTGGGGAAAGGCAGGCAGAGAATTCCCTGCTAGCACCTTCTCTGTGCCTGTTCACATTGCTTCGCAGAATCACTTTTGTGCAGAGAACAGTAACACTTGTTCAGAATGAAAGAAAGCACAGAGCCCCAGATTTGCTGTTGTCCTGGAGAGCTTGCAGAGCCCTGGGGAAAGGCAGGCAGAGAATTCCCTGCTAGCACCTTCTCTGTGCCTGGGAAGCAGAAGTGTTTACATTGCTTCGCAGAATCGCTTTTGTGCAGAAAACAGTAACACTTGTTCAGAACGAAAGAAAGCACAGAGCCCCAGATTTTATGTTGTCCTGGAGAGCTTGCAGAGCACTGGGGAAAGGCTGGCAGAGAATTCCCTGCTAGCACCTTCTCTGTGCCTGGGAAGCAGAAGTGTTCACATTGCTTCGCAGAATCGCTTTTGTGCAGAAAACAGTAACACTTGTTCAGAACGAATTAAAGCACAGAGACCCAGATTTGCTGTTGTCCTGGAGAGCTTGCAGAGCACTGGGGAAAGGCAGGCAGAGAATTCCCTGCTAGCACCTTCTCTGTGCATATTCAAATTGCTTCGCAGAATCGCTTTTGTGCAGAGAACAGTAACACTTGTTCAGAACGAAAGAAAGCACAGAGCCCCAGATTTGCTGTAGTCCTGGAGAGCTTGCAGAGCACTGGGGAAAGGCAGGCAGAGAATTCCCTGCTAGCACCTTCTCTGTGCCTGTTCACATTGCTTCGCAGAATCGCTTTTGTGCAGAAAACAGTAACACTTGTTCAGAACGAAAGAAAGCACAGAGCCCCAGATTTTATGTTGTCCTGGAGAGCTTGCAGAGCACTGGGGAAAGGCTGGCAGAGAATTCCCTGCTAGCACCTTCTCTGTGCCTGGGAAGCAGAAGTGTTCACATTGCTTCGCAGAATCGCTTTTGTGCAGAAAACAGTAACACTTGTTCAGAACGAAAGAAAGCACAGAGCCCCAGATTTTATGTTGTCCTGGAGAGCTTGCAGAGCACTGGGGAAAGGCAGGCAGAGAATTCCCTGCTAGCACCTTCTATGTGCCTGGGAAGCAGAAGTGTTCACATTGCTTCGCAGAATCGCTTTTGTGCAGAAAACAGTAACACTTGTTCAGAACGAAAGAAAGCACAGAGCCCCAGATTTTATGTTGTCCTGGAGAGCTTGCAGAGCCCTGGGGAAAGGCAGGCAGAGAATTCCCTGCTAGCACCTTCTCTGTGCCTGGGAAGCAGAAGTGTTCACATTGCTTCGCAGAATCGCTTTTGTGCAGAAAACAGTAACACTTGTTCAGAACGAAAGAAAGCACAGAGCCCCAGATTTTATGTTGTCCTGGAGAGCTTGCAGAGCCCTGGGGAAAGGCAGGCAGAGAATTCCCTGCTAGCACCTTCTCTGTGCCAGTTCACATTGCTTCGCAGAATCGCTTTTGTGCAGAAAACAGTAACACTTGTTCAGAACGAAAGAAAGCACAGAGCCCCAGATTTGCTGTTGTCCTGGAGAGCTTGCAGAGCCCTGGGTAAAGGCAGGCAGAGAATTCCCTGCTAGCACCTTCTCTGTGCCTGCGAAGCAGAAGTGTTCACATTGCTTCGCAGAATCGCTTTTGTGCAGAGAACAGTAACACTTGTTCAGAACGAAAGAAAGCACAGAGCCCCAGATTTGCTGTTGTCCTGGAGAGCTTGCAGAGCCCTGGGGAAAGGCAGGCAGAGAATTCCCTGCTAGCACCTTCTCTGTGCCTGGGAAGCAGAAGTGTTCACATTGCTTCGCAGAATCGATTTTGTGCAGAAAACAGTAACACGTGTTCAGAACGAAAGAAAGCACAGAGCCCCAGATCTGCTGTTGTCCTGGAGAGCTTGCAGAGCACTGGGGAAAGGCAGGCAGAGAATTCCCTGCTAGCACCTTCTCTGTGCATATTCAAATTGCTTCGCAGAATCGCTTTTGTGCAGAAAACAGTAACACTTGTTCAGAACGAAAGAAAGCACAGAGCCCCAGATTTTATGTTGTCCTGGAGAGCTTGCAGAGCACTGGGGAAAGGCTGGCAGAGAATTCCCTGCTAGCACCTTCTCTGTGCCTGGGAAGCAGAAGTGTTCACATTGCTTCGCAGAATCGCTTTTGTGCAGAAAACAGTAACACTTGTTCAGAACGAATTAAAGCACAGAGACCCAGATTTGCTGTTGTCCTGGAGAGCTTGCAGAGCACTGGGGAAAGGCAGGCAGAGAATTCCCTGCTAGCACCTTCTCTGTGCATATTCAAATTGCTTCGCAGAATCGCTTTTGTGCAGAGAACAGTAACACTTGTTCAGAACGAAAGAAAGCACAGAGCCCCAGATTTGCTGTAGTCCTGGAGAGCTTGCAGAGCACTGGGGAAAGGCAGGCAGAGAATTCCCTGCTAGCACCTTCTCTGTGCCTGTTCACATTGCTTCGCAGAATCGCTTTTGTGCAGAAAACAGTAACACTTGTTCAGAACGAAAGAAAGCACAGAGCCCCAGATTTTATGTTGTCCTGGAGAGCTTGCAGAGCACTGGGGAAAGGCAAGCAGAGAATTCCCTGCTAGCACCTTCTCTGTGCCTGGGAAGCAGAAGTGTTCACATTGCTTCGCAGAATCGCTTTTGTGCAGAAAACAGTAACACTTGTTCAGAACGAAAGAAAGCACAGAGCCCCAGATTTTATGTTGTCCTGGAGAGCTTGCAGAGCACTGGGGAAAGGCAGGCAGAGAATTCCCTGCTAGCACCTTCTATGTGCCTGGGAAGCAGAAGTGTTCACATTGCTTCGCAGAATCGCTTTTGTGCAGAAAACAGTAACACTTGTTCAGAACGAAAGAAAGAACAGAGCCCCAGATTTTATGTTGTCCTGGAGAGCTTGCAGAGCACTGGGGAAAGGCAGGCAGAGAATTCCCTGGTAGCACCTTCTCTGTGCCTGGGAAGCAGAAGTGTTCACATTGCTTCGCAGAATCGCTTTTGTGCAGAAAACAGTAACACTTGTTCAGAACGAAAGAAAGCACAGAGCCCCAGATTTGTTGTTGTCCTGGAGAGCTTGCAGAGCACTGGGGAAAGGCAGGCAGAGAATTCCCTGCTAGCACCTTCTCTGTGCCTGTTCACATTGCTTCGCAGAATCGCTTTTGTGCAGAAAACAGTAACACTTGTTCAGAACGAAAGAAAGCACAGAGCCCCAGATTTGCTGTTGTCCTGGAGAGCTTGCAGAGCACTGGGGAAAGGCAGGCAGAGAATTCCCTGCTAGCACCTTCTCTGTGCCTGGGAAGCAGAAGTGTTCACATTGCTTCGCAGAATCGCTTTTGTGCAGAAAACAGTAACTTTTGTTCAGAACGAAAGAAAGCACAGAGCCCCAGATTTGCTGTTGTCCTGGAGAGCTTGCAGAGCACTGGGGAAAGGCAGGCAGAGAATTCCCTGCTAGCACCTTCTCTGTGCCTGGGAAGCAGAAGTGTTCACATTGCTTCGCAGAATCGATTTTGTGCAGAAAACACTAACACGTGTTCAGAACGAAAGAAAGCACAGAGCCCCAGATCTGCTGTTGTCCTGGAGAGCTTGCAGAGCACTGGGGAAAGGCAGGCAGAGAATTCCCTGCTAGCACCTTCTCTGTGCATATTCAAATTGCTTCGCAGAATCGCTTTTGTGCAGAGAACAGTAACACTTGTTCAGAACGAAAGAAAGCACAGAGCCCCAGATTTGCTCTTGTCCTGGAGAGCTTGCAGAGCACTGGGGAAAGGCAGGCAGAGAATTCCCTGGTAGCACCTTCTCTGTGCCTGGGAAGCAGAAGTGTTCACATTGCTTCGCAGAAACGCTTTTGTGCAGAAAACCGTAACACTTGTTCAGAACGAAAGAAAGCACAGAGACCCAGATTTGTTGCTGTCCTGGAGAGCTTGCAGAGCACTGGGGAAAGGCAGGCAGAGAATTCCCTGCTAGCACCTTCTCTGTGCATATTCAAATTGCTTTGCAGAATCGCTTTTGTGCAGAGAACAGTAACACTTGTTCAGAACGAAAGAAAGCACAGAGCCCCAGATTTGCTGTTGTCCTGGAGAGCTTGCAGAGCACTGGGGAAAGGCAGGCAGAGAATTCCCTGCTAGCACCTTCTCTGTGCCTGTTCACATTGCTTCGCAGAATCGCTTTTGTGCAGAAAACAGTAACACTTGTTCAGAACGAAAGAAAGCACAGAGCCCCAGATTTGCTGTTGTCCTGGAGAGCTTGCAGAGCACTGGGGAAAGGCAGGCAGAGAATTCCCTGCTAGCACCTTCTCTGTGCCTGTTCACATTGCTTCGCAGAATCACTTTTGTGCAGAGAACAGTAACACTTGTTCAGAACGAAAGAAAGCACAGAGCCCCAGATTTGCTGTTGTCCTGGAGAGCTTGCAGAGCACTGGGGAAAGGCAGGCAGAGAATTCCCTGCTAGCACCTTCTCTGTGCCTGGGAAGCAGAAGTGTTCACATTGCTTCGCAGAATCGCTTTTGTGCAGAAAACAGTAACACTTGTTCAGAATGAAAGAAAGCACAGAGCCCCAGATTTGCTGTTGTCCTGGAGAGCTTGCAGAGCACTGGGGAAAGGCAGGCAGAGAATTCCCTGCTAGCACCTTCTCTGTGCCTGGGAAGAAGAAGTGTTCACATTGCTTCGCAGAATCGATTTTGTGCAGAAAACAGTAACACGTGTTCAGAACGAAAGAAAGCACAGAGCCCCAGATCTGCTGTTGTCCTGGAGAGCTTGCAGAGCGCTGGGGAAAGGCACGCAGAGAATTCCCTGCTAGCACCTTCTCTGTGCATATTCAAATTGCTTCGCAGAATCGCTTTTGTGCAGAGAACAGTAACACTTGTTCAGAACGAAAGAAAGCACAGAGCCCCAGATTTGCTGTTGTCCTGGAGAGCTTGCAGAGCACTGGGGAAAGGCAGGCAGAGAATTCCCTGCTAGCACCTTCTCTGTGCCTGGGAAGCAGAAGTGTTCACATTGCTTCGCAGAAACGCTTTCGTGCAGAAAACCGTAACACTTGTTCAGAACGAAAGAAAGCACAGAGCCCCAGATTTGCTGTTGTCCTGGAGAGCTTGCAGAGCACTGGGGAAAGGCAGGCAGAGAATTCCCTGCTAGCACCTTCTCTGTGCCTGTTCACATTGCTTCGCAGAATCGCTTTTGTGCAGAAAACAGTAACACTTTTTCAGAACGAAAGAAAGCACAGAGCCCCAGATTTGTTGTTGTCCTGGAGAGCTTGCAGAGCACTGGGGAAAGGCAGGCAGAGAATTCCCTGCTAGCACCTTCTCTGTGCCTGGGAAGCAGAAGTGTTCACATTGCTTCGCAGAATCGCTTTTGTGCAGAAAACAGTAACACTTGTTCAGAACGAAAGAAAGCACAGAGCCCCAGATTTTATGTTGTCCTGGAGAGCTTGCAGAGCACTGGGGAAAGGCAAGCAGAGAATTCCCTGCTAGCACCTTCTCTGTGCCTGGGAAGCAGAAGTGTTCACATTGCTTCGCAGAATCGCTTTTGTGCAGAAAACAGTAACACTTGTTCAGAACGAAAGAAAGCACAGAGCCCCAGATTTTATGTTGTCCTGGAGAGCTTGCAGAGCCCTGGGGAAAGGCAGGCAGAGAATTCCCTGCTAGCACCTTCTATGTGCCTGGGAAGCAGAAGTGTTCACATTGCTTCGCAGAATCGCTTTTGTGCAGAAAACAGTAACACTTGTTCAGAACGAAAGAAAGCACAGAGCCCCAGATTTTATGTTGTCCTGGAGAGCTTGCAGAGCACTGGGGAAAGGCAGGCAGGGAATTCCCTGGTAGCACCTTCTCTGTGCCTGGGAAGCAGAAGTGTTCACATTGCTTCGCAGAATCGCTTTTGTGCAGAAAACAGTAACACTTGTTCAGAACGAAAGAAAGCACAGAGCCCCAGATTTGTTGTTGTCCTGGAGAGCTTGCAGAGCACTGGGGAAAGGCAGGCAGAGAATTCCCTGCTAGCACCTTCTCTGTGCCTGTTCACATTGCTTCGCAGAATCGCTTTTGTGCAGAAAACAGTAACACTTGTTCAGAACGAAAGAAAGCACAGAGCCCCAGATTTGCTGTTGTCCTGGAGAGCTTGCAGAGCCCTGGGGAAAGGCAGGCAGAGAATTCCCTGCTAGCACCTTCTCTGTGCCTGGGAAGAAGAAGTGTTCACATTGCTTCGCAGAATCGATTTTGTGCAGAAAACAGTAACACGTGTTCAGAACGAAAGAAAGCACAGAGCCCCAGATCTGCTGTTGTCCTGGAGAGCTTGCAGAGCGCTGGGGAAAGGCACGCAGAGAATTCCCTGCTAGCACCTTCTCTGTGCATATTCAAATTGCTTCGCAGAATCGCTTTTGTGCAGAGAACAGTAACACTTGTTCAGAACGAAAGAAAGCACAGAGCCCCAGATTTGCTGTTGTCCTGGAGAGCTTGCAGAGCACTGGGGAAAGGCAGGCAGAGAATTCCCTGCTAGCACCTTCTCTGTGCCTGGGAAGCAGAAGTGTTCACATTGCTTCGAAGAAACGCTTTCGTGCAGAAAACCGTAACACTTGTTCAGAACGAAAGAAAGCACAGAGACCCAGATTTGTTGTTGTCCTGGAGAGCTTGCAGAGCACTGGGGAAAGGCAGGCAGAGAATTCCCTGCTAGCACCTTCTCTGTGCATATTCAAATTGCTTCGCAGAATCGCTTTTGTGCAGAGAACAGTAACACTTGTTCAGAACGAAAGAAAGCACAGAGCCCCAGATTTGCTGTTGTCCTGGAGAGCTTGCAGAGCACTGGGGAAAGGCAGGCAGAGAATTCCCTGCTAGCACCTTCTCTGTGCCTGTTCACATTGCTTCGCAGAATCGCTTTTGTGCAGAAAACAGTAACACTTGTTCAGAACGAAAGAAAGCACAGAGCCCCAGATTTGCTGTTGTCCTGGAGAGCTTGCAGAGCCCTGGGGAAAGGCAGGCAGAGAATTCCCTGCTAGCACCTTCTCTGTGCCTGGGAAGAAGAAGTGTTCACATTGCTTCGCAGAATCGATTTTGTGCAGAAAACAGTAACACGTGTTCAGAACGAAAGAAAGCACAGAGCCCCAGATCTGCTGTTGTCCTGGAGAGCTTGCAGAGCGCTGGGGAAAGGCACGCAGAGAATTCCCTGCTAGCACCTTCTCTGTGCATATTCAAATTGCTTCGCAGAATCGCTTTTGTGCAGAGAACAGTAACACTTGTTCAGAACGAAAGAAAGCACAGAGCCCCAGATTTGCTGTTGTCCTGGAGAGCTTGCAGAGCACTGGGGAAAGGCAGGCAGAGAATTCCCTGCTAGCACCTTCTCTGTGCCTGGGAAGCAGAAGTGTTCACATTGCTTCGAAGAAACGCTTTCGTGCAGAAAACCGTAACACTTGTTCAGAACGAAAGAAAGCACAGAGACCCAGATTTGTTGTTGTCCTGGAGAGCTTGCAGAGCACTGGGGAAAGGCAGGCAGAGAATTCCCTGCTAGCACCTTCTCTGTGCATATTCAAATTGCTTCGCAGAATCGCTTTTGTGCAGAGAACAGTAACACTTGTTCAGAACGAAAGAAAGCACAGAGCCCCAGATTTGCTGTTGTCCTGGAGAGCTTGCAGAGCACTGGGGAAAGGCAGGCAGAGAATTCCCTGCTAGCACCTTCTCTGTGCCTGTTCACATTGCTTCGCAGAATCGCTTTTGTGCAGAAAACAGTAACACTTGTTCAGAACGAAAGAAAGCACAGAGCCCCAGATTTGCTGTTGTCCTGGAGAGCTTGCAGAGCACTGGGGAAAGGCAGGCAGAGAATTCCCTGCTAGCACCTTCTCTGTGCCTGTTCACATTGCTTCGCAGAATCGCTTTTGTGCAGAAAACAGTAACACTTTTTCAGAACGAAAGAAAGCACAGAGCCCCAGATTTGTTGTTGTCCTGGAGAGCTTGCAGAGCACTGGGGAAAGGCAGGCAGAGAATTCCCTGCTAGCACCTTCTCTGTGCCTGGGAAGCAGAAGTGTTCACATTGCTTCGCAGAATCGCTTTTGTGCAGAAAACAGTAACACTTGTTCAGAACGAAAGAAAGCACAGAGCCCCAGATTTTATGTTGTCCTGGAGAGCTTGCAGAGCACTGGGGAAAGGCAAGCAGAGAATTCCCTGCTAGCACCTTCTCTGTGCCTGGGAAGCAGAAGTGTTCACATTGCTTCGCAGAATCGCTTTTGTGCAGAAAACAGTAACACTTGTTCAGAACGAAAGAAAGCACAGAGCCCCAGATTTTATGTTGTCCTGGAGAGCTTGCAGAGCACTGGGGAAAGGCAGGCAGAGAATTCCCTGCTAGCACCTTCTATGTGCCTGGGAAGCAGAAGTGTTCACATTGCTTCGCAGAATCGCTTTTGTGCAGAAAACAGTAACACTTGTTCAGAACGAAAGAAAGCACAGAGCCCCAGATTTTATGTTGTCCTGGAGAGCTTGCAGAGCACTGGGGAAAGGCAGGCAGGGAATTCCCTGCTAGCACCTTCTCTGTGCCTGGGAAGCAGAAGTGTTCACATTGCTTCGCAGAATCGCTTTTGTGCAGAAAACAGTAACACTTGTTCAGAACGAAAGAAAGCACAGAGCCCCAGATTTGTTGTTGTCCTGGAGAGCTTGCAGAGCCCTGGGGAAAGGCAGGCAGAGAATTCCCTGCTAGCACCTTCTCTGTGCCTGGGAAGCAGAAGTGTTCACATTGCTTCGCAGAATCGCTTTTGTGCAGAGAACAGTAACACTTGTTCAGAACGAAAGAAAGCACAGAGCCCCAGATTTGCTCTTGTCCTGGAGAGCTTGCAGAGCACTGGGGAAAGGCAGGCAGAGAATTCCCTGGTAGCACCTTCTCTGTGCCTGGGAAGCAGAAGTGTTCACATTGCTTCGCAGAAACGCTTTTGTGCAGAAAACCGTAACACTTGTTCAGAACGAAAGAAAGCACAGAGACCCAGATTTGTTGTTGTCCTGGAGAGCTTGCAGAGCACTGGGGAAAGGCAGGCAGAGAATTCCCTGCTAGCACCTTCTCTGTGCATATTCAAATTGCTTTGCAGAATCGCTTTTGTGCAGAGAACAGTAACACTTGTTCAGAACGAAAGAAAGCACAGAGCCCCAGATTTGTTGTTGTCCTGGAGAGCTTGCAGAGCACTGGGGAAAGGCAGGCAGAGAATTCCCTGCTAGCACCTTCTCTGTGCCTGTTCACATTGCTTCGCAGAATCGCTTTTGTGCAGAAAACAGTAACACTTGTTCAGAACGAAAGAAAGCACAGAGCCCCAGATTTGCTGTTGTCCTGGAGAGCTTGCAGAGCACTGGGGAAAGGCAGGCAGAGAATTCCCTGCTAGCACCTTCTCTGTGCCTGTTCACATTGCTTCGCAAAATCACTTGTGTGCAGAGAACAGTAACACTTGTTCAGAACGAAAGAAAGCACAGAGCCCCAGATTTGCTGTTGTCCTGGAGAGCTTGCAGAGCACTGGGGAAAGGCAGGCAGAGAATTCCCTGCTAGCACCTTCTCTGTGCCTGGGAAGCAGAAGTGTTCACATTGCTTCGCAGAATCGCTTTTGTGCAGAAAACAGTAAGACTTGTTCAGAATGAAAGAAAGCACAGAGCCCCAGATCTGCTGTAGTCCTGGAGAGCTTGCATAGCCCTGGGGAAAGGCAGGCAGAGAATTCCCTGCTAGCACCTTCTCTGTGCCTGGGAAGAAGAAGTGTTCACATTGCTTCGCAGAATCGATTTTGTGCAGAAAACAGTAACACGTGTTCAGAACGAAAGAAAGCACAGAGCCCCAGATCTGCTGTTGTCCTGGAGAGCTTGCAGAGCGCTGGGGAAAGGCACGCAGAGAATTCCCTGCTAGCACCTTCTCTGTGCATATTCAAATTGCTTCGCAGAATCGCTTTTGTGCAGAGAACAGTAACACTTGTTCAGAACGAAAGAAAGCACAGAGCCCCAGATTTGCTGTTGTCCTGGAGAGCTTGCAGAGCACTGGGGAAAGGCAGGCAGAGAATTCCCTGCTAGCACCTTCTCTGTGCATATTCAAATTGCTTCGCAGAATCGCTTTTGTGCAGAAAACAGTAACACTTGTTCAGAACGAAAGAAAGCACAGAGCCCCAGATTTGCTGTTGTCCTGGAGAGCTTGCAGAGCACTGGGGAAAGGCAGGCAGAGAATTCCCTGCTAGCACCTTCTCTGTGCCTGTTAACATTGCTTCGCAGAATCGCTTTTGTGCAGAAAACAGTAACACTTTTTCAGAACGAAAGAAAGCACAGAGCCCCAGATTTGTTGTTGTCCTGGAGAGCTTGCAGAGCACTGGGGAAAGGCAGGCAGAGAATTCCCTGCTAGCACCTTCTCTGTGCCTGGGAAGCAGAAGTGTTCACATTGCTTCGCAGAATCGCTTTTGTGCAGAAAACAGTAACACTTGTTCAGAACGAAAGAAAGCACAGAGCCCCAGATCTGCTGTTGTCCTGGAGAGCTTGCAGAGCCCTGGGGAAAGGCAGGCAGAGAATTCCCTGCTAGCACCTTCTCTGTGCCTGTTCACATTGCTTCGCAGAATCGCTTTTGTGCAGAGAACAGTAACACTTGTTCAGAACGAAAGAAAGCACAGAGCCCCAGATCTGCTGTTGTCCTGGAGAGCTTGCAGAGCACTGGGGAAAGGCAGGCAGAGAATTCCCTGCTAGCACCTTCTCTGTGCCTGCGAAGCAGAAGTGTTCACATTGCTTCGCAGAAACGCTTTTGTGCAGAAAACAGTAACACTTGTTCAGAACGAAAGAAAGCACAGAGCCCCAGATTTGTTGTTGTCCTGGAGAGCTTGCAGAGCACTGGGGAAAGGCAGGCAGAGAATTCCCTGCTAGCACCTTCTCTGTGCCTGGGAAGCAGAAGTGTTCACATTGCTTCGCAGAATCGCTTTTGTGCAGAAAACAGTAACACTTGTTCAGAACGAAAGAAAGCACAGAGCACCAGATCTGCTGTTGTCCTGGAGAGCTTGCAGAGCACTGGGGAAAGGCAGGCAGAGAATTCCCTGCTAGCACCTTCTCTGTGCCTGTTCACATTGCTTCGCAGAATCGCTTTTGTGCAGAGAACAGTAACTCTTGTTCAGAACGAAAGAAAGCACAGAGCCCCAGATCTGCTGTTGTCCTGGAGAGCTTGCAGAGCACTGGGGAAAGGCAGGCAGAGAATTCCCTGCTAGCACCTTCTCTGTGCCTGGGAAGCAGAAGTGTTCACATTGCTTCGCAGAATCGCTTTTGTGCAGAAAACAGTAACACTTGTTCAGAACGAAAGAAAGCACAGAGCCCCAGATTTGTTGTTGTCCTGGAGAGCTTGCAGAGCACTGGGGAAAGGCAGGCAGAGAATTCCCTGCTAGCACCTTCTCTGTGCCTGTTCACATTGCTTCGCAGAATCGCTTTTGTGCAGAAAACAGTAACACTTGTTCAGAACGAAAGAAAGCACAGAGCCCCAGATTTGCTGTTGTCCTGGAGAGCTTGCAGAGCCCTGGGGAAAGGCAGGCAGAGAATTCCCTGCTAGCACCTTCTCTGTGCCTGGGAAGCAGAAGTGTTCACATTGCTTCGCAGAATCGCTTTTGTGCAGAAAACAGTAACATTTGTTCAGAACGAAAGAAAGCACAGAGCCCCAGATTTGCTGTTGTCCTGGAGAGCTTGCAGAGCACTGGGGAAAGGCAGGCAGAGAATTCCCTGCTAGCACCTTCTCTGTGCCTGGCAAGCAGAAGTGTTCACATTGCTTCGCAGAATCGATTTTGTGCAGAAAACACTAACACGTGTTCAGAACGAAAGAAAGCACAGAGCCCCAGATCTGCTGTTGTCCTGAAGAGCTTGCAGAGCCCTGGGGAAAGGCAGGCAGAGAATTCCCTGCTAGCACCTTCTCTGTGCCTGGGAAGCAGAAGTGTTCACATTGCTTCGCAGAATCGCTTTTGTGCAGAGAACAGTAACACTTGTTCAGAACGAAAGAAAGCACAGAGCCCCAGATTTGCTCTTGTCCTGGAGAGCTTGCAGAGCACTGGGGAAAGGCAGGCAGAGAATTCCCTGGTAGCACCTTCTCTGTGCCTGGGAAGCAGAAGTGTTCACATTGCTTCGCAGAAACGCTTTTGTGCAGAAAACCGTAACACTTGTTCAGAACGAAAGAAAGCACAGAGACCCAGATTTGTTGTTGTCCTGGAGAGCTTGCAGAGCACTGGGGAAAGGCAGGCAGAGAATTCCCTGCTAGCACCTTCTCTGTGCATATTCAAATTGCTTTGCAGAATCGCTTTTGTGCAGAGAACAGTAACACTTGTTCAGAACGAAAGAAAGCACAGAGCCCCAGATTTGTTGTTGTCCTGGAGAGCTTGCAGAGCACTGGGGAAAGGCAGGCAGAGAATTCCCTGCTAGCACCTTCTCTGTGCCTGTTCACATTGCTTCGCAGAATCGCTTTTGTGCAGAAAACAGTAACACTTGTTCAGAACGAAAGAAAGCACAGAGCCCCAGATTTGCTGTTGTCCTGGAGAGCTTGCAGAGCACTGGGGAAAGGCAGGCAGAGAATTCCCTGCTAGCACCTTCTCTGTGCCTGTTCACATTGCTTCGCAAAATCACTTGTGTGCAGAGAACAGTAACACTTGTTCAGAACGAAAGAAAGCACAGAGCCCCAGATTTGCTGTTGTCCTGGAGAGCTTGCAGAGCACTGGGGAAAGGCAGGCAGAGAATTCCCTGCTAGCACCTTCTCTGTGCCTGGGAAGCAGAAGTGTTCACATTGCTTCGCAGAATCGCTTTTGTGCAGAAAACAGTAAGACTTGTTCAGAATGAAAGAAAGCACAGAGCCCCAGATCTGCTGTAGTCCTGGAGAGCTTGCATAGCCCTGGGGAAAGGCAGGCAGAGAATTCCCTGCTAGCACCTTCTCTGTGCCTGGGAAGAAGAAGTGTTCACATTGCTTCGCAGAATCGATTTTGTGCAGAAAACAGTAACACGTGTTCAGAACGAAAGAAAGCACAGAGCCCCAGATCTGCTGTTGTCCTGGAGAGCTTGCAGAGCGCTGGGGAAAGGCACGCAGAGAATTCCCTGCTAGCACCTTCTCTGTGCATATTCAAATTGCTTCGCAGAATCGCTTTTGTGCAGAGAACAGTAACACTTGTTCAGAACGAAAGAAAGCACAGAGCCCCAGATTTGCTGTTGTCCTGGAGAGCTTGCAGAGCACTGGGGAAAGGCAGGCAGAGAATTCCCTGCTAGCACCTTCTCTGTGCATATTCAAATTGCTTCGCAGAATCGCTTTTGTGCAGAAAACAGTAACACTTGTTCAGAACGAAAGAAAGCACAGAGCCCCAGATTTGCTGTTGTCCTGGAGAGCTTGCAGAGCACTGGGGAAAGGCAGGCAGAGAATTCCCTGCTAGCACCTTCTCTGTGCCTGTTAACATTGCTTCGCAGAATCGCTTTTGTGCAGAAAACAGTAACACTTTTTCAGAACGAAAGAAAGCACAGAGCCCCAGATTTGTTGTTGTCCTGGAGAGCTTGCAGAGCACTGGGGAAAGGCAGGCAGAGAATTCCCTGCTAGCACCTTCTCTGTGCCTGGGAAGCAGAAGTGTTCACATTGCTTCGCAGAATCGCTTTTGTGCAGAAAACAGTAACACTTGTTCAGAACGAAAGAAAGCACAGAGCCCCAGATCTGCTGTTGTCCTGGAGAGCTTGCAGAGCCCTGGGGAAAGGCAGGCAGAGAATTCCCTGCTAGCACCTTCTCTGTGCCTGTTCACATTGCTTCGCAGAATCGCTTTTGTGCAGAGAACAGTAACACTTGTTCAGAACGAAAGAAAGCACAGAGCCCCAGATCTGCTGTTGTCCTGGAGAGCTTGCAGAGCACTGGGGAAAGGCAGGCAGAGAATTCCCTGCTAGCACCTTCTCTGTGCCTGCGAAGCAGAAGTGTTCACATTGCTTCGCAGAAACGCTTTTGTGCAGAAAACAGTAACACTTGTTCAGAACGAAAGAAAGCACAGAGCCCCAGATTTGTTGTTGTCCTGGAGAGCTTGCAGAGCACTGGGGAAAGGCAGGCAGAGAATTCCCTGCTAGCACCTTCTCTGTGCCTGGGAAGCAGAAGTGTTCACATTGCTTCGCAGAATCGCTTTTGTGCAGAAAACAGTAACACTTGTTCAGAACGAAAGAAAGCACAGAGCACCAGATCTGCTGTTGTCCTGGAGAGCTTGCAGAGCACTGGGGAAAGGCAGGCAGAGAATTCCCTGCTAGCACCTTCTCTGTGCCTGTTCACATTGCTTCGCAGAATCGCTTTTGTGCAGAGAACAGTAACTCTTGTTCAGAACGAAAGAAAGCACAGAGCCCCAGATCTGCTGTTGTCCTGGAGAGCTTGCAGAGCACTGGGGAAAGGCAGGCAGAGAATTCCCTGCTAGCACCTTCTCTGTGCCTGGGAAGCAGAAGTGTTCACATTGCTTCGCAGAATCGCTTTTGTGCAGAAAACAGTAACACTTGTTCAGAACGAAAGAAAGCACAGAGCCCCAGATTTGTTGTTGTCCTGGAGAGCTTGCAGAGCACTGGGGAAAGGCAGGCAGAGAATTCCCTGCTAGCACCTTCTCTGTGCCTGTTCACATTGCTTCGCAGAATCGCTTTTGTGCAGAAAACAGTAACACTTGTTCAGAACGAAAGAAAGCACAGAGCCCCAGATTTGCTGTTGTCCTGGAGAGCTTGCAGAGCCCTGGGGAAAGGCAGGCAGAGAATTCCCTGCTAGCACCTTCTCTGTGCCTGGGAAGCAGAAGTGTTCACATTGCTTCGCAGAATCGCTTTTGTGCAGAAAACAGTAACATTTGTTCAGAACGAAAGAAAGCACAGAGCCCCAGATTTGCTGTTGTCCTGGAGAGCTTGCAGAGCACTGGGGAAAGGCAGGCAGAGAATTCCCTGCTAGCACCTTCTCTGTGCCTGGCAAGCAGAAGTGTTCACATTGCTTCGCAGAATCGATTTTGTGCAGAAAACACTAACACGTGTTCAGAACGAAAGAAAGCACAGAGCCCCAGATCTGCTGTTGTCCTGAAGAGCTTGCAGAGCACTGGGGAAAGGCAGGCAGAGAATTCCCTGCTAGCACCTTCTCTGTGCCTGGGAAGCAGAAGTGTTCACATTGCTTCGCAGAATCGCTTTTGTGCAGAGAACAGTAACACTTGTTCAGAACGAAAGAAAGCACAGAGCCCCAGATTTGCTCTTGTCCTGGAGAGCTTGCAGAGCACTGGGGAAAGGCAGGCAGAGAATTCCCTGGTAGCACCTTCTCTGTGCCTGGGAAGCAGAAGTGTTCACATTGCTTCGCAGAAACGCTTTTGTGCAGAAAACCGTAACACTTGTTCAGAACGAAAGAAAGCACAGAGACCCAGATTTGTTGTTGTCCTGGAGAGCTTGCAGAGCACTGGGGAAAGGCAGGCAGAGAATTCCCTGCTAGCACCTTCTCTGTGCATATTCAAATTGCTTTGCAGAATCGCTTTTGTGCAGAGAACAGTAACACTTGTTCAGAACGAAAGAAAGCACAGAGCCCCAGATTTGCTGTTGTCCTGGAGAGCTTGCAGAGCACTGGGGAAAGGCAGGCAGAGAATTCCCTGCTAGCACCTTCTCTGTGCCTGTTCACATTGCTTCGCAGAATCGCTTTTGTGCAGAAAACAGTAACACTTGTTCAGAACGAAAGAAAGCACAGAGCCCCAGATTTGCTGTTGTCCTGGAGAGCTTGCAGAGCACTGGGGAAAGGCAGGCAGAGAATTCCCTGCTAGCACCTTCTCTGTGCATATTCAAATTGCTTCGCAGAATCACTTTTGTGCAGAGAACAGTAACACTTGTTCAGAACGAAAGAAAGCACAGAGCCCCAGATTTGCTGTTGTCCTGGAGAGCTTGCAGAGCACTGGGGAAAGGCAGGCAGAGAATTCCCTGCTAGCACCTTCTCTGTGCCTGGGAAGCAGAAGTGTTCACATTGCTTCGCAGAATCGCTTTTGTGCAGAAAACAGTAACACTTGTTCAGAATGAAAGAAAGCACAGAGCCCCAGATTTGCTGTTGTCCTGGAGAGCTTGCAGAGCCCTGGGGAAAGGCAGGCAGAGAATTCCCTGCTAGCACCTTCTCTGTGCCTGGGAAGAAAAAGTGTTCACATTGCTTCGCAGAATCGATTTTGTGCAGAAAACAGTAACACGTGTTCAGAACGAAAGAAAGCACAGAGCCCCAGATCTGCTGTTGTCCTGGAGAGCTTGCAGAGCGCTGGGGAAAGGCACGCAGAGAATTCCCTGCTAGCACCTTCTCTGTGCATATTCAAATTGCTTCGCAGAATCGCTTTTGTGCAGAGAACAGTAACACTTGTTCAGAACGAAAGAAAGCACAGAGCCCCAGATTTGCTGTTGTCCTGGAGAGCTTGCAGAGCACTGGGGAAAGGCAGGCAGAGAATTCCCTGCTAGCACCTTCTCTGTGCCTGTTCACATTGCTTCGCAGAATCGCTTTTGTGCAGAAAACAGTAACACTTGTTCAGAACGAAAGAAAGCACAGAGCCCCAGATTTGCTGTTGTCCTGGAGAGCTTGCAGAGCACTGGGGAAAGGCAGGCAGAGAATTCCCTGCTAGCACCTTCTCTGTGCCTGTTAACATTGCTTCGCAGAATCGCTTTTGTGCAGAAAACAGTAACACTTTTTCAGAACGAAAGAAAGCACAGAGCCCCAGATTTGTTGTTGTCCTGGAGAGCTTGCAGAGCACTGGGGAAAGGCAGGCAGAGAATTCCCTGCTAGCACCTTCTCTGTGCCTGGGAAGCAGAAGTGTTCACATTGCTTCGCAGAATCGCTTTTGTGCAGAAAACAGTAACACTTGTTCAGAACGAAAGAAAGCACAGAGCCCCAGATCTGCTGTTGTCCTGGAGAGCTTGCAGAGCCCTGGGGAAAGGCAGGCAGAGAATTCCCTGCTAGCACCTTCTCTGTGCCTGTTCACATTGCTTCGCAGAATCGCTTTTGTGCAGAGAACAGTAACACTTGTTCAGAACGAAAGAAAGCACAGAGCCCCAGATCTGCTGTTGTCCTGGAGAGCTTGCAGAGCACTGGGGAAAGGCAGGCAGAGAATTCCCTGCTAGCACCTTCTCTGTGCCTGGGAAGCAGAAGTGTTCACATTGCTTCGCAGAAACGCTTTTGTGCAGAAAACAGTAACACTTGTTCAGAACGAAAGAAAGCACAGAGCCCCAGATTTGTTGTTGTCCTGGAGAGCTTGCAGAGCACTGGGGAAAGGCAGGCAGAGAATTCCCTGCTAGCACCTTCTCTGTGCCTGGGAAGCAGAAGTGTTCACATTGCTTCGCAGAATCGCTTTTGTGCAGAAAACAGTAACACTTGTTCAGAACGAAAGAAAGCACAGAGCCCCAGATCTGCTGTTGTCCTGGAGAGCTTGCAGAGAACTGGGGAAAGGCAGGCAGAGAATTCCCTGCTAGCACCTTCTCTGTGCCTGTTCACATTGCTTCGCAGAATCGCTTTTGTGCAGAGAACAGTAACACTTGTTCAGAACGAAAGAAAGCACAGAGCCCCAGATCTGCTGTTGTCCTGGAGAGCTTGCAGAGCACTGGGGAAAGGCAGGCAGAGAATTCCCTGCTAGCACCTTCTCTGTGCCTGGGAAGCAGAAGTGTTCACATTGCTTCGCAGAATCGCTTTTGTGCAGAAAACAGTAACACTTGTTCAGAACGAAAGAAAGCACAGAGCCCCAGATTTTATGTTGTCCTGGAGAGCTTGCAGAGCACTGGGGAAAGGCAGGCAGAGAATTCCCTGCTAGCACCTTCTCTATGCATATTGAAATTGCTTCGCAGAATCGCTTTTGTGCAGAGAACAGTAACACTTGTTCAGAACGAAAGAAAGCACAGAGCCCCAGATCTGCTGTTGTCCTGGAGAGCTTGCAGAGCACTGGGGAAAGGCAGGCAGAGAATTCCCTGCTAGCACCTTCTCTGTGCCTGGGAAGCAGAAGTGTTCACATTGCTTCGCAGAATCGCTTTTGTGCAGAAAACAGTAACACTTGTTCAGAACGAAAGAAAGCACAGAGCCCCAGATTTTATGTTCTCCTGGAGAGCTTGCAGAGCACTGGGGAAAGGCAGGCAGAGAATTCCCTGCTAGCACCTTCTCTGTGCATATTCAAATTGCTTCGCAGAATCGCTTTTGTGCAGAAAACAGTAACACTTGTTCAGAACGAAAGAAAGCACAGAGCCCCAGATCTGCTGTTGTCCTGGAGAGCTTGCAGAGCACTGGGGAAAGGCAGGCAGAGAATTCCCTGCTAGCACCTTCTCTGTGCCTGGCAAGCAGAAGTGTTCACATTGCTTCACAGAATCGCTTTTGTGCAGAAAACAGTAACACTTGTTCAGAACGAAAGAAAGCACAGAGCCCCAGATTTGTTGTTGTCCTGGAGAGCTTGCAGAGCACTGGGGAAAGGCAGGCAGAGAATTCCCTGCTAGCACCTTCTCTGTGCCTGTTCACATTGCTTCGCAGAATCGCTTTTGTGCAGAAAACAGTAACACTTGTTCAGAACGAAAGAAAGCACAGAGCCCCAGATTTGCTCTTGTCCTGGAGAGCTTGCAGAGCACTGGGGAAAGGCAGGCAGAGAATTCCCTGGTAGCACCTTCTCTGTGCCTGGGAAGCAGAAGTGTTCACATTGCTTCGCAGAATCGCTTTTGTGCAGAAAACAGTAACACTTGTTCAAAACGAAAGAAAGCACAGAGCCCCAGATTTGTTGTTGTCCTGGAGAGCTTGCAGAGAACTGGGGAAAGGCAGGCAGAGAATTCCCTGCTAGCACCTTCTCTGTGCCTGTTCACATTGCTTCGCAGAATCGCTTTTGTGCAGAAAACACTAACACTTGTTCAGAATGAAAGAAAGCACAGAGCCCCAGATTTTATGTTGTCCTGGAGAGCTTGCAGAGCCCTGGGGAAAGGCAGGCAGAGAATTCCCTGCTAGCACCTTCTCTGTGCCTGGGAAGCAGAAGTGTTCACATTGCTTCGCAGAATCGCTTTTGTGCAGAAAACAGTAACACTTGTTCAGAACGAAAGAAAGCACAGAGCCCCAGATTTTATGTTGTCCTGGAGAGCTTGCAGAGCCCTGGGGAAAGGCAGGCAGAGAATTCCCTGCTAGCACCTTCTCTGTGCCTGGGAAGCAGAAGTCTTCCCATTGCTTCGCAGAATCGCTTTTGTGCAGAAAACAGTAACACTTGTTCAGAACGAAAGAAAGCACAGAGCCCCAGATTTTATGTTGTCCTGGAGAGCTTGCAGAGCACTGGGGAAAGGCAGGCAGAGAATTCCCTGCTAGCACCTTCTCTGTGCCTGGGAAGCAGAAGTGTTCACATTGCTTCGCAGAATCGCTTTTGTGCAGAAAACACTAACACTTGTTCAGAACGAAAGAAAGCACAGAGCCCCAGATTTGCTGTTGTCCTGGAGAGCTTGCAGAGCCCTGGGGAAAGGCAGGCAGAGAATTCCCTGCTAGCACCTTCTCTGTGCCTGGGAAGCAGAAGTGTTCACATTGCTTCGCAGAATCGATTTTGTGCAGAAAAGAGTAACACGTGTTCAGAACGAAAGAAAGCACAGAGCCCCAGATCTGCTGTTGTCCTGGAGAGCTTGCAGAGCACTGGGGAAAGGCAGGCAGAGAATTCCCTGCTAGCACCTTCTCTGTGCATATTCAAATTGCTTCGCAGAATCGCTTTTGTGCAGAGAACAGTAACACTTGTTCAGAACGAAAGAAAGCACAGAGCCCCAGATTTGCTGTTGTCCTGGAGAGCTTGCAGAGCCCTGGGGAAAGGCAGGCAGAGAATTCCCTGCTAGCACCTTCTCTGTGCCTGGGAAGCAGAAGTGTTCACATTGCTTCGCAGAATCGATTTTGTGCAGAAAAGAGTAACACGTGTTCAGAACGAAAGAAAGCACAGAGCCCCAGATCTGCTGTTGTCCTGGAGAGCTTGCAGAGCCCTGGGGAAAGGCAGGCAGAGAATTCCCTGCTAGCACCTTCTCTGTGCATATTCAAATTGCTTCGCAGAATCGCTTTTGTGCAGAGAACAGTAACACTTGTTCAGAACGAAAGAAAGCACAGAGCCCCAGATTTGCTGTTGTCCTGGAGAGCTTGCAGAGCCCTGGGGAAAGGCAGGCAGAGAATTCCCTGCTAGCACCTTCTCTGTGCCTGGGAAGCAGAAGTGTTCACATTGCTTCGCAGAAACGCTTTCGTGCAGAAAACCGTAACACTTGTTCAGAACGAAAGAAAGCACAGAGCCCCAGATTTGCTGTTGTCCTGGAGAGCTTGCAGAGCACTGGGGAAAGGCAGGCAGAGAATTCCCTGCTAGCACCTTCTCTGTGCCTGGGAAGCAGAAGTGTTCACATTGCTTCGAAGAAACGCTTTCGTGCAGAAAACCGTAACACTTGTTCAGAACGAAAGAAAGCACAGAGACCCAGATTTGTTGTTGTCCTGGAGAGCTTGCAGAGCACTGGGGAAAGGCAGGCAGAGAATTCCCTGCTAGCACCTTCTCTGTGCATATTCAAATTGCTTCGCAGAATCGCTTTTGTGCAGAGAACAGTAACACTTGTTCAGAACGAAAGAAAGCACAGAGCCCCAGATTTGCTGTTGTCCTGGAGAGCTTGCAGAGCACTGGGGAAAGGCAGGCAGAGAATTCCCTGCTAGCACCTTCTCTGTGCCTGTTCACATTGCTTCGCAGAATCGCTTTTGTGCAGAAAACAGTAACACTTGTTCAGAACGAAAGAAAGCACAGAGCCCCAGATTTGCTGTTGTCCTGGAGAGCTTGCAGAGCACTGGGGAAAGGCAGGCAGAGAATTCCCTGCTAGCACCTTCTCTGTGCCTGTTCACATTGCTTCGCAGAATCGCTTTTGTGCAGAAAACAGTAACACTTTTTCAGAACGAAAGAAAGCACAGAGCCCCAGATTTGTTGTTGTCCTGGAGAGCTTGCAGAGCACTGGGGAAAGGCAGGCAGAGAATTCCCTGCTAGCACCTTCTCTGTGCCTGGGAAGCAGAAGTGTTCACATTGCTTCGCAGAATCGCTTTTGTGCAGAAAACAGTAACACTTGTTCAGAACGAAAGAAAGCACAGAGCCCCAGATTTTATGTTGTCCTGGAGAGCTTGCAGAGCACTGGGGAAAGGCAAGCAGAGAATTCCCTGCTAGCACCTTCTCTGTGCCTGGGAAGCAGAAGTGTTCACATTGCTTCGCAGAATCGCTTTTGTGCAGAAAACAGTAACACTTGTTCAGAACGAAAGAAAGCACAGAGCCCCAGATTTTATGTTGTCCTGGAGAGCTTGCAGAGCACTGGGGAAAGGCAGGCAGAGAATTCCCTGCTAGCACCTTCTATGTGCCTGGGAAGCAGAAGTGTTCACATTGCTTCGCAGAATCGCTTTTGTGCAGAAAACAGTAACACTTGTTCAGAACGAAAGAAAGCACAGAGCCCCAGATTTTATGTTGTCCTGGAGAGCTTGCAGAGCACTGGGGAAAGGCAGGCAGGGAATTCCCTGCTAGCACCTTCTCTGTGCCTGGGAAGCAGAAGTGTTCACATTGCTTCGCAGAATCGCTTTTGTGCAGAAAACAGTAACACTTGTTCAGAACGAAAGAAAGCACAGAGCCCCAGATTTGTTGTTGTCCTGGAGAGCTTGCAGAGCCCTGGGGAAAGGCAGGCAGAGAATTCCCTGCTAGCACCTTCTCTGTGCCTGGGAAGCAGAAGTGTTCACATTGCTTCGCAGAATCGCTTTTGTGCAGAGAACAGTAACACTTGTTCAGAACGAAAGAAAGCACAGAGCCCCAGATTTGCTCTTGTCCTGGAGAGCTTGCAGAGCACTGG
This sequence comes from Strix uralensis, assembly GCF_047716275.1. Taxonomy (NCBI): domain Eukaryota; kingdom Metazoa; phylum Chordata; class Aves; order Strigiformes; family Strigidae; genus Strix; species Strix uralensis. The sequence continues at coordinate 88,021,448 of NC_133975.1, read as the reverse complement.
GGAAAGGCAGGCAGAGAATTCCCTGGTAGCACCTTCTCTGTGCCTGGGAAGCAGAAGTGTTCACATTGCTTCGCAGAAACGCTTTTGTGCAGAAAACCGTAACACTTGTTCAGAACGAAAGAAAGCACAGAGACCCAGATTTGTTGTTGTCCTGGAGAGCTTGCAGAGCACTGGGGAAAGGCAGGCAGAGAATTCCCTGCTAGCACCTTCTCTGTGCATATTCAAATTGCTTTGCAGAATCGCTTTTGTGCAGAGAACAGTAACACTTGTTCAGAACGAAAGAAAGCACAGAGCCCCAGATTTGTTGTTGTCCTGGAGAGCTTGCAGAGCACTGGGGAAAGGCAGGCAGAGAATTCCCTGCTAGCACCTTCTCTGTGCCTGTTCACATTGCTTCGCAGAATCGCTTTTGTGCAGAAAACAGTAACACTTGTTCAGAACGAAAGAAAGCACAGAGCCCCAGATTTGCTGTTGTCCTGGAGAGCTTGCAGAGCACTGGGGAAAGGCAGGCAGAGAATTCCCTGCTAGCACCTTCTCTGTGCCTGTTCACATTGCTTCGCAAAATCACTTGTGTGCAGAGAACAGTAACACTTGTTCAGAACGAAAGAAAGCACAGAGCCCCAGATTTGCTGTTGTCCTGGAGAGCTTGCAGAGCACTGGGGAAAGGCAGGCAGAGAATTCCCTGCTAGCACCTTCTCTGTGCCTGGGAAGCAGAAGTGTTCACATTGCTTCGCAGAATCGCTTTTGTGCAGAAAACAGTAAGACTTGTTCAGAATGAAAGAAAGCACAGAGCCCCAGATCTGCTGTAGTCCTGGAGAGCTTGCATAGCCCTGGGGAAAGGCAGGCAGAGAATTCCCTGCTAGCACCTTCTCTGTGCCTGGGAAGAAGAAGTGTTCACATTGCTTCGCAGAATCGATTTTGTGCAGAAAACAGTAACACGTGTTCAGAACGAAAGAAAGCACAGAGCCCCAGATCTGCTGTTGTCCTGGAGAGCTTGCAGAGCGCTGGGGAAAGGCACGCAGAGAATTCCCTGCTAGCACCTTCTCTGTGCATATTCAAATTGCTTCGCAGAATCGCTTTTGTGCAGAGAACAGTAACACTTGTTCAGAACGAAAGAAAGCACAGAGCCCCAGATTTGCTGTTGTCCTGGAGAGCTTGCAGAGCACTGGGGAAAGGCAGGCAGAGAATTCCCTGCTAGCACCTTCTCTGTGCATATTCAAATTGCTTCGCAGAATCGCTTTTGTGCAGAAAACAGTAACACTTGTTCAGAACGAAAGAAAGCACAGAGCCCCAGATTTGCTGTTGTCCTGGAGAGCTTGCAGAGCACTGGGGAAAGGCAGGCAGAGAATTCCCTGCTAGCACCTTCTCTGTGCCTGTTAACATTGCTTCGCAGAATCGCTTTTGTGCAGAAAACAGTAACACTTTTTCAGAACGAAAGAAAGCACAGAGCCCCAGATTTGTTGTTGTCCTGGAGAGCTTGCAGAGCACTGGGGAAAGGCAGGCAGAGAATTCCCTGCTAGCACCTTCTCTGTGCCTGGGAAGCAGAAGTGTTCACATTGCTTCGCAGAATCGCTTTTGTGCAGAAAACAGTAACACTTGTTCAGAACGAAAGAAAGCACAGAGCCCCAGATCTGCTGTTGTCCTGGAGAGCTTGCAGAGCCCTGGGGAAAGGCAGGCAGAGAATTCCCTGCTAGCACCTTCTCTGTGCCTGTTCACATTGCTTCGCAGAATCGCTTTTGTGCAGAGAACAGTAACACTTGTTCAGAACGAAAGAAAGCACAGAGCCCCAGATCTGCTGTTGTCCTGGAGAGCTTGCAGAGCACTGGGGAAAGGCAGGCAGAGAATTCCCTGCTAGCACCTTCTCTGTGCCTGCGAAGCAGAAGTGTTCACATTGCTTCGCAGAAACGCTTTTGTGCAGAAAACAGTAACACTTGTTCAGAACGAAAGAAAGCACAGAGCCCCAGATTTGTTGTTGTCCTGGAGAGCTTGCAGAGCACTGGGGAAAGGCAGGCAGAGAATTCCCTGCTAGCACCTTCTCTGTGCCTGGGAAGCAGAAGTGTTCACATTGCTTCGCAGAATCGCTTTTGTGCAGAAAACAGTAACACTTGTTCAGAACGAAAGAAAGCACAGAGCACCAGATCTGCTGTTGTCCTGGAGAGCTTGCAGAGCACTGGGGAAAGGCAGGCAGAGAATTCCCTGCTAGCACCTTCTCTGTGCCTGTTCACATTGCTTCGCAGAATCGCTTTTGTGCAGAGAACAGTAACTCTTGTTCAGAACGAAAGAAAGCACAGAGCCCCAGATCTGCTGTTGTCCTGGAGAGCTTGCAGAGCACTGGGGAAAGGCAGGCAGAGAATTCCCTGCTAGCACCTTCTCTGTGCCTGGGAAGCAGAAGTGTTCACATTGCTTCGCAGAATCGCTTTTGTGCAGAAAACAGTAACACTTGTTCAGAACGAAAGAAAGCACAGAGCCCCAGATTTGTTGTTGTCCTGGAGAGCTTGCAGAGCACTGGGGAAAGGCAGGCAGAGAATTCCCTGCTAGCACCTTCTCTGTGCCTGTTCACATTGCTTCGCAGAATCGCTTTTGTGCAGAAAACAGTAACACTTGTTCAGAACGAAAGAAAGCACAGAGCCCCAGATTTGCTGTTGTCCTGGAGAGCTTGCAGAGCCCTGGGGAAAGGCAGGCAGAGAATTCCCTGCTAGCACCTTCTCTGTGCCTGGGAAGCAGAAGTGTTCACATTGCTTCGCAGAATCGCTTTTGTGCAGAAAACAGTAACATTTGTTCAGAACGAAAGAAAGCACAGAGCCCCAGATTTGCTGTTGTCCTGGAGAGCTTGCAGAGCACTGGGGAAAGGCAGGCAGAGAATTCCCTGCTAGCACCTTCTCTGTGCCTGGCAAGCAGAAGTGTTCACATTGCTTCGCAGAATCGATTTTGTGCAGAAAACACTAACACGTGTTCAGAACGAAAGAAAGCACAGAGCCCCAGATCTGCTGTTGTCCTGAAGAGCTTGCAGAGCACTGGGGAAAGGCAGGCAGAGAATTCCCTGCTAGCACCTTCTCTGTGCCTGGGAAGCAGAAGTGTTCACATTGCTTCGCAGAATCGCTTTTGTGCAGAGAACAGTAACACTTGTTCAGAACGAAAGAAAGCACAGAGCCCCAGATTTGCTCTTGTCCTGGAGAGCTTGCAGAGCACTGGGGAAAGGCAGGCAGAGAATTCCCTGGTAGCACCTTCTCTGTGCCTGGGAAGCAGAAGTGTTCACATTGCTTCGCAGAAACGCTTTTGTGCAGAAAACCGTAACACTTGTTCAGAACGAAAGAAAGCACAGAGACCCAGATTTGTTGTTGTCCTGGAGAGCTTGCAGAGCACTGGGGAAAGGCAGGCAGAGAATTCCCTGCTAGCACCTTCTCTGTGCATATTCAAATTGCTTTGCAGAATCGCTTTTGTGCAGAGAACAGTAACACTTGTTCAGAACGAAAGAAAGCACAGAGCCCCAGATTTGCTGTTGTCCTGGAGAGCTTGCAGAGCACTGGGGAAAGGCAGGCAGAGAATTCCCTGCTAGCACCTTCTCTGTGCCTGTTCACATTGCTTCGCAGAATCGCTTTTGTGCAGAAAACAGTAACACTTGTTCAGAACGAAAGAAAGCACAGAGCCCCAGATTTGCTGTTGTCCTGGAGAGCTTGCAGAGCACTGGGGAAAGGCAGGCAGAGAATTCCCTGCTAGCACCTTCTCTGTGCATATTCAAATTGCTTCGCAGAATCACTTTTGTGCAGAGAACAGTAACACTTGTTCAGAACGAAAGAAAGCACAGAGCCCCAGATTTGCTGTTGTCCTGGAGAGCTTGCAGAGCACTGGGGAAAGGCAGGCAGAGAATTCCCTGCTAGCACCTTCTCTGTGCCTGGGAAGCAGAAGTGTTCACATTGCTTCGCAGAATCGCTTTTGTGCAGAAAACAGTAACACTTGTTCAGAATGAAAGAAAGCACAGAGCCCCAGATTTGCTGTTGTCCTGGAGAGCTTGCAGAGCCCTGGGGAAAGGCAGGCAGAGAATTCCCTGCTAGCACCTTCTCTGTGCCTGGGAAGAAAAAGTGTTCACATTGCTTCGCAGAATCGATTTTGTGCAGAAAACAGTAACACGTGTTCAGAACGAAAGAAAGCACAGAGCCCCAGATCTGCTGTTGTCCTGGAGAGCTTGCAGAGCGCTGGGGAAAGGCACGCAGAGAATTCCCTGCTAGCACCTTCTCTGTGCATATTCAAATTGCTTCGCAGAATCGCTTTTGTGCAGAGAACAGTAACACTTGTTCAGAACGAAAGAAAGCACAGAGCCCCAGATTTGCTGTTGTCCTGGAGAGCTTGCAGAGCACTGGGGAAAGGCAGGCAGAGAATTCCCTGCTAGCACCTTCTCTGTGCCTGTTCACATTGCTTCGCAGAATCGCTTTTGTGCAGAAAACAGTAACACTTGTTCAGAACGAAAGAAAGCACAGAGCCCCAGATTTGCTGTTGTCCTGGAGAGCTTGCAGAGCACTGGGGAAAGGCAGGCAGAGAATTCCCTGCTAGCACCTTCTCTGTGCCTGGGAAGCAGAAGTGTTCACATTGCTTCGCAGAATCGCTTTTGTGCAGAAAACAGTAACACTTGTTCAGAACGAAAGAAAGCACAGAGCCCCAGATCTGCTGTTGTCCTGGAGAGCTTGCAGAGCCCTGGGGAAAGGCAGGCAGAGAATTCCCTGCTAGCACCTTCTCTGTGCCTGTTCACATTGCTTCGCAGAATCGCTTTTGTGCAGAGAACAGTAACACTTGTTCAGAACGAAAGAAAGCACAGAGCCCCAGATCTGCTGTTGTCCTGGAGAGCTTGCAGAGCACTGGGGAAAGGCAGGCAGAGAATTCCCTGCTAGCACCTTCTCTGTGCCTGGGAAGCAGAAGTGTTCACATTGCTTCGCAGAAACGCTTTTGTGCAGAAAACAGTAACACTTGTTCAGAACGAAAGAAAGCACAGAGCCCCAGATTTGTTGTTGTCCTGGAGAGCTTGCAGAGCACTGGGGAAAGGCAGGCAGAGAATTCCCTGCTAGCACCTTCTCTGTGCCTGGGAAGCAGAAGTGTTCACATTGCTTCGCAGAATCGCTTTTGTGCAGAAAACAGTAACACTTGTTCAGAACGAAAGAAAGCACAGAGCCCCAGATCTGCTGTTGTCCTGGAGAGCTTGCAGAGAACTGGGGAAAGGCAGGCAGAGAATTCCCTGCTAGCACCTTCTCTGTGCCTGTTCACATTGCTTCGCAGAATCGCTTTTGTGCAGAGAACAGTAACACTTGTTCAGAACGAAAGAAAGCACAGAGCCCCAGATCTGCTGTTGTCCTGGAGAGCTTGCAGAGCACTGGGGAAAGGCAGGCAGAGAATTCCCTGCTAGCACCTTCTCTGTGCCTGGGAAGCAGAAGTGTTCACATTGCTTCGCAGAATCGCTTTTGTGCAGAAAACAGTAACACTTGTTCAGAACGAAAGAAAGCACAGAGCCCCAGATTTTATGTTGTCCTGGAGAGCTTGCAGAGCACTGGGGAAAGGCAGGCAGAGAATTCCCTGCTAGCACCTTCTCTATGCATATTGAAATTGCTTCGCAGAATCGCTTTTGTGCAGAGAACAGTAACACTTGTTCAGAACGAAAGAAAGCACAGAGCCCCAGATCTGCTGTTGTCCTGGAGAGCTTGCAGAGCACTGGGGAAAGGCAGGCAGAGAATTCCCTGCTAGCACCTTCTCTGTGCCTGGGAAGCAGAAGTGTTCACATTGCTTCGCAGAATCGCTTTTGTGCAGAAAACAGTAACACTTGTTCAGAACGAAAGAAAGCACAGAGCCCCAGATTTTATGTTCTCCTGGAGAGCTTGCAGAGCACTGGGGAAAGGCAGGCAGAGAATTCCCTGCTAGCACCTTCTCTGTGCATATTCAAATTGCTTCGCAGAATCGCTTTTGTGCAGAAAACAGTAACACTTGTTCAGAACGAAAGAAAGCACAGAGCCCCAGATCTGCTGTTGTCCTGGAGAGCTTGCAGAGCACTGGGGAAAGGCAGGCAGAGAATTCCCTGCTAGCACCTTCTCTGTGCCTGGCAAGCAGAAGTGTTCACATTGCTTCACAGAATCGCTTTTGTGCAGAAAACAGTAACACTTGTTCAGAACGAAAGAAAGCACAGAGCCCCAGATTTGTTGTTGTCCTGGAGAGCTTGCAGAGCACTGGGGAAAGGCAGGCAGAGAATTCCCTGCTAGCACCTTCTCTGTGCCTGTTCACATTGCTTCGCAGAATCGCTTTTGTGCAGAAAACAGTAACACTTGTTCAGAACGAAAGAAAGCACAGAGCCCCAGATTTGCTCTTGTCCTGGAGAGCTTGCAGAGCACTGGGGAAAGGCAGGCAGAGAATTCCCTGGTAGCACCTTCTCTGTGCCTGGGAAGCAGAAGTGTTCACATTGCTTCGCAGAATCGCTTTTGTGCAGAAAACAGTAACACTTGTTCAAAACGAAAGAAAGCACAGAGCCCCAGATTTGTTGTTGTCCTGGAGAGCTTGCAGAGAACTGGGGAAAGGCAGGCAGAGAATTCCCTGCTAGCACCTTCTCTGTGCCTGTTCACATTGCTTCGCAGAATCGCTTTTGTGCAGAAAACACTAACACTTGTTCAGAATGAAAGAAAGCACAGAGCCCCAGATTTTATGTTGTCCTGGAGAGCTTGCAGAGCCCTGGGGAAAGGCAGGCAGAGAATTCCCTGCTAGCACCTTCTCTGTGCCTGGGAAGCAGAAGTGTTCACATTGCTTCGCAGAATCGCTTTTGTGCAGAAAACAGTAACACTTGTTCAGAACGAAAGAAAGCACAGAGCCCCAGATTTTATGTTGTCCTGGAGAGCTTGCAGAGCCCTGGGGAAAGGCAGGCAGAGAATTCCCTGCTAGCACCTTCTCTGTGCCTGGGAAGCAGAAGTCTTCCCATTGCTTCGCAGAATCGCTTTTGTGCAGAAAACAGTAACACTTGTTCAGAACGAAAGAAAGCACAGAGCCCCAGATTTTATGTTGTCCTGGAGAGCTTGCAGAGCACTGGGGAAAGGCAGGCAGAGAATTCCCTGCTAGCACCTTCTCTGTGCCTGGGAAGCAGAAGTGTTCACATTGCTTCGCAGAATCGCTTTTGTGCAGAAAACACTAACACTTGTTCAGAACGAAAGAAAGCACAGAGCCCCAGATTTGCTGTTGTCCTGGAGAGCTTGCAGAGCCCTGGGGAAAGGCAGGCAGAGAATTCCCTGCTAGCACCTTCTCTGTGCCTGGGAAGCAGAAGTGTTCACATTGCTTCGCAGAATCGATTTTGTGCAGAAAAGAGTAACACGTGTTCAGAACGAAAGAAAGCACAGAGCCCCAGATCTGCTGTTGTCCTGGAGAGCTTGCAGAGCACTGGGGAAAGGCAGGCAGAGAATTCCCTGCTAGCACCTTCTCTGTGCATATTCAAATTGCTTCGCAGAATCGCTTTTGTGCAGAGAACAGTAACACTTGTTCAGAACGAAAGAAAGCACAGAGCCCCAGATTTGCTGTTGTCCTGGAGAGCTTGCAGAGCCCTGGGGAAAGGCAGGCAGAGAATTCCCTGCTAGCACCTTCTCTGTGCCTGGGAAGCAGAAGTGTTCACATTGCTTCGCAGAATCGATTTTGTGCAGAAAAGAGTAACACGTGTTCAGAACGAAAGAAAGCACAGAGCCCCAGATCTGCTGTTGTCCTGGAGAGCTTGCAGAGCCCTGGGGAAAGGCAGGCAGAGAATTCCCTGCTAGCACCTTCTCTGTGCATATTCAAATTGCTTCGCAGAATCGCTTTTGTGCAGAGAACAGTAACACTTGTTCAGAACGAAAGAAAGCACAGAGCCCCAGATTTGCTGTTGTCCTGGAGAGCTTGCAGAGCCCTGGGGAAAGGCAGGCAGAGAATTCCCTGCTAGCACCTTCTCTGTGCCTGGGAAGCAGAAGTGTTCACATTGCTTCGCAGAAACGCTTTCGTGCAGAAAACCGTAACACTTGTTCAGAACGAAAGAAAGCACAGAGCCCCAGATTTTATGTTGTCCTGGAGAGCTTGCAGAGCACTGGGGAAAGGCAGGCAGAGAATTCCCTGCTAGCACCTTCTCTGTGCCTGGGAAGCAGAAGTGTTCACATTGCTTCGCAGAATCGCTTTTGTGCAGAAAACACTAACACTTGTTCAGAATGAAAGAAAGCACAGAGCCCCAGATTTGCTGTTGTCCTGGAGAGCTTGCAGAGCACTGGGGAAAGGCAGGCAGAGAATTCCCTGCTAGCACCTTCTCTGTGCATATTCAAATTGCTTCGCAGAATCGCTTTTGTGCAGAGAACAGTAACACTTGTTCAGAACGAAAGAAAGCACAGAGCCCCAGATTTGCTGTTGTCCTGGAGAGCTTGCAGAGCCCTGGGGAAAGGCAGGCAGAGAATTCCCTGCTAGCACCTTCTCTGTGCCTGTTCACATTGCTTCGCAGAATCGCTTTTGTGCAGAAAACAGTAACACTTGTTCAGAACGAAAGAAAGCACAGAGCCCCAGATTTGCTGTTGTCCTGGAGAGCTTGCAGAGCACTGGGGAAAGGCAGGCAGAGAATTCCCTGCTAGCACCTTCTCTGTGCCTGTTCACATTGCTTCGCAGAATCGCTTTTGTGCAGAGAACAGTAACACTTGTTCAGAACGAAAGAAAGCACAGAGCCCCAGATTTGCTGTTGTCCTGGAGAGCTTGCAGAGCACTGGGGAAAGGCAGGCAGAGAATTCCCTGCTAGCACCTTCTCTGTGCCTGGGAAGCAGAAGTGTTCACATTGCTTCGCAGAATCGCTTTTGTGCAGAAAACAGTAACACTTGTTCAGAACGAAAGAAAGCACAGAGCCCCAGATTTGCTGTTGTCCTGGAGAGCTTGCAGAGCCCTGGGGAAAGGCAGGCAGAGAATTCCCTGCTAGCACCTTCTCTGTGCCTGGGAAGCAGAAGTGTTCACATTGCTTCGCAGAATCGATTTTGTGCAGAAAACAGTAACACGTGTTCAGAAAGAAAGAAAGCACAGAGCCCCAGATCTGCTGTTGTCCTGGAGAGCTTGCAGAGCACTGGGGAAAGGCAGGCAGAGAATTCCCTGCTAGCACCTTCTCTGTGCATATTCAAATTGCTTCGCAGAATCGCTTTTGTGCAGAGAACAGTAACACTTGTTCAGAACGAAAGAAAGCACAGAGCCCCAGATTTGCTGTTGTCCTGGAGAGCTTGCAGAGCACTGGGGAAAGGCAGGCAGAGAATTCCCTGCTAGCACCTTCTCTGTGCCTGGGAAGCAGAAGTGTTCACATTGCTTCGCAGAAACGCTTTCGTGCAGAAAACCGTAACACTTGTTCAGAACGAAAGAAAGCACAGAGCCCCAGATTTTATGTTGTCCTGGAGAGCTTGCAGAGCACTGGGGAAAGGCAGGCAGAGAATTCCCTGCTAGCACCTTCTCTGTGCCTGGGAAGCAGAAGTGTTCACATTGCTTCGCAGAATCGCTTTTGTGCAGAAAACACTAACACTTGTTCAGAATGAAAGAAAGCACAGAGCCCCAGATTTGCTGTTGTCCTGGAGAGCTTGCAGAGCACTGGGGAAAGGCAGGCAGAGAATTCCCTGCTAGCACCTTCTCTGTGCATATTCAAATTGCTTCGCAGAATCGCTTTTGTGCAGAGAACAGTAACACTTGTTCAGAACGAAAGAAAGCACAGAGCCCCAGATTTGCTGTTGTCCTGGAGAGCTTGCAGAGCCCTGGGGAAAGGCAGGCAGAGAATTCCCTGCTAGCACCTTCTCTGTGCCTGTTCACATTGCTTCGCAGAATCGCTTTTGTGCAGAAAACAGTAACACTTGTTCAGAACGAAAGAAAGCACAGAGCCCCAGATTTGCTGTTGTCCTGGAGAGCTTGCAGAGCACTGGGGAAAGGCAGGCAGAGAATTCCCTGCTAGCACCTTCTCTGTGCCTGTTCACATTGCTTCGCAGAATCGCTTTTGTGCAGAAAACAGTAACACTTGTTCAGAACGAAAGAAAGCACAGAGCCCCAGATCTGCTGTAGTCCTGGAGAGCTTGCATAGCCCTGGGGAAAGGCAGGCAGAGAATTCCCTGCTAGCACCTTCTCTGTGCCTGGGAAGCAGAAGTGTTCACATTGCTTCGCAGAATCGCTTTTGTGCAGAGAACAGTAACACTTGTTCAGAACGAAAGAAAGCACAGAGCCCCAGATTTTATGTTGTCCTGGAGAGCTTGCAGAGCCCTGGGGAAAGGCAGGCAGAGAATTCCCTGCTAGCACCTTCTCTGTGCCTGGGAAGCAGAAGTCTTCCCATTGCTTCGCAGAATCGCTTTTGTGCAGAAAACAGTAACACTTGTTCAGAACGAAAGAAAGCACAGAGCCCCAGATTTTATGTTGTCCTGGAGAGCTTGCAGAGCACTGGGGAAAGGCAGGCAGAGAATTCCCTGCTAGCACCTTCTCTGTGCATATTCAAATTGCTTCGCAGAATCGCTTTTGTGCAGAGAACAGTAACACTTGTTCAGAACGAAAGAAAGCACAGAGCCCCAGATTTGCTGTTGTCCTGGAGAGCTTGCAGAGCACTGGGGAAAGGCAGGCAGAGAATTCCCTGCTAGCACCTTCTCTGTGCCTGGGAAGCAGAAGTGTTCACATTGCTTCGCAGAAACGCTTTCGTGCAGAAAACCGTAACACTTGTTCAGAACGAAAGAAAGCACAGAGCCCCAGATTTTATGTTGTCCTGGAGAGCTTGCAGAGCACTGGGGAAAGGCAGGCAGAGAATTCCCTGCTAGCACCTTCTCTGTGCCTGGGAAGCAGAAGTGTTCACATTGCTTCGCAGAATCGCTTTTGTGCAGAAAACACTAACACTTGTTCAGAATGAAAGAAAGCACAGAGCCCCAGATTTGCTGTTGTCCTGGAGAGCTTGCAGAGCACTGGGGAAAGGCAGGCAGAGAATTCCCTGCTAGCACCTTCTCTGTGCATATTCAAATTGCTTCGCAGAATCGCTTTTGTGCAGAGAACAGTAACACTTGTTCAGAACGAAAGAAAGCACAGAGCCCCAGATTTGCTGTTGTCCTGGAGAGCTTGCAGAGCACTGGGGAAAGGCAGGCAGAGAATTCCCTGCTAGCACCTTCTCTGTGCCTGTTCACATTGCTTCGCAGAATCGCTTTTGTGCAGAAAACAGTAACACTTGTTCAGAACGAAAGAAAGCACAGAGCCCCAGATTTGCTGTTGTCCTGGAGAGCTTGCAGAGCACTGGGGAAAGGCAGGCAGAGAATTCCCTGCTAGCACCTTCTCTGTGCCTGTTCACATTGCTTCGCAGAATCGCTTTTGTGCAGAGAACAGTAACACTTGTTCAGAACGAAAGAAAGCACAGAGCCCCAGATTTGCTGTTGTCCTGGAGAGCTTGCAGAGCACTGGGGAAAGGCAGGCAGAGAATTCCCTGCTAGCACCTTCTCTGTGCCTGTTCACATTGCTTCGCAGAATCGCTTTTGTGCAGAAAACAGTAACACTTGTTCAGAACGAAAGAAAGCACAGAGCCCCAGATTTTATGTTGTCCTGGAGAGCTTGCAGAGCACTGGGGAAAGGCAGGCAGAGAATTCCCTGCTAGCACCTTCTCTGTGCCTGGGAAGCAGAAGTGTTCACATTGCTTTGCAGAATCGCTTTTGTGCAGAGAACAGTAACACTTGTTCAGAACGAAAGAAAGCACAGAGCCCCAGATTTTATGTTGTCCTGGAGAGCTTGCAGAGCACTGGGGAAAGGCAGGCAGAGAATTCCCTGCTAGCACCTTCTCTGTGCATATTCAAATTGCTTCGCAGAATCGCTTTTGTGCAGAGAACAGTAACACTTGTTCAGAACGAAAGAAAGCACAGAGCCCCAGATTTGCTGTTGTCCTGGAGAGCTTGCAGAGCACTGGGGAAAGGCAGGCAGAGAATTCCCTGCTAGCACCTTCTCTGTGCCTGTTCACATTGCTTCGCAGAATCGCTTTTGTGCAGAAAACAGTAACACTTGTTCAGAACGAAAGAAAGCACAGAGCCCCAGATTTGCTGTTGTCCTGGAGAGCTTGCAGAGCACTGGGGAAAGGCAGGCAGAGAATTCCCTGCTAGCACCTTCTCTGTGCCTGTTCACATTGCTTCGCAGAATCGCTTTTGTGCAGAAAACAGTAACACTTGTTCAGAACGAAAGAAAGCACAGAGCCCCAGATTTGCTGTTGTCCTGGAGAGCTTGCAGAGCACTGGGGAAAGGCAGGCAGAGAATTCCCTGCTAGCACCTTCTCTGTGCCTGTTCACATTGCTTCGCAGAATCGCTTTTGTGCAGAGAACAGTAACACTTGTTCAGAACGAAAGAAAGCACAGAGCCCCAGATTTGCTGTTGTCCTGGAGAGCTTGCAGAGCACTGGGGAAAGGCAGGCAGAGAATTCCCTGCTAGCACCTTCTCTGTGCCTGTTCACATTGCTTCGCAGAATCGCTTTTGTGCAGAAAACAGTAACACTTGTTCAGAACGAAAGAAAGCACAGAGCCCCAGATCTGCTGTAGTCCTGGAGAGCTTGCATAGCCCTGGGGAAAGGCAGGCAGAGAATTCCCTGCTAGCACCTTCTCTGTGCCTGGGAAGCAGAAGTGTTCACATTGCTTCGCAGAATCGCTTTTGTGCAGAAAACAGTAACACTTGTTCAGAACGAAAGAAAGCACAGAGCCCCAGATTTGCTGTTGTCCTGGAGAGCTTGCAGAGCACTGGGGAAAGGCAGGCAGAGAATTCCCTGCTAGCACCTTCTCTGTGCCTGGGAAGCAGAAGTCTTCCCATTGCTTCGCAGAATCGCTTTTGTGCAGAAAACACTAACACTTGTTCAGAACGAAAGAAAGCACAGAGCCCCAGATTTTATGTTGTCCTGGAGAGCTTGCAGAGCACTGGGGAAAGGCAGGCAGAGAATTCCCTGCTAGCACCTTCTCTGTGCCTGTTCACATTGCTTCGCAGAATCGCTTTTGTGCAGAAAACAGTAACACTTGTTCAGAACGAAAGAAAGCACAGAGCCCCAGATTTGCTGTTGTCCTGGAGAGCTTGCAGAGCACTGGGGAAAGGCAGGCAGAGAATTCCCTGCTAGCACCTTCTCTGTGCCTGTTCACATTGCTTCGCAGAATCGCTTTTGTGCAGAGAACAGTAACACTTGTTCAGAACGAAAGAAAGCACAGAGCCCCAGATTTGCTGTTGTCCTGGAGAGCTTGCAGAGCCCTGGGGAAAGGCAGGCAGAGAATTCCCTGCTAGCACCTTCTCTGTGCCTGTTCACATTGCTTCGCAGAATCGCTTTTGTGCAGAAAACAGTAACACTTGTTCAGAACGAAAGAAAGCACAGAGCCCCAGATCTGCTGTTGTCCTGGAGAGCTTGCATAGCCCTGGGGAAAGGCAGGCAGAGAATTCCCTGCTAGCACCTTCTCTGTGCCTGGGAAGCAGAAGTGTTCACATTGCTTCGCAGAATCGCTTTTGTGCAGAAAACAGTAACACTTGTTCAGAACGAAAGAAAGCACAGAGCCCCAGATTTGCTGTTGTCTTGGAGAGCTTGCAGAGCCCTGGGGAAAGGCAGGCAGAGAATTCCCTGCTAGCACCTTCTCTGTGCCTGGGAAGCAGAAGTCTTCCCATTGCTTCGCAGAATCGCTTTTGTGCAGAAAACAGTAACACTTGTTCAGAACGAAAGAAAGCACAGAGCCCCAGATTTGCTGTTGTCCTGGAGAGCTTGCAGAGCACTGGGGAAAGGCAGGCAGAGAATTCCCTGCTAGCACCTTCTCTGTGCCTGGGAAGCAGAAGTGTTCACATTGCTTCGCAGAATCGCTTTTGTGCAGAAAACAGTAACACTTGTTCAGAACGAAAGAAAGCACAGAGCCCCAGATTTTATGTTGTCCTGGAGAGCTTGCAGAGCACTGGGGAAAGGCAGGCAGAGAATTCCCTGCTAGCACCTTCTCTGTGCCTGTTCACATTGCTTCGCAGAATCGCTTTTGTGCAGAGAACAGTAACACTTGTTCAGAACGAAAGAAAGCACAGAGCCCCAGATTTGCTGTTGTCCTGGAGAGCTTGCAGAGCACTGGGGAAAGGCAGGCAGAGAATTCCCTGCTAGCACCTTCTCTGTGCCTGGGAAGCAGAAGTGTTCACATTGCTTCGCAGAATCGCTTTTGTGCAGAAAACACTAACACTTGTTCAGAACGAAAGAAAGCACAGAGCCCCAGATCTGCTGTTGTCCTGGAGAGCTTGCAGAGCACTGGGGAAATGCAGGCAGAGAATTCCCTGCTAGCACCTTCTCTGTGCATATTCAAATTGCTTCGCAGAATCGCTTTTGTGCAGAGAACAGTAACACTTGTTCAGAACGAAAGAAAGCACAGAGCCCCAGATTTGCTGTTGTCCTGGAGAGCTTGCAGAGCACTGGGGAAAGGCAGGCAGAGAATTCCCTGCTAGCACCTTCTCTGTGCCTGGGAAGCAGAATTGTTCACATTGCTTCGCAGAAACGCTTTCGTGCAGAAAACCGTAACACTTGTTCAGAACGAAAGAAAGCACAGAGCCCCAGATTTTATGTTGTCCTGGAGAGCTTGCAGAGCACTGGGGAAAGGCAGGCAGAGAATTCCCTGCTAGCACCTTCTCTGTGCCTGGGAAGCAGAAGTGTTCACATTGCTTCGCAGAATCGCTTTTGTGCAGAAAACACTAACACTTGTTCAGAATGAAAGAAAGCACAGAGCCCCAGATTTGCTGTTGTCCTGGAGAGCTTGCAGAGCACTGGGGAAAGGCAGGCAGAGAATTCCCTGCTAGCACCTTCTCTGTGCCTGTTCACATTGCTTCGCAGAATCGCTTTTGTGCAGAAAACAGTAACACTTGTTCAGAACGAAAGAAAGCACAGAGCCCCAGATCTGCTGTAGTCCTGGAGAGCTTGCATAGCCCTGGGGAAAGGCAGGCAGAGAATTCCCTGCTAGCACCTTCTCTGTGCCTGGGAAGCAGAAGTGTTCACATTGCTTCGCAGAATCGCTTTTGTGCAGAGAACAGTAACACTTGTTCAGAACGAAAGAAAGCACAGAGCCCCAGATTTGCTGTTGTCCTGGAGAGCTTGCAGAGCACTGGGGAAAGGCAGGCAGAGAATTCCCTGCTAGCACCTTCTCTGTGCCTGGGAAGCAGAAGTCTTCCCATTGCTTCGCAGAATCGCTTTTGTGCAGAAAACACTAACACTTGTTCAGAACGAAAGAAAGCACAGAGCCCCAGATTTTATGTTGTCCTGGAGAGCTTGCAGAGCACTGGGGAAAGGCAGGCAGAGAATTCCCTGCTAGCACCTTCTCTGTGCCTGGGAAGCAGAAGTGTTCACATTGCTTCGCAGAATCGCTTTTGTGCAGAAAACAGTAACACTTGTTCAGAACGAAAGAAAGCACAGAGCCCCAGATTTTATGTTGTCCTGGAGAGCTTGCAGAGCACTGGGGAAAGGCAGGCAGAGAATTCCCTGCTAGCACCTTCTCTGTGCATATTCAAATTGCTTCGCAGAATCGCTTTTGTGCAGAGAACAGTAACACTTGTTCAGAACGAAAGAAAGCACAGAGCCCCAGATTTGCTGTTGTCCTGGAGAGCTTGCAGAGCACTGGGGAAAGGCAGGCAGAGAATTCCCTGCTAGCACCTTCTCTGTGCCTGTTCACATTGCTTCGCAGAATCGCTTTTGTGCAGAAAACAGTAACACTTGTTCAGAACGAAAGAAAGCACAGAGCCCCAGATTTGCTGTTGTCCTGGAGAGCTTGCAGAGCACTGGGGAAAGGCAGGCAGAGAATTCCCTGCTAGCACCTTCTCTGTGCCTGTTCACATTGCTTCGCAGAATCGCTTTTGTGCAGAGAACAGTAACACTTGTTCAGAACGAAAGAAAGCACAGAGCCCCAGATTTGCTGTTGTCCTGGAGAGCTTGCAGAGCACTGGGGAAAGGCAGGCAGAGAATTCCCTGCTAGCACCTTCTCTGTGCCTGTTCACATTGCTTCGCAGAATCGCTTTTGTGCAGAAAACAGTAACACTTGTTCAGAACGAAAGAAAGCACAGAGCCCCAGATCTGCTGTAGTCCTGGAGAGCTTGCATAGCCCTGGGGAAAGGCAGGCAGAGAATTCCCTGCTAGCACCTTCTCTGTGCCTGGGAAGCAGAAGTGTTCACATTGCTTCGCAGAATCGCTTTTGTGCAGAAAACAGTAACACTTGTTCAGAACGAAAGAAAGCACAGAGCCCCAGATTTGCTGTTGTCTTGGAGAGCTTGCAGAGCCCTGGGGAAAGGCAGGCAGAGAATTCCCTGCTAGCACCTTCTCTGTGCCTGGGAAGCAGAAGTCTTCCCATTGCTTCGCAGAATCGCTTTTGTGCAGAAAACAGTAACACTTGTTCAGAACGAAAGAAAGCACAGAGCCCCAGATTTGCTGTTGTCCTGGAGAGCTTGCAGAGCACTGGGGAAAGGCAGGCAGAGAATTCCCTGCTAGCACCTTCTCTGTGCCTGTTCACATTGCTTCGCAGAATCGCTTTTGTGCAGAGAACAGTAACACTTGTTCAGAACGAAAGAAAGCACAGAGCCCCAGATTTGCTGTTGTCCTGGAGAGCTTGCAGAGCACTGGGGAAAGGCAGGCAGAGAATTCCCTGCTAGCACCTTCTCTGTGCCTGGGAAGCAGAAGTGTTCACATTGCTTCGCAGAATCGCTTTTGTGCAGAAAACACTAACACTTGTTCAGAACGAAAGAAAGCACAGAGCCCCAGATTTGCTGTTGTCCTGGAGAGCTTGCAGAGCCCTGGGGAAAGGCAGGCAGAGAATTCCCTGCTAGCACCTTCTCTGTGCCTGGGAAGCAGAAGTGTTCACATTGCTTCGCAGAATCGATTTTGTGCAGAAAACAGTAACACGTGTTCAGAACGAAAGAAAGCACAGAGCCCCAGATCTGCTGTTGTCCTGGAGAGCTTGCAGAGCACTGGGGAAAGGCAGGCAGAGAATTCCCTGCTAGCACCTTCTCTGTGCATATTCAAATTGCTTCGCAGAATCGCTTTTGTGCAGAGAACAGTAACACTTGTTCAGAACGAAAGAAAGCACAGAGCCCCAGATTTGCTGTTGTCCTGGAGAGCTTGCAGAGCACTGGGGAAAGGCAGGCAGAGAATTCCCTGCTAGCACCTTCTCTGTGCCTGGGAAGCAGAAGTGTTCACATTGCTTCGCAGAAACGCTTTCGTGCAGAAAACCGTAACACTTGTTCAGAACGAAAGAAAGCACAGAGCCCCAGATTTTATGTTGTCCTGGAGAGCTTGCAGAGCACTGGGGAAAGGCAGGCAGAGAATTCCCTGCTAGCACCTTCTCTGTGCCTGGGAAGCAGAAGTGTTCACATTGCTTCGCAGAATCGCTTTTGTGCAGAAAACACTAACACTTGTTCAGAATGAAAGAAAGCACAGAGCCCCAGATTTGCTGTTGTCCTGGAGAGCTTGCAGAGCACTGGGGAAAGGCAGGCAGAGAATTCCCTGCTAGCACCTTCTCTGTGCATATTCAAATTGCTTCGCAGAATTGCTTTTGTGCAGAGAACAGTAACACTTGTTCAGAACGAAAGAAAGCACAGAGCCCCAGATTTGCTGTTGTCCTGGAGAGCTTGCAGAGCACTGGGGAAAGGCAGGCAGAGAATTCCCTGCTAGCACCTTCTCTGTGCCTGTTCACATTGCTTCGCAGAATCGCTTTTGTGCAGAGAACAGTAACACTTGTTCAGAACGAAAGAAAGCACAGAGCCCCAGATCTGCTGTAGTCCTGGAGAGCTTGCATAGCCCTGGGGAAAGGCAGGCAGAGAATTCCCTGCTAGCACCTTCTCTGTGCCTGGGAAGCAGAAGTGTTCACATTGCTTCGCAGAATCGCTTTTGTGCAGAAAACAGTAACACTTGTTCAGAACGAAAGAAAGCACAGAGCCCCAGATTTTATGTTGTCCTGGAGAGCTTGCAGAGCCCTGGGGAAAGGCAGGCAGAGAATTCCCTGCTAGCACCTTCTCTGTGCCTGGGAAGCAGAAGTCTTCCCATTGCTTCGCAGAATCGCTTTTGTGCAGAAAACACTAACACTTGTTCAGAACGAAAGAAAGCACAGAGCCCCAGATTTTATGTTGTCCTGGAGAGCTTGCAGAGCACTGGGGAAAGGCAGGCAGAGAATTCCCTGCTAGCACCTTCTCTGTGCATATTCAAATTGCTTCGCAGAATCGCTTTTGTGCAGAGAACAGTAACACTTGTTCAGAACGAAAGAAAGCACAGAGCCCCAGATTTGCTGTTGTCCTGGAGAGCTTGCAGAGCACTGGGGAAAGGCAGGCAGAGAATTCCCTGCTAGCACCTTCTCTGTGCCTGGGAAGCAGAAGTGTTCACATTGCTTCGCAGAATCGCTTTTGTGCAGAAAACCGTAACACTTGTTCAGAACGAAAGAAAGCACAGAGCCCCAGATTTGTTGTTGTCCTGGAGAGCTTGCAGAGCACTGGGGAAAGGCAGGCAGAGAATTCCCTGCTAGCACCTTCTCTGTGCCTGGGAAGCAGAAGTGTTCACATTGCTTCGCAGAATCGCTTTTGTGCAGAAAACACTAACACTTGTTCAGAATGAAAGAAAGCACAGAGCCCCAGATTTGCTGTTGTCCTGGAGAGCTTGCAGAGCACTGGGGAAAGGCAGGCAGAGAATTCCCTGCTAGCACCTTCTCTGTGCATATTCAAATTGCTTCGCAGAATCGCTTTTGTGCAGAGAACAGTAACACTTGTTCAGAACGAAAGAAAGCACAGAGCCCCAGATTTGCTGTTGTCCTGGAGAGCTTGCAGAGCACTGGGGAAAGGCAGGCAGAGAATTCCCTGCTAGCACCTTCTCTGTGCCTGTTCACATTGCTTCGCAGAATCGCTTTTGTGCAGAAAACAGTAACACTTGTTCAGAACGAAAGAAAGCACAGAGCCCCAGATTTGCTGTTGTCCTGGAGAGCTTGCAGAGCACTGGGGAAAGGCAGGCAGAGAATTCCCTGCTAGCACCTTCTCTGTGCCTGTTCACATTGCTTCGCAGAATCGCTTTTGTGCAGAGAACAGTAACACTTGTTCAGAACGAAAGAAAGCACAGAGCCCCAGATTTGCTGTTGTCCTGGAGAGCTTGCAGAGCACTGGGGAAAGGCAAGCAGAGAATTCCCTGCTAGCACCTTCTCTGTGCCTGTTCACATTGCTTCGCAGAATCGCTTTTGTGCAGAAAACAGTAACACTTGTTCAGAACGAAAGAAAGCACAGAGCCCCAGATCTGCTGTAGTCCTGGAGAGCTTGCATAGCCCTGGGGAAAGGCAGGCAGAGAATTCCCTGCTAGCACCTTCTCTGTGCCTGGGAAGCAGAAGTGTTCACATTGCTTCGCAGAATCGCTTTTGTGCAGAAAACAGTAACACTTGTTCAGAACGAAAGAAAGCACAGAGCCCCAGATTTTATGTTGTCCTGGAGAGCTTGCAGAGCACTGGGGAAAGGCAGGCAGAGAATTCCCTGCTAGCACCTTCTCTGTGCCTGGGAAGCAGAAGTCTTCCCATTGCTTCGCAGAATCGCTTTTGTGCAGAAAACACTAACACTTGTTCAGAACGAAAGAAAGCACAGAGCCCCAGATTTTATGTTGTCCTGGAGAGCTTGCAGAGCACTGGGGAAAGGCAGGCAGAGAATTCCCTGCTAGCACCTTCTCTGTGCATATTCAAATTGCTTCGCAGAATTGCTTTTGTGCAGAGAACAGTAACACTTGTTCAGAACGAAAGAAAGCACAGAGCCCCAGATTTGCTGTTGTCCTGGAGAGCTTGCAGAGCACTGGGGAAAGGCAGGCAGAGAATTCCCTGCTAGCACCTTCTCTGTGCCTGTTCACATTGCTTCGCAGAATCGCTTTTGTGCAGAAAACAGTAACACTTGTTCAGAACGAAAGAAAGCACAGAGCCCCAGATTTGCTGTTGTCCTGGAGAGCTTGCAGAGCACTGGGGAAAGGCAGGCAGAGAATTCCCTGCTAGCACCTTCTCTGTGCCTGTTCACATTGCTTCGCAGAATCGCTTTTGTGCAGAAAACAGTAACACTTGTTCAGAACGAAAGAAAGCACAGAGCCCCAGATTTGCTGTTGTCCTGGAGAGCTTGCAGAGCACTGGGGAAAGGCAGGCAGAGAATTCCCTGCTAGCACCTTCTCTGTGCCTGTTCACATTGCTTCGCAGAATCGCTTTTGTGCAGAGAACAGTAACACTTGTTCAGAACGAAAGAAAGCACAGAGCCCCAGATTTGCTGTTGTCCTGGAGAGCTTGCAGAGCACTGGGGAAAGGCAGGCAGAGAATTCCCTGCTAGCACCTTCTCTGTGCCTGTTCACATTGCTTCGCAGAATCGCTTTTGTGCAGAAAACAGTAACACTTGTTCAGAACGAAAGAAAGCACAGAGCCCCAGATCTGCTGTAGTCCTGGAGAGCTTGCATAGCCCTGGGGAAAGGCAGGCAGAGAATTCCCTGCTAGCACCTTCTCTGTGCCTGGGAAGCAGAAGTGTTCACATTGCTTCGCAGAATCGCTTTTGTGCAGAAAACAGTAACACTTGTTCAGAACGAAAGAAAGCACAGAGCCCCAGATTTGCTGTTGTCCTGGAGAGCTTGCAGAGCACTGGGGAAAGGCAGGCAGAGAATTCCCTGCTAGCACCTTCTCTGTGCCTGGGAAGCAGAAGTCTTCCCATTGCTTCGCAGAATCGCTTTTGTGCAGAAAACACTAACACTTGTTCAGAACGAAAGAAAGCACAGAGCCCCAGATTTTATGTTGTCCTGGAGAGCTTGCAGAGCACTGGGGAAAGGCAGGCAGAGAATTCCCTGCTAGCACCTTCTCTGTGCCTGGGAAGCAGAAGTGTTCACATTGCTTCGCAGAATCGCTTTTGTGCAGAAAACAGTAACACTTGTTCAGAACGAAAGAAAGCACAGAGCCCCAGATTTGCTGTTGTCCTGGAGAGCTTGCAGAGCACTGGGGAAAGGCAGGCAGAGAATTCCCTGCTAGCACCTTCTCTGTGCCTGTTCACATTGCTTCGCAGAATCGCTTTTGTGCAGAAAACAGTAACACTTGTTCAGAACGAAAGAAAGCACAGAGCCCCAGATCTGCTGTAGTCCTGGAGAGCTTGCATAGCCCTGGGGAAAGGCAGGCAGAGAATTCCCTGCTAGCACCTTCTCTGTGCCTGGGAAGCAGAAGTGTTCACATTGCTTCGCAGAATCGCTTTTGTGCAGAAAACAGTAACACTTGTTCAGAACGAAAGAAAGCACAGAGCCCCAGATTTGCTGTTGTCCTGGAGAGCTTGCAGAGCACTGGGGAAAGGCAGGCAGAGAATTCCCTGCTAGCACCTTCTCTGTGCCTGGGAAGCAGAAGTGTTCACATTGCTTCGCAGAATCGCTTTTGTGCAGAAAACAGTAACACTTGTTCAGAACGAAAGAAAGCACAGAGCCCCAGATTTTATGTTGTCCTGGAGAGCTTGCAGAGCACTGGGGAAAGGCAGGCAGAGAATTCCCTGCTAGCACCTTCTCTGTGCATATTCAAATTGCTTCGCAGAATCGCTTTTGTGCAGAGAACAGTAACACTTGTTCAGAACGAAAGAAAGCACAGAGCCCCAGATTTGCTGTTGTCCTGGAGAGCTTGCAGAGCACTGGGGAAAGGCAGGCAGAGAATTCCCTGCTAGCACCTTCTCTGTGCCTGTTCACATTGCTTCGCAGAATCGCTTTTGTGCAGAAAACAGTAACACTTGTTCAGAACGAAAGAAAGCACAGAGCCCCAGATTTGCTGTTGTCCTGGAGAGCTTGCAGAGCACTGGGGAAAGGCAGGCAGAGAATTCCCTGCTAGCACCTTCTCTGTGCCTGTTCACATTGCTTCGCAGAATCGCTTTTGTGCAGAGAACAGTAACACTTGTTCAGAACGAAAGAAAGCACAGAGCCCCAGATTTGCTGTTGTCCTGGAGAGCTTGCAGAGCACTGGGGAAAGGCAGGCAGAGAATTCCCTGCTAGCACCTTCTCTGTGCCTGTTCACATTGCTTCGCAGAATCGCTTTTGTGCAGAAAACAGTAACACTTGTTCAGAACGAAAGAAAGCACAGAGCCCCAGATCTGCTGTAGTCCTGGAGAGCTTGCATAGCCCTGGGGAAAGGCAGGCAGAGAATTCCCTGCTAGCACCTTCTCTGTGCCTGGGAAGCAGAAGTGTTCACATTGCTTCGCAGAATCGCTTTTGTGCAGAAAACAGTAACACTTGTTCAGAACGAAAGAAAGCACAGAGCCCCAGATTTGCTGTTGTCTTGGAGAGCTTGCAGAGCCCTGGGGAAAGGCAGGCAGAGAATTCCCTGCTAGCACCTTCTCTGTGCCTGGGAAGCAGAAGTCTTCCCATTGCTTCGCAGAATCGCTTTTGTGCAGAAAACAGTAACACTTGTTCAGAACGAAAGAAAGCACAGAGCCCCAGATTTGCTGTTGTCCTGGAGAGCTTGCAGAGCACTGGGGAAAGGCAGGCAGAGAATTCCCTGCTAGCACCTTCTCTGTGCCTGGGAAGCAGAAGTGTTCACATTGCTTCGCAGAATCGCTTTTGTGCAGAAAACAGTAACACTTGTTCAGAACGAAAGAAAGCACAGAGCCCCAGATTTTATGTTGTCCTGGAGAGCTTGCAGAGCACTGGGGAAAGGCAGGCAGAGAATTCCCTGCTAGCACCTTCTCTGTGCCTGGGAAGCAGAAGTGTTCACATTGCTTCGCAGAATCGCTTTTGTGCAGAAAACACTAACACTTGTTCAGAATGAAAGAAAGCACAGAGCCCCAGATTTGCTGTTGTCCTGGAGAGCTTGCAGAGCCCTGGGGAAAGGCAGGCAGAGAATTCCCTGCTAGCACCTTCTCTGTGCATATTCAAATTGCTTCGCAGAATCGCTTTTGTGCAGAGAACAGTAACACTTGTTCAGAACGAAAGAAAGCACAGAGCCCCAGATTTGCTGTTGTCCTGGAGAGCTTGCAGAGCCCTGGGGAAAGGCAGGCAGAGAATTCCCTGCTAGCACCTTCTCTGTGCCTGTTCACATTGCTTCGCAGAATCGCTTTTGTGCAGAAAACAGTAACACTTGTTCAGAACGAAAGAAAGCACAGAGCCCCAGATTTGCTGTTGTCCTGGAGAGCTTGCAGAGCACTGGGGAAAGGCAGGCAGAGAATTCCCTGCTAGCACCTTCTCTGTGCCTGTTCACATTGCTTCGCAGAATCGCTTTTGTGCAGAGAACAGTAACACTTGTTCAGAACGAAAGAAAGCACAGAGCCCCAGATTTGCTGTTGTCCTGGAGAGCTTGCAGAGCACTGGGGAAAGGCAGGCAGAGAATTCCCTGCTAGCACCTTCTCTGTGCCTGTTCACATTGCTTCGCAGAATCGCTTTTGTGCAGAAAACAGTAACACTTGTTCAGAACGAAAGAAAGCACAGAGCCCCAGATCTGCTGTAGTCCTGGAGAGCTTGCATAGCCCTGGGGAAAGGCAGGCAGAGAATTCCCTGCTAGCACCTTCTCTGTGCCTGGGAAGCAGAAGTGTTCACATTGCTTCGCAGAATCGCTTTTGTGCAGAAAACAGTAACACTTGTTCAGAACGAAAGAAAGCACAGAGCCCCAGATTTGCTGTTGTCTTGGAGAGCTTGCAGAGCCCTGGGGAAAGGCAGGCAGAGAATTCCCTGCTAGCACCTTCTCTGTGCCTGGGAAGCAGAAGTCTTCCCATTGCTTCGCAGAATCGCTTTTGTGCAGAAAACAGTAACACTTGTTCAGAACGAAAGAAAGCACAGAGCCCCAGATTTGCTGTTGTCCTGGAGAGCTTGCAGAGCACTGGGGAAAGGCAGGCAGAGAATTCCCTGCTAGCACCTTCTCTGTGCCTGGGAAGCAGAAGTGTTCACATTGCTTCGCAGAATCGCTTTTGTGCAGAAAACAGTAACACTTGTTCAGAACGAAAGAAAGCACAGAGCCCCAGATTTTATGTTGTCCTGGAGAGCTTGCAGAGCACTGGGGAAAGGCAGGCAGAGAATTCCCTGCTAGCACCTTCTCTGTGCCTGGGAAGCAGAAGTGTTCACATTGCTTCGCAGAATCGCTTTTGTGCAGAAAACACTAACACTTGTTCAGAATGAAAGAAAGCACAGAGCCCCAGATTTGCTGTTGTCCTGGAGAGCTTGCAGAGCCCTGGGGAAAGGCAGGCAGAGAATTCCCTGCTAGCACCTTCTCTGTGCATATTCAAATTGCTTCGCAGAATCGCTTTTGTGCAGAGAACAGTAACACTTGTTCAGAACGAAAGAAAGCACAGAGCCCCAGATTTGCTGTTGTCCTGGAGAGCTTGCAGAGCCCTGGGGAAAGGCAGGCAGAGAATTCCCTGCTAGCACCTTCTCTGTGCCTGTTCACATTGCTTCGCAGAATCGCTTTTGTGCAGAAAACAGTAACACTTGTTCAGAACGAAAGAAAGCACAGAGCCCCAGATTTGCTGTTGTCCTGGAGAGCTTGCAGAGCACTGGGGAAAGGCAGGCAGAGAATTCCCTGCTAGCACCTTCTCTGTGCCTGTTCACATTGCTTCGCAGAATCGCTTTTGTGCAGAGAACAGTAACACTTGTTCAGAACGAAAGAAAGCACAGAGCCCCAGATTTGCTGTTGTCCTGGAGAGCTTGCAGAGCACTGGGGAAAGGCAGGCAGAGAATTCCCTGCTAGCACCTTCTCTGTGCCTGGGAAGCAGAAGTCTTCCCATTGCTTCGCAGAATCGCTTTTGTGCAGAAAACACTAACACTTGTTCAGAACGAAAGAAAGCACAGAGCCCCAGATTTTATGTTGTCCTGGAGAGCTTGCAGAGCACTGGGGAAAGGCAGGCAGAGAATTCCCTGCTAGCACCTTCTCTGTGCCTGGGAAGCAGAAGTGTTCACATTGCTTCGCAGAATCGCTTTTGTGCAGAAAACAGTAACACTTGTTCAGAACGAAAGAAAGCACAGAGCCCCAGATTTTATGTTGTCCTGGAGAGCTTGCAGAGCACTGGGGAAAGGCAGGCAGAGAATTCCCTGCTAGCACCTTCTCTGTGCATATTCAAATTGCTTCGCAGAATCGCTTTTGTGCAGAGAACAGTAACACTTGTTCAGAACGAAAGAAAGCACAGAGCCCCAGATTTGCTGTTGTCCTGGAGAGCTTGCAGAGCACTGGGGAAAGGCAGGCAGAGAATTCCCTGCTAGCACCTTCTCTGTGCCTGTTCACATTGCTTCGCAGAATCGCTTTTGTGCAGAAAACAGTAACACTTGTTCAGAACGAAAGAAAGCACAGAGCCCCAGATTTGCTGTTGTCCTGGAGAGCTTGCAGAGCACTGGGGAAAGGCAGGCAGAGAATTCCCTGCTAGCACCTTCTCTGTGCCTGTTCACATTGCTTCGCAGAATCGCTTTTGTGCAGAGAACAGTAACACTTGTTCAGAACGAAAGAAAGCACAGAGCCCCAGATTTGCTGTTGTCCTGGAGAGCTTGCAGAGCACTGGGGAAAGGCAGGCAGAGAATTCCCTGCTAGCACCTTCTCTGTGCCTGTTCACATTGCTTCGCAGAATCGCTTTTGTGCAGAAAACAGTAACACTTGTTCAGAACGAAAGAAAGCACAGAGCCCCAGATCTGCTGTAGTCCTGGAGAGCTTGCATAGCCCTGGGGAAAGGCAGGCAGAGAATTCCCTGCTAGCACCTTCTCTGTGCCTGGGAAGCAGAAGTGTTCACATTGCTTCGCAGAATCGCTTTTGTGCAGAAAACAGTAACACTTGTTCAGAACGAAAGAAAGCACAGAGCCCCAGATTTGCTGTTGTCTTGGAAAGCTTGCAGAGCACTGGGGAAAGGCAGGCAGAGAATTCCCTGCTAGCACCTTCTCTGTGCCTGGGAAGCAGAAGTCTTCCCATTGCTTCGCAGAATCGCTTTTGTGCAGAAAACAGTAACACTTGTTCAGAACGAAAGAAAGCACAGAGCCCCAGATTTGCTGTTGTCCTGGAGAGCTTGCAGAGCACTGGGGAAAGGCAGGCAGAGAATTCCCTGCTAGCACCTTCTCTGTGCCTGGGAAGCAGAAGTGTTCACATTGCTTCGCAGAATCGCTTTTGTGCAGAAAACAGTAACACTTGTTCAGAACGAAAGAAAGCACAGAGCCCCAGATTTTATGTTGTCCTGGAGAGCTTGCAGAGCACTGGGGAAAGGCAGGCAGAGAATTCCCTGCTAGCACCTTCTCTGTGCCTGGGAAGCAGAAGTGTTCACATTGCTTCGCAGAATCGCTTTTGTGCAGAAAACACTAACACTTGTTCAGAATGAAAGAAAGCACAGAGCCCCAGATTTGCTGTTGTCCTGGAGAGCTTGCAGAGCCCTGGGGAAAGGCAGGCAGAGAATTCCCTGCTAGCACCTTCTCTGTGCATATTCAAATTGCTTCGCAGAATCGCTTTTGTGCAGAGAACAGTAACACTTGTTCAGAACGAAAGAAAGCACAGAGCCCCAGATTTGCTGTTGTCCTGGAGAGCTTGCAGAGCCCTGGGGAAAGGCAGGCAGAGAATTCCCTGCTAGCACCTTCTCTGTGCCTGTTCACATTGCTTCGCAGAATCGCTTTTGTGCAGAAAACAGTAACACTTGTTCAGAACGAAAGAAAGCACAGAGCCCCAGATTTGCTGTTGTCCTGGAGAGCTTGCAGAGCACTGGGGAAAGGCAGGCAGAGAATTCCCTGCTAGCACCTTCTCTGTGCCTGTTCACATTGCTTCGCAGAATCGCTTTTGTGCAGAGAACAGTAACACTTGTTCAGAACGAAAGAAAGCACAGAGCCCCAGATTTGCTGTTGTCCTGGAGAGCTTGCAGAGCACTGGGGAAAGGCAGGCAGAGAATTCCCTGCTAGCACCTTCTCTGTGCCTGGGAAGCAGAAGTGTTCACATTGCTTCGCAGAATCGCTTTTGTGCAGAAAACACTAACACTTGTTCAGAACGAAAGAAAGCACAGAGCCCCAGATTTGCTGTTGTCCTGGAGAGCTTGCAGAGCCCTGGGGAAAGGCAGGCAGAGAATTCCCTGCTAGCACCTTCTCTGTGCCTGGGAAGCAGAAGTGTTCACATTGCTTCGCAGAATCGATTTTGTGCAGAAAACAGTAACACGTGTTCAGAACGAAAGAAAGCACAGAGCCCCAGATCTGCTGTTGTCCTGGAGAGCTTGCAGAGCACTGGGGAAAGGCAGGCAGAGAATTCCCTGCTAGCACCTTCTCTGTGCATATTCAAATTGCTTCGCAGAATCGCTTTTGTGCAGAGAACAGTAACACTTGTTCAGAACGAAAGAAAGCACAGAGCCCCAGATTTGCTGTTGTCCTGGAGAGCTTGCAGAGCACTGGGGAAAGGCAGGCAGAGAATTCCCTGCTAGCACCTTCTCTGTGCCTGGGAAGCAGAAGTGTTCACATTGCTTCGCAGAAACGCTTTCGTGCAGAAAACCGTAACACTTGTTCAGAACGAAAGAAAGCACAGAGCCCCAGATTTGCTGTTGTCCTGGAGAGCTTGCAGAGCACTGGGGAAAGGCAGGCAGAGAATTCCCTGCTAGCACCTTCTCTGTGCCTGGGAAGCAGAAGTGTTCACATTGCTTCGCAGAATCGCTTTTGTGCAGAAAACACTAACACTTGTTCAGAATGAAAGAAAGCACAGAGCCCCAGATTTGCTGTTGTCCTGGAGAGCTTGCAGAGCACTGGGGAAAGGCAGGCAGAGAATTCCCTGCTAGCACCTTCTCTGTGCATATTCAAATTGCTTCGCAGAATCGCTTTTGTGCAGAGAACAGTAACACTTGTTCAGAACGAAAGAAAGCACAGAGCCCCAGATTTGCTGTTGTCCTGGAGAGCTTGCAGAGCCCTGGGGAAAGGCAGGCAGAGAATTCCCTGCTAGCACCTTCTCTGTGCCTGTTCACATTGCTTCGCAGAATCGCTTTTGTGCAGAAAACAGTAACACTTGTTCAGAACGAAAGAAAGCACAGAGCCCCAGATCTGCTGTAGTCCTGGAGAGCTTGCAGAGCCCTGGGGAAAGGCAGGCAGAGAATTCCCTGCTAGCACCTTCTCTGTGCCTGGGAAGCAGAAGTGTTCACATTGCTTCGCAGAATCGCTTTTGTGCAGAAAACAGTAACACTTGTTCAGAACGAAAGAAAGCACAGAGCCCCAGATTTTATGTTGTCCTGGAGAGCTTGCAGAGCCCTGGGGAAAGGCAGGCAGAGAATTCCCTGCTAGCACCTTCTCTGTGCCTGGGAAGCAGAAGTCTTCCCATTGCTTCGCAGAATCGCTTTTGTGCAGAAAACACTAACACTTGTTCAGAACGAAAGAAAGCACAGAGCCCCAGATTTTATGTTGTCCTGGAGAGCTTGCAGAGCACTGGGGAAAGGCAGGCAGAGAATTCCCTGCTAGCACCTTCTCTGTGCCTGGGAAGCAGAAGTGTTCACATTGCTTCGCAGAATCGCTTTTGTGCAGAAAACAGTAACACTTGTTCAGAACGAAAGAAAGCACAGAGCCCCAGATTTTATGTTGTCCTGGAGAGCTTGCAGAGCACTGGGGAAAGGCAGGCAGAGAATTCCCTGCTAGCACCTTCTCTGTGCATATTCAAATTGCTTCGCAGAATCGCTTTTGTGCAGAGAACAGTAACACTTGTTCAGAACGAAAGAAAGCACAGAGCCCCAGATTTGCTGTTGTCCTGGAGAGCTTGCAGAGCACTGGGGAAAGGCAGGCAGAGAATTCCCTGCTAGCACCTTCTCTGTGCCTGTTCACATTGCTTCGCAGAATCGCTTTTGTGCAGAAAACAGTAACACTTGTTCAGAACGAAAGAAAGCACAGAGCCCCAGATTTGCTGTTGTCCTGGAGAGCTTGCAGAGCACTGGGGAAAGGCAGGCAGAGAATTCCCTGCTAGCACCTTCTCTGTGCCTGTTCACATTGCTTCGCAGAATCGCTTTTGTGCAGAGAACAGTAACACTTGTTCAGAACGAAAGAAAGCACAGAGCCCCAGATTTGCTGTTGTCCTGGAGAGCTTGCAGAGCACTGGGGAAAGGCAGGCAGAGAATTCCCTGCTAGCACCTTCTCTGTGCCTGTTCACATTGCTTCGCAGAATCGCTTTTGTGCAGAAAACAGTAACACTTGTTCAGAACGAAAGAAAGCACAGAGCCCCAGATCTGCTGTAGTCCTGGAGAGCTTGCATAGCCCTGGGGAAAGGCAGGCAGAGAATTCCCTGCTAGCACCTTCTCTGTGCCTGGGAAGCAGAAGTGTTCACATTGCTTCGCAGAATCGCTTTTGTGCAGAAAACAGTAACACTTGTTCAGAACGAAAGAAAGCACAGAGCCCCAGATTTGCTGTTGTCTTGGAGAGCTTGCAGAGCCCTGGGGAAAGGCAGGCAGAGAATTCCCTGCTAGCACCTTCTCTGTGCCTGGGAAGCAGAAGTCTTCCCATTGCTTCGCAGAATCGCTTTTGTGCAGAAAACAGTAACACTTGTTCAGAACGAAAGAAAGCACAGAGCCCCAGATTTGCTGTTGTCCTGGAGAGCTTGCAGAGCACTGGGGAAAGGCAGGCAGAGAATTCCCTGCTAGCACCTTCTCTGTGCCTGGGAAGCAGAAGTGTTCACATTGCTTCGCAGAATCGCTTTTGTGCAGAAAACAGTAACACTTGTTCAGAACGAAAGAAAGCACAGAGCCCCAGATTTGCTGTTGTCCTGGAGAGCTTGCAGAGCACTGGGGAAAGGCAGGCAGAGAATTCCCTGCTAGCACCTTCTCTGTGCCTGTTCACATTGCTTCGCAGAATCGCTTTTGTGCAGAGAACAGTAACACTTGTTCAGAACGAAAGAAAGCACAGAGCCCCAGATTTGCTGTTGTCCTGGAGAGCTTGCAGAGCACTGGGGAAAGGCAGGCAGAGAATTCCCTGCTAGCACCTTCTCTGTGCCTGGGAAGCAGAAGTGTTCACATTGCTTCGCAGAATCGCTTTTGTGCAGAAAACACTAACACTTGTTCAGAACGAAAGAAAGCACAGAGCCCCAGATTTGCTGTTGTCCTGGAGAGCTTGCAGAGCCCTGGGGAAAGGCAGGCAGAGAATTCCCTGCTAGCACCTTCTCTGTGCCTGGGAAGCAGAAGTGTTCACATTGCTTCGCAGAATCGATTTTGTGCAGAAAACAGTAACACGTGTTCAGAACGAAAGAAAGCACAGAGCCCCAGATCTGCTGTTGTCCTGGAGAGCTTGCAGAGCACTGGGGAAAGGCAGGCAGAGAATTCCCTGCTAGCACCTTCTCTGTGCATATTCAAATTGCTTCGCAGAATCGCTTTTGTGCAGAGAACAGTAACACTTGTTCAGAACGAAAGAAAGCACAGAGCCCCAGATTTGCTGTTGTTCTGGAGAGCTTGCAGAGCACTGGGGAAAGGCAGGCAGAGAATTCCCTGCTAGCACCTTCTCTGTGCCTGGGAAGCAGAAGTGTTCACATTGCTTCGCAGAATCGCTTTTGTGCAGAAAACAGTAACACTTGTTCAGAACGAAAGAAAGCACAGAGCCCCAGATTTTATGTTGTCCTGGAGAGCTTGCAGAGCCCTGGGGAAAGGCAGGCAGAGAATTCCCTGCTAGCACCTTCTCTGTGCCTGGGAAGCAGAAGTCTTCCCATTGCTTCGCAGAATCGCTTTTGTGCAGAAAACACTAACACTTGTTCAGAACGAAAGAAAGCACAGAGCCCCAGATTTTATGTTGTCCTGGAGAGCTTGCAGAGCACTGGGGAAAGGCAGGCAGAGAATTCCCTGCTAGCACCTTCTCTGTGCCTGGGAAGCAGAAGTGTTCACATTGCTTCGCAGAATCGCTTTTGTGCAGAAAACAGTAACACTTGTTCAGAACGAAAGAAAGCACAGAGCCCCAGATTTTATGTTGTCCTGGAGAGCTTGCAGAGCACTGGGGAAAGGCAGGCAGAGAATTCCCTGCTAGCACCTTCTCTGTGCATATTCAAATTGCTTCGCAGAATCGCTTTTGTGCAGAGAACAGTAACACTTGTTCAGAACGAAAGAAAGCACAGAGCCCCAGATTTGCTGTTGTCCTGGAGAGCTTGCAGAGCACTGGGGAAAGGCAGGCAGAGAATTCCCTGCTAGCACCTTCTCTGTGCCTGTTCACATTGCTTCGCAGAATCGCTTTTGTGCAGAAAACAGTAACACTTGTTCAGAACGAAAGAAAGCACAGAGCCCCAGATTTGCTGTTGTCCTGGAGAGCTTGCAGAGCACTGGGGAAAGGCAGGCAGAGAATTCCCTGCTAGCACCTTCTCTGTGCCTGTTCACATTGCTTCGCAGAATCGCTTTTGTGCAGAGAACAGTAACACTTGTTCAGAACGAAAGAAAGCACAGAGCCCCAGATTTGCTGTTGTCCTGGAGAGCTTGCAGAGCACTGGGGAAAGGCAGGCAGAGAATTCCCTGCTAGCACCTTCTCTGTGCCTGTTCACATTGCTTCGCAGAATCGCTTTTGTGCAGAAAACAGTAACACTTGTTCAGAACGAAAGAAAGCACAGAGCCCCAGATCTGCTGTAGTCCTGGAGAGCTTGCATAGCCCTGGGGAAAGGCAGGCAGAGAATTCCCTGCTAGCACCTTCTCTGTGCCTGGGAAGCAGAAGTGTTCACATTGCTTCGCAGAATCGCTTTTGTGCAGAAAACAGTAACACTTGTTCAGAACGAAAGAAAGCACAGAGCCCCAGATTTGCTGTTGTCTTGGAGAGCTTGCAGAGCCCTGGGGAAAGGCAGGCAGAGAATTCCCTGCTAGCACCTTCTCTGTGCCTGGGAAGCAGAAGTCTTCCCATTGCTTCGCAGAATCGCTTTTGTGCAGAAAACAGTAACACTTGTTCAGAACGAAAGAAAGCACAGAGCCCCAGATTTGCTGTTGTCCTGGAGAGCTTGCAGAGCACTGGGGAAAGGCAGGCAGAGAATTCCCTGCTAGCACCTTCTCTGTGCCTGGGAAGCAGAAGTGTTCACATTGCTTCGCAGAATCGCTTTTGTGCAGAAAACAGTAACACTTGTTCAGAACGAAAGAAAGCACAGAGCCCCAGATTTGCTGTTGTCCTGGAGAGCTTGCAGAGCACTGGGGAAAGGCAGGCAGAGAATTCCCTGCTAGCACCTTCTCTGTGCCTGTTCACATTGCTTCGCAGAATCGCTTTTGTGCAGAGAACAGTAACACTTGTTCAGAACGAAAGAAAGCACAGAGCCCCAGATTTGCTGTTGTCCTGGAGAGCTTGCAGAGCACTGGGGAAAGGCAGGCAGAGAATTCCCTGCTAGCACCTTCTCTGTGCCTGGGAAGCAGAAGTGTTCACATTGCTTCGCAGAATCGCTTTTGTGCAGAAAACACTAACACTTGTTCAGAACGAAAGAAAGCACAGAGCCCCAGATTTGCTGTTGTCCTGGAGAGCTTGCAGAGCCCTGGGGAAAGGCAGGCAGAGAATTCCCTGCTAGCACCTTCTCTGTGCCTGGGAAGCAGAAGTGTTCACATTGCTTCGCAGAATCGATTTTGTGCAGAAAACAGTAACACGTGTTCAGAACGAAAGAAAGCACAGAGCCCCAGATCTGCTGTTGTCCTGGAGAGCTTGCAGAGCACTGGGGAAAGGCAGGCAGAGAATTCCCTGCTAGCACCTTCTCTGTGCATATTCAAATTGCTTCGCAGAATCGCTTTTGTGCAGAGAACAGTAACACTTGTTCAGAACGAAAGAAAGCACAGAGCCCCAGATTTGCTGTTGTTCTGGAGAGCTTGCAGAGCACTGGGGAAAGGCAGGCAGAGAATTCCCTGCTAGCACCTTCTCTGTGCCTGGGAAGCAGAAGTGTTCACATTGCTTCGCAGAAACGCTTTCGTGCAGAAAACCGTAACACTTGTTCAGAACGAAAGAAAGCACAGAGCCCCAGATTTTATGTTGTCCTGGAGAGCTTGCAGAGCACTGGGGAAAGGCAGGCAGAGAATTCCCTGCTAGCACCTTCTCTGTGCCTGGGAAGCAGAAGTGTTCACATTGCTTCGCAGAATCGCTTTTGTGCAGAAAACACTAACACTTGTTCAGAATGAAAGAAAGCACAGAGCCCCAGATTTGCTGTTGTCCTGGAGAGCTTGCAGAGCACTGGGGAAAGGCAGGCAGAGAATTCCCTGCTAGCACCTTCTCTGTGCATATTCAAATTGCTTCGCAGAATCGCTTTTGTGCAGAGAACAGTAACACTTGTTCAGAACGAAAGAAAGCACAGAGCCCCAGATTTGCTGTTGTCCTGGAGAGCTTGCAGAGCCCTGGGGAAAGGCAGGCAGAGAATTCCCTGCTAGCACCTTCTCTGTGCCTGTTCACATTGCTTCGCAGAATCGCTTTTGTGCAGAAAACAGTAACACTTGTTCAGAACGAAAGAAAGCACAGAGCCCCAGATTTGCTGTTGTCCTGGAGAGCTTGCAGAGCACTGGGGAAAGGCAGGCAGAGAATTCCCTGCTAGCACCTTCTCTGTGCCTGTTCACATTGCTTCGCAGAATCGCTTTTGTGCAGAGAACAGTAACACTTGTTCAGAACGAAAGAAAGCACAGAGCCCCAGATTTGCTGTTGTCCTGGAGAGCTTGCAGAGCACTGGGGAAAGGCAGGCAGAGAATTCCCTGCTAGCACCTTCTCTGTGCCTGGGAAGCAGAAGTGTTCACATTGCTTCGCAGAATTGATTTTGTGCAGAAAACAGTAACACGTGTTCAGAACGAAAGAAAGCACAGAGCCCCAGATTTGCTGTTGTCCTGGAGAGCTTGCAGAGCCCTGGGGAAAGGCAGGCAGAGAATTCCCTGCTAGCACCTTCTCTGTGCCTGGGAAGCAGAAGTGTTCACATTGCTTCGCAGAATCGCTTTTGTGCAGAAAACAGTAACACTTGTTCAGAACGAAAGAAAGCACAGAGCCCCAGATTTGCTGTTGTCCTGGAGAGCTTGCAGAGCACTGGGGAAAGGCAGGCAGAGAATTCCCTGCTAGCACCTTCTCTGTGCCTGTTCACATTGCTTCGCAGAATCGCTTTTGTGCAGAGAACAGTAACACTTGTTCAGAACGAAAGAAAGCACAGAGCCCCAGATTTGCTGTTGTCCTGGAGAGCTTGCAGAGCACTGGGGAAAGGCAGGCAGAGAATTCCCTGCTAGCACCTTCTCTGTGCCTGGGAAGCAGAAGTGTTCACATTGCTTCGCAGAATCGCTTTTGTGCAGAAAACACTAACACTTGTTCAGAACGAAAGAAAGCACAGAGCCCCAGATTTGCTGTTGTCCTGGAGAGCTTGCAGAGCCCTGGGGAAAGGCAGGCAGAGAATTCCCTGCTAGCACCTTCTCTGTGCCTGGGAAGCAGAAGTGTTCACATTGCTTCGCAGAATCGATTTTGTGCAGAAAACAGTAACACGTGTTCAGAACGAAAGAAAGCACAGAGCCCCAGATCTGCTGTTGTCCTGGAGAGCTTGCAGAGCACTGGGGAAAGGCAGGCAGAGAATTCCCTGCTAGCACCTTCTCTGTGCATATTCAAATTGCTTCGCAGAATCGCTTTTGTGCAGAGAACAGTAACACTTGTTCAGAACGAAAGAAAGCACAGAGCCCCAGATTTGCTGTTGTTCTGGAGAGCTTGCAGAGCACTGGGGAAAGGCAGGCAGAGAATTCCCTGCTAGCACCTTCTCTGTGCCTGGGAAGCAGAAGTGTTCACATTGCTTCGCAGAAACGCTTTCGTGCAGAAAACCGTAACACTTGTTCAGAACGAAAGAAAGCACAGAGCCCCAGATTTTATGTTGTCCTGGAGAGCTTGCAGAGCACTGGGGAAAGGCAGGCAGAGAATTCCCTGCTAGCACCTTCTCTGTGCCTGGGAAGCAGAAGTGTTCACATTGCTTCGCAGAATCGCTTTTGTGCAGAAAACACTAACACTTGTTCAGAATGAAAGAAAGCACAGAGCCCCAGATTTGCTGTTGTCCTGGAGAGCTTGCAGAGCACTGGGGAAAGGCAGGCAGAGAATTCCCTGCTAGCACCTTCTCTGTGCATATTCAAATTGCTTCGCAGAATCGCTTTTGTGCAGAGAACAGTAACACTTGTTCAGAACGAAAGAAAGCACAGAGCCCCAGATTTGCTGTTGTCCTGGAGAGCTTGCAGAGCCCTGGGGAAAGGCAGGCAGAGAATTCCCTGCTAGCACCTTCTCTGTGCCTGTTCACATTGCTTCGCAGAATCGCTTTTGTGCAGAAAACAGTAACACTTGTTCAGAACGAAAGAAAGCACAGAGCCCCAGATTTGCTGTTGTCCTGGAGAGCTTGCAGAGCACTGGGGAAAGGCAGGCAGAGAATTCCCTGCTAGCACCTTCTCTGTGCCTGTTCACATTGCTTCGCAGAATCGCTTTTGTGCAGAGAACAGTAACACTTGTTCAGAACGAAAGAAAGCACAGAGCCCCAGATTTGCTGTTGTCCTGGAGAGCTTGCAGAGCACTGGGGAAAGGCAGGCAGAGAATTCCCTGCTAGCACCTTCTCTGTGCCTGGGAAGCAGAAGTGTTCACATTGCTTCGCAGAATTGATTTTGTGCAGAAAACAGTAACACGTGTTCAGAACGAAAGAAAGCACAGAGCCCCAGATTTGCTGTTGTCCTGGAGAGCTTGCAGAGCCCTGGGGAAAGGCAGGCAGAGAATTCCCTGCTAGCACCTTCTCTGTGCCTGGGAAGCAGAAGTGTTCACATTGCTTCGCAGAATCGATTTTGTGCAGAAAACAGTAACACGTGTTCAGAACGAAAGAAAGCACAGAGCCCCAGATCTGCTGTTGTCCTGGAGAGCTTGCAGAGCACTGGGGAAAGGCAGGCAGAGAATTCCCTGCTAGCACCTTCTCTGTGCATATTCAAATTGCTTCGCAGAATCGCTTTTGTGCAGAGAACAGTAACACTTGTTCAGAACGAAAGAAAGCACAGAGCCCCAGATTTGCTGTTGTCCTGGAGAGCTTGCAGAGCACTGGGGAAAGGCAGGCAGAGAATTCCCTGCTAGCACCTTCTCTGTGCCTGGGAAGCAGAAGTGTTCACATTGCTTCGCAGAAACGCTTTCGTGCAGAAAACCGTAACACTTGTTCAGAACGAAAGAAAGCACAGAGCCCCAGATTTTATGTTGTCCTGGAGAGCTTGCAGAGCACTGGGGAAAGGCAGGCAGAGAATTCCCTGCTAGCACCTTCTCTGTGCCTGGGAAGCAGAAGTGTTCACATTGCTTCGCAGAATCGCTTTTGTGCAGAAAACACTAACACTTGTTCAGAATGAAAGAAAGCACAGAGCCCCAGATTTGCTGTTGTCCTGGAGAGCTTGCAGAGCACTGGGGAAAGGCAGGCAGAGAATTCCCTGCTAGCACCTTCTCTGTGCATATTCAAATTGCTTCGCAGAATCGCTTTTGTGCAGAGAACAGTAACACTTGTTCAGAACGAAAGAAAGCACAGAGCCCCAGATTTGCTGTTGTCCTGGAGAGCTTGCAGAGCACTGGGGAAAGGCAGGCAGAGAATTCCCTGCTAGCACCTTCTCTGTGCCTGTTCACATTGCTTCGCAGAATCGCTTTTGTGCAGAAAACAGTAACACTTGTTCAGAACGAAAGAAAGCACAGAGCCCCAGATTTGCTGTTGTCCTGGAGAGCTTGCAGAGCACTGGGGAAAGGCAGGCAGAGAATTCCCTGCTAGCACCTTCTCTGTGCCTGTTCACATTGCTTCGCAGAATCACTTTTGTGCAGAGAACAGTAACACTTGTTCAGAACGAAAGAAAGCACAGAGCCCCAGATTTGCTGTTGTCCTGGAGAGCTTGCAGAGCACTGGGGAAAGGCAGGCAGAGAATTCCCTGCTAGCACCTTCTCTGTGCCTGTTCACATTGCTTCGCAGAATCGCTTTTGTGCAGAAAACAGTAACACTTGTTCAGAACGAAAGAAAGCACAGAGCCCCAGATCTGCTGTAGTCCTGGAGAGCTTGCATAGCCCTGGGGAAAGGCAGGCAGAGAATTCCCTGCTAGCACCTTCTCTGTGCCTGGGAAGCAGAAGTGTTCACATTGCTTCGCAGAATCGCTTTTGTGCAGAAAACAGTAACACTTGTTCAGAACGAAAGAAAGCACAGAGCCCCAGATTTTATGTTGTCCTGGAGAGCTTGCAGAGCCCTGGGGAAAGGCAGGCAGAGAATTCCCTGCTAGCACCTTCTCTGTGCCTGGGAAGCAGAAGTCTTCCCATTGCTTCGCAGAATCGCTTTTGTGCAGAAAACACTAACACTTGTTCAGAACGAAAGAAAGCACAGAGCCCCAGATTTTATGTTGTCCTGGAGAGCTTGCAGAGCCCTGGGGAAAGGCAGGCAGAGAATTCCCTGCTAGCACCTTCTCTGTGCCTGGGAAGCAGAAGTGTTCACATTGCTTCGCAGAATCGCTTTTGTGCAGAAAACAGTAACACTTGTTCAGAACGAAAGAAAGCACAGAGCCCCAGATTTTATGTTGTCCTGGAGAGCTTGCAGAGCACTGGGGAAAGGCAGGCAGAGAATTCCCTGCTAGCACCTTCTCTGTGCATATTCAAATTGCTTCGCAGAATCGCTTTTGTGCAGAGAACAGTAACACTTGTTCAGAACGAAAGAAAGCACAGAGCCCCAGATTTGCTGTTGTCCTGGAGAGCTTGCAGAGCACTGGGGAAAGGCAGGCAGAGAATTCCCTGCTAGCACCTTCTCTGTGCCTGTTCACATTGCTTCGCAGAATCGCTTTTGTGCAGAAAACAGTAACACTTGTTCAGAACGAAAGAAAGCACAGAGCCCCAGATTTGCTGTTGTCCTGGAGAGCTTGCAGAGCACTGGGGAAAGGCAGGCAGAGAATTCCCTGCTAGCACCTTCTCTGTGCCTGTTCACATTGCTTCGCAGAATCGCTTTTGTGCAGAGAACAGTAACACTTGTTCAGAACGAAAGAAAGCACAGAGCCCCAGATTTGCTGTTGTCCTGGAGAGCTTGCAGAGCACTGGGGAAAGGCAGGCAGAGAATTCCCTGCTAGCACCTTCTCTGTGCCTGTTCACATTGCTTCGCAGAATCGCTTTTGTGCAGAAAACAGTAACACTTGTTCAGAACGAAAGAAAGCACAGAGCCCCAGATCTGCTGTAGTCCTGGAGAGCTTGCATAGCCCTGGGGAAAGGCAGGCAGAGAATTCCCTGCTAGCACCTTCTCTGTGCCTGGGAAGCAGAAGTGTTCACATTGCTTCGCAGAATCGCTTTTGTGCAGAAAACAGTAACACTTGTTCAGAACGAAAGAAAGCACAGAGCCCCAGATTTGCTGTTGTCTTGGAGAGCTTGCAGAGCCCTGGGGAAAGGCAGGCAGAGAATTCCCTGCTAGCACCTTCTCTGTGCCTGGGAAGCAGAAGTCTTCCCATTGCTTCGCAGAATCGCTTTTGTGCAGAAAACAGTAACACTTGTTCAGAACGAAAGAAAGCACAGAGCCCCAGATTTGCTGTTGTCCTGGAGAGCTTGCAGAGCACTGGGGAAAGGCAGGCAGAGAATTCCCTGCTAGCACCTTCTCTGTGCCTGGGAAGCAGAAGTGTTCACATTGCTTCGCAGAATCGCTTTTGTGCAGAAAACAGTAACACTTGTTCAGAATGAAAGAAAGCACAGAGCCCCAGATTTGCTGTTGTCCTGGAGAGCTTGCAGAGCCCTGGGGAAAGGCAGGCAGAGAATTCCCTGCTAGCACCTTCTCTGTGCATATTCAAATTGCTTCGCAGAATCGCTTTTGTGCAGAGAACAGTAACACTTGTTCAGAACGAAAGAAAGCACAGAGCCCCAGATTTGCTGTTGTCCTGGAGAGCTTGCAGAGCACTGGGGAAAGGCAGGCAGAGAATTCCCTGCTAGCACCTTCTCTGTGCCTGTTCACATTGCTTCGCAGAATCGCTTTTGTGCAGAGAACAGTAACACTTGTTCAGAACGAAAGAAAGCACAGAGCCCCAGATTTGCTGTTGTCCTGGAGAGCTTGCAGAGCACTGGGGAAAGGCAGGCAGAGAATTCCCTGCTAGCACCTTCTCTGTGCCTGGGAAGCAGAAGTGTTCACATTGCTTCGCAGAATCGCTTTTGTGCAGAAAACACTAACACTTGTTCAGAACGAAAGAAAGCACAGAGCCCCAGATTTGCTGTTGTCCTGGAGAGCTTGCAGAGCCCTGGGGAAAGGCAGGCAGAGAATTCCCTGCTAGCACCTTCTCTGTGCCTGGGAAGCAGAAGTGTTCACATTGCTTCGCAGAATCGCTTTTGTGCAGAAAACAGTAACACGTGTTCAGAACGAAAGAAAGCACAGAGCCCCAGATCTGCTGTTGTCCTGGAGAGCTTGCAGAGCACTGGGGAAAGGCAGGCAGAGAATTCCCTGCTAGCACCTTCTCTGTGCATATTCAAATTGCTTCGCAGAATCGCTTTTGTGCAGAGAACAGTAACACTTGTTCAGAACGAAAGAAAGCACAGAGCCCCAGATTTGCTGTTGTTCTGGAGAGCTTGCAGAGCACTGGGGAAAGGCAGGCAGAGAATTCCCTGCTAGCACCTTCTCTGTGCCTGGGAAGCAGAAGTGTTCACATTGCTTCGCAGAAACGCTTTCGTGCAGAAAACCGTAACACTTGTTCAGAACGAAAGAAAGCACAGAGCCCCAGATTTGCTGTTGTCCTGGAGAGCTTGCAGAGCACTGGGGAAAGGCAGGCAGAGAATTCCCTGCTAGCACCTTCTCTGTGCCTGGGAAGCAGAAGTGTTCACATTGCTTCGCAGAATCGCTTTTGTGCAGAAAACAGTAACACTTGTTCAGAATGAAAGAAAGCACAGAGCCCCAGATTTGCTGTTGTCCTGGAGAGCTTGCAGAGCCCTGGGGAAAGGCAGGCAGAGAATTCCCTGCTAGCACCTTCTCTGTGCATATTCAAATTGCTTCGCAGAATCGCTTTTGTGCAGAGAACAGTAACACTTGTTCAGAACGAAAGAAAGCACAGAGCCCCAGATCTGCTGTAGTCCTGGAGAGCTTGCATAGCCCTGGGGAAAGGCAGGCAGAGAATTCCCTGCTAGCACCTTCTCTGTGCCTGGGAAGCAGAAGTGTTCACATTGCTTTGCAGAATCGCTTTTGTGCAGAAAACACTAACACTTGTTCAGAACGAAAGAAAGCACAGAGCCCCAGATTTTATGTTGTCCTGGAGAGCTTGCAGAGCACTGGGGAAAGGCAGGCAGAGAATTCCCTGCTAGCACCTTCTCTGTGCCTGGGAAGCAGAAGTCTTCCCATTGCTTCGCAGAATCGCTTTTGTGCAGAAAACACTAACACTTGTTCAGAACGAAAGAAAGCACAGAGCCCCAGATTTTATGTTGTCCTGGAGAGCTTGCAGAGCACTGGGGAAAGGCAGGCAGAGAATTCCCTGCTAGCACCTTCTCTGTGCATATTCAAATTGCTTCGCAGAATCGCTTTTGTGCAGAGAACAGTAACACTTGTTCAGAACGAAAGAAAGCACAGAGCCCCAGATTTGCTGTTGTCCTGGAGAGCTTGCAGAGCACTGGGGAAAGGCAGGCAGAGAATTCCCTGCTAGCACCTTCTCTGTGCCTGTTCACATTGCTTCGCAGAATCGCTTTTGTGCAGAAAACAGTAACACTTGTTCAGAACGAAAGAAAGCACAGAGCCCCAGATTTGCTGTTGTCCTGGAGAGCTTGCAGAGCACTGGGGAAAGGCAGGCAGAGAATTCCCTGCTAGCACCTTCTCTGTGCCTGTTCACATTGCTTCGCAGAATCGCTTTTGTGCAGAAAACAGTAACACTTGTTCAGAACGAAAGAAAGCACAGAGCCCCAGATTTGCTGTTGTCCTGGAGAGCTTGCAGAGCACTGGGGAAAGGCAGGCAGAGAATTCCCTGCTAGCACCTTCTCTGTGCCTGTTCACATTGCTTCGCAGAATCGCTTTTGTGCAGAGAACAGTAACACTTGTTCAGAACGAAAGAAAGCACAGAGCCCCAGATTTGCTGTTGTCCTGGAGAGCTTGCAGAGCACTGGGGAAAGGCAGGCAGAGAATTCCCTGCTAGCACCTTCTCTGTGCCTGTTCACATTGCTTCGCAGAATCGCTTTTGTGCAGAAAACAGTAACACTTGTTCAGAACGAAAGAAAGCACAGAGCCCCAGATCTGCTGTAGTCCTGGAGAGCTTGCATAGCCCTGGGGAAAGGCAGGCAGAGAATTCCCTGCTAGCACCTTCTCTGTGCCTGGGAAGCAGAAGTGTTCACATTGCTTCGCAGAATCGCTTTTGTGCAGAAAACAGTAACACTTGTTCAGAACGAAAGAAAGCACAGAGCCCCAGATTTGCTGTTGTCCTGGAGAGCTTGCAGAGCACTGGGGAAAGGCAGGCAGAGAATTCCCTGCTAGCACCTTCTCTGTGCCTGGGAAGCAGAAGTCTTCCCATTGCTTCGCAGAATCGCTTTTGTGCAGAAAACACTAACACTTGTTCAGAACGAAAGAAAGCACAGAGCCCCAGATTTTATGTTGTCCTGGAGAGCTTGCAGAGCACTGGGGAAAGGCAGGCAGAGAATTCCCTGCTAGCACCTTCTCTGTGCCTGTTCACATTGCTTCGCAGAATCGCTTTTGTGCAGAAAACAGTAACACTTGTTCAGAACGAAAGAAAGCACAGAGCCCCAGATTTGCTGTTGTCCTGGAGAGCTTGCAGAGCACTGGGGAAAGGCAGGCAGAGAATTCCCTGCTAGCACCTTCTCTGTGCCTGTTCACATTGCTTCGCAGAATCGCTTTTGTGCAGAGAACAGTAACACTTGTTCAGAACGAAAGAAAGCACAGAGCCCCAGATTTGCTGTTGTCCTGGAGAGCTTGCAGAGCCCTGGGGAAAGGCAGGCAGAGAATTCCCTGCTAGCACCTTCTCTGTGCCTGTTCACATTGCTTCGCAGAATCGCTTTTGTGCAGAAAACAGTAACACTTGTTCAGAACGAAAGAAAGCACAGAGCCCCAGATCTGCTGTAGTCCTGGAGAGCTTGCATAGCCCTGGGGAAAGGCAGGCAGAGAATTCCCTGCTAGCACCTTCTCTGTGCCTGGGAAGCAGAAGTGTTCACATTGCTTCGCAGAATCGCTTTTGTGCAGAAAACAGTAACACTTGTTCAGAACGAAAGAAAGCACAGAGCCCCAGATTTGCTGTTGTCTTGGAGAGCTTGCAGAGCCCTGGGGAAAGGCAGGCAGAGAATTCCCTGCTAGCACCTTCTCTGTGCCTGGGAAGCAGAAGTCTTCCCATTGCTTCGCAGAATCGCTTTTGTGCAGAAAACAGTAACACTTGTTCAGAACGAAAGAAAGCACAGAGCCCCAGATTTGCTGTTGTCCTGGAGAGCTTGCAGAGCACTGGGGAAAGGCAGGCAGAGAATTCCCTGCTAGCACCTTCTCTGTGCCTGGGAAGCAGAAGTGTTCACATTGCTTCGCAGAATCGCTTTTGTGCAGAAAACAGTAACACTTGTTCAGAACGAAAGAAAGCACAGAGCCCCAGATTTTATGTTGTCCTGGAGAGCTTGCAGAGCACTGGGGAAAGGCAGGCAGAGAATTCCCTGCTAGCACCTTCTCTGTGCCTGTTCACATTGCTTCGCAGAATCGCTTTTGTGCAGAAAACAGTAACACTTGTTCAGAACGAAAGAAAGCACAGAGCCCCAGATTTGCTGTTGTCCTGGAGAGCTTGCAGAGCACTGGGGAAAGGCAGGCAGAGAATTCCCTGCTAGCACCTTCTCTGTGCCTGGGAAGCAGAAGTGTTCACATTGCTTCGCAGAATCGCTTTTGTGCAGAAAACACTAACACTTGTTCAGAACGAAAGAAAGCACAGAGCCCCAGATTTGCTGTTGTCCTGGAGAGCTTGCAGAGCCCTGGGGAAAGGCAGGCAGAGAATTCCCTGCTAGCACCTTCTCTGTGCCTGGGAAGCAGAAGTGTTCACATTGCTTCGCAGAATCGCTTTTGTGCAGAAAACAGTAACACTTGTTCAGAACGAAAGAAAGCACAGAGCCCCAGATTTGCTGTTGTCCTGGAGAGCTTGCAGAGCACTGGGGAAAGGCAGGCAGAGAATTCCCTGCTAGCACCTTCTCTGTGCCTGGGAAGCAGAAGTCTTCCCATTGCTTCGCAGAATCGCTTTTGTGCAGAAAACACTAACACTTGTTCAGAACGAAAGAAAGCACAGAGCCCCAGATTTTATGTTGTCCTGGAGAGCTTGCAGAGCACTGGGGAAAGGCAGGCAGAGAATTCCCTGCTAGCACCTTCTCTGTGCCTGTTCACATTGCTTCGCAGAATCGCTTTTGTGCAGAAAACAGTAACACTTGTTCAGAACGAAAGAAAGCACAGAGCCCCAGATCTGCTGTAGTCCTGGAGAGCTTGCATAGCCCTGGGGAAAGGCAGGCAGAGAATTCCCTGCTAGCACCTTCTCTGTGCCTGGGAAGCAGAAGTGTTCACATTGCTTCGCAGAATCGCTTTTGTGCAGAAAACAGTAACACTTGTTCAGAACGAAAGAAAGCACAGAGCCCCAGATTTTATGTTGTCCTGGAGAGCTTGCAGAGCCCTGGGGAAAGGCAGGCAGAGAATTCCCTGCTAGCACCTTCTCTGTGCCTGGGAAGCAGAAGTCTTCCCATTGCTTCGCAGAATCGCTTTTGTGCAGAAAACACTAACACTTGTTCAGAACGAAAGAAAGCACAGAGCCCCAGATTTTATGTTGTCCTGGAGAGCTTGCAGAGCACTGGGGAAAGGCAGGCAGAGAATTCCCTGCTAGCACCTTCTCTGTGCCTGGGAAGCAGAAGTGTTCACATTGCTTCGCAGAATCGCTTTTGTGCAGAGAACAGTAACACTTGTTCAGAACGAAAGAAAGCACAGAGCCCCAGATTTTATGTTGTCCTGGAGAGCTTGCAGAGCACTGGGGAAAGGCAGGCAGAGAATTCCCTGCTAGCACCTTCTCTGTGCATATTCAAATTGCTTCGCAGAATCGCTTTTGTGCAGAGAACAGTAACACTTGTTCAGAACGAAAGAAAGCACAGAGCCCCAGATTTGCTGTTGTCCTGGAGAGCTTGCAGAGCACTGGGGAAAGGCAGGCAGAGAATTCCCTGCTAGCACCTTCTCTGTGCCTGTTCACATTGCTTCGCAGAATCGCTTTTGTGCAGAAAACAGTAACACTTGTTCAGAA
Source organism: Strix uralensis (assembly GCF_047716275.1). NCBI lineage: Eukaryota > Metazoa > Chordata > Aves > Strigiformes > Strigidae > Strix > Strix uralensis. The sequence continues at coordinate 87,977,435 of NC_133975.1, read as the reverse complement.
CGAAAGAAAGCACAGAGCCCCAGATTTGCTGTTGTCCTGGAGAGCTTGAAGAGCACTGGGGAAAGGCAGGCAGAGAATTCCCTGCTAGCACCTTCTCTGTGCCTGTTCACATTGCTTCGCAGAATCGCTTTTGTGCAGAGAACAGTAACACTTGTTCAGAACGAAAGAAAGCACAGAGCCCCAGATTTGCTGTTGTCCTGGAGAGCTTGCAGAGCACTGGGGAAAGGCAGGCAGAGAATTCCCTGCTAGCACCTTCTCTGTGCCTGTTCACATTGCTTCGCAGAATCGCTTTTGTGCAGAAAACAGTAACACTTGTTCAGAACGAAAGAAAGCACAGAGCCCCAGATCTGCTGTAGTCCTGGAGAGCTTGCATAGCCCTGGGGAAAGGCAGGCAGAGAATTCCCTGCTAGCACCTTCTCTGTGCCTGGGAAGCAGAAGTGTTCACATTGCTTCGCAGAATCGCTTTTGTGCAGAAAACAGTAACACTTGTTCAGAACGAAAGAAAGCACAGAGACCCAGATTTGCTGTTGTCTTGGAGAGCTTGCAGAGCCCTGGGGAAAGGCAGGCAGAGAATTCCCTGCTAGCACCTTCTCTGTGCCTGGGAAGCAGAAGTCTTCCCATTGCTTCGCAGAATCGCTTTTGTGCAGAAAACACTAACACTTGTTCAGAACGAAAGAAAGCACAGAGCCCCAGATTTGCTGTTGTCCTGGAGAGCTTGCAGAGCCCTGGGGAAAGGCAGGCAGAGAATTCCCTGCTAGCACCTTCTCTGTGCCTGTTCACATTGCTTCGCAGAATCGCTTTTGTGCAGAAAACAGTAACACTTGTTCAGAACGAAAGAAAGCACAGAGCCCCAGATCTGCTGTAGTCCTGGAGAGCTTGCATAGCCCTGGGGAAAGGCAGGCAGAGAATTCCCTGCTAGCACCTTCTCTGTGCCTGGGAAGCAGAAGTGTTCACATTGCTTCGCAGAATCGCTTTTGTGCAGAAAACAGTAACACTTGTTCAGAACGAAAGAAAGCACAGAGCCCCAGATTTGCTGTTGTCTTGGAGAGCTTGCAGAGCCCTGGGGAAAGGCAGGCAGAGAATTCCCTGCTAGCACCTTCTCTGTGCCTGGGAAGCAGAAGTCTTCCCATTGCTTCGCAGAATCGCTTTTGTGCAGAAAACAGTAACACTTGTTCAGAACGAAAGAAAGCACAGAGCCCCAGATTTGCTGTTGTCCTGGAGAGCTTGAAGAGCACTGGGGAAAGGCAGGCAGAGAATTCCCTGCTAGCACCTTCTCTGTGCCTGGGAAGCAGAAGTGTTCACATTGCTTCGCAGAATCGCTTTTGTGCAGAAAACAGTAACACTTGTTCAGAACGAAAGAAAGCACAGAGCCCCAGATTTTATGTTGTCCTGGAGAGCTTGCAGAGCACTGGGGAAAGGCAGGCAGAGAATTCCCTGCTAGCACCTTCTCTGTGCCTGTTCACATTGCTTCGCAGAATCGCTTTTGTGCAGAAAACAGTAACACTTGTTCAGAACGAAAGAAAGCACAGAGCCCCAGATTTGCTGTTGTCCTGGAGAGCTTGCAGAGCACTGGGGAAAGGCAGGCAGAGAATTCCCTGCTAGCACCTTCTCTGTGCCTGGGAAGCAGAAGTGTTCACATTGCTTCGCAGAATCGCTTTTGTGCAGAAAACACTAACACTTGTTCAGAACGAAAGAAAGCACAGAGCCCCAGATTTGCTGTTGTCCTGGAGAGCTTGCAGAGCCCTGGGGAAAGGCAGGCAGAGAATTCCCTGCTAGCACCTTCTCTGTGCCTGGGAAGCAGAAGTGTTCACATTGCTTCGCAGAATCGCTTTTGTGCAGAAAACAGTAACACTTGTTCAGAACGAAAGAAAGCACAGAGCCCCAGATTTGCTGTTGTCCTGGAGAGCTTGCAGAGCACTGGGGAAAGGCAGGCAGAGAATTCCCTGCTAGCACCTTCTCTGTACCTGGGAAGCAGAAGTCTTCCCATTGCTTCGCAGAATCGCTTTTGTGCAGAAAACACTAACACTTGTTCAGAACGAAAGAAAGCACAGAGCCCCAGATTTTATGTTGTCCTGGAGAGCTTGCAGAGCACTGGGGAAAGGCAGGCAGAGAATTCCCTGCTAGCACCTTCTCTGTGCCTGTTCACATTGCTTCGCAGAATCGCTTTTGTGCAGAAAACAGTAACACTTGTTCAGAACGAAAGAAAGCACAGAGCCCCAGATCTGCTGTAGTCCTGGAGAGCTTGCATAGCCCTGGGGAAAGGCAGGCAGAGAATTCCCTGCTAGCACCTTCTCTGTGCCTGGGAAGCAGAAGTGTTCACATTGCTTCGCAGAATCGCTTTTGTGCAGAAAACAGTAACACTTGTTCAGAACGAAAGAAAGCACAGAGCCCCAGATTTTATGTTGTCCTGGAGAGCTTGCAGAGCCCTGGGGAGAGGCAGGCAGAGAATTCCCTGCTAGCACCTTCTCTGTGCCTGGGAAGCAGAAGTCTTCCCATTGCTTCGCAGAATCGCTTTTGTGCAGAAAACACTAACACTTGTTCAGAACGAAAGAAAGCACAGAGCCCCAGATTTTATGTTGTCCTGGAGAGCTTGCAGAGCACTGGGGAAAGGCAGGCAGAGAATTCCCTGCTAGCACCTTCTCTGTGCCTGGGAAGCAGAAGTGTTCACATTGCTTCGCAGAATCGCTTTTGTGCAGAGAACAGTAACACTTGTTCAGAACGAAAGAAAGCACAGAGCCCCAGATTTTATGTTGTCCTGGAGAGCTTGCAGAGCACTGGGGAAAGGCAGGCAGAGAATTCCCTGCTAGCACCTTCTCTGTGCATATTCAAATTGCTTCGCAGAATCGCTTTTGTGCAGAGAACAGTAACACTTGTTCAGAACGAAAGAAAGCACAGAGCCCCAGATTTGCTGTTGTCCTGGAGAGCTTGCAGAGCACTGGGGAAAGGCAGGCAGAGAATTCCCTGCTAGCACCTTCTCTGTGCCTGTTCACATTGCTTCGCAGAATCGCTTTTGTGCAGAAAACAGTAACACTTGTTCAGAACGAAAGAAAGCACAGAGCCCCAGATTTGCTGTTGTCCTGGAGAGCTTGAAGAGCACTGGGGAAAGGCAGGCAGAGAATTCCCTGCTAGCACCTTCTCTGTGCCTGTTCACATTGCTTCGCAGAATCGCTTTTGTGCAGAGAACAGTAACACTTGTTCAGAACGAAAGAAAGCACAGAGCCCCAGATTTGCTGTTGTCCTGGAGAGCTTGCAGAGCACTGGGGAAAGGCAGGCAGAGAATTCCCTGCTAGCACCTTCTCTGTGCCTGTTCACATTGCTTCGCAGAATCGCTTTTGTGCAGAAAACAGTAACACTTGTTCAGAACGAAAGAAAGCACAGAGCCCCAGATCTGCTGTAGTCCTGGAGAGCTTGCATAGCCCTGGGGAAAGGCAGGCAGAGAATTCCCTGCTAGCACCTTCTCTGTGCCTGGGAAGCAGAAGTGTTCACATTGCTTCGCAGAATCGCTTTTGTGCAGAAAACAGTAACACTTGTTCAGAACGAAAGAAAGCACAGAGACCCAGATTTGCTGTTGTCTTGGAGAGCTTGCAGAGCCCTGGGGAAAGGCAGGCAGAGAATTCCCTGCTAGCACCTTCTCTGTGCCTGGGAAGCAGAAGTCTTCCCATTGCTTCGCAGAATCGCTTTTGTGCAGAAAACACTAACACTTGTTCAGAACGAAAGAAAGCACAGAGCCCCAGATTTGCTGTTGTCCTGGAGAGCTTGCAGAGCACTGGGGAAAGGCAGGCAGAGAATTCCCTGCTAGCACCTTCTCTGTGCCTGGGAAGCAGAAGTGTTCACATTGCTTCGCAGAATCGCTTTTGTGCAGAAAACAGTAACACTTGTTCAGAATGAAAGAAAGCACAGAGCCCCAGATTTGCTGTTGTCCTGGAGAGCTTGCAGAGCCCTGGGGAAAGGCAGGCAGAGAATTCCCTGCTAGCACCTTCTCTGTGCATATTCAAATTGCTTCGCAGAATCGCTTTTGTGCAGAGAACAGTAACACTTGTTCAGAACGAAAGAAAGCACAGAGCCCCAGATCTGCTGTAGTCCTGGAGAGCTTGCATAGCCCTGGGGAAAGGCAGGCAGAGAATTCCCTGCTAGCACCTTCTCTGTGCCTGGGAAGCAGAAGTGTTCACATTGCTTTGCAGAATCGCTTTTGTGCAGAGAACAGTAACACTTGTTCAGAACGAAAGAAAGCACAGAGCCCCAGATTTTATGTTGTCCTGGAGAGCTTGCAGAGCCCTGGGGAAAGGCAGGCAGAGAATTCCCTGCTAGCACCTTCTCTGTGCCTGGGAAGCAGAAGTCTTCCCATTGCTTCGCAGAATCGCTTTTGTGCAGAAAACACTAACACTTGTTCAGAACGAAAGAAAGCACAGAGCCCCAGATTTTATGTTGTCCTGGAGAGCTTGCAGAGCACTGGGGAAAGGCAGGCAGAGAATTCCCTGCTAGCACCTTCTCTGTGCATATTCAAATTGCTTCGCAGAATCGCTTTTGTGCAGAGAACAGTAACACTTGTTCAGAACGAAAGAAAGCACAGAGCCCCAGATTTGCTGTTGTCCTGGAGAGCTTGCAGAGCACTGGGGAAAGGCAGGCAGAGAATTCCCTGCTAGCACCTTCTCTGTGCCTGTTCACATTGCTTCGCAGAATCGCTTTTGTGCAGAAAACAGTAACACTTGTTCAGAACGAAAGAAAGCACAGAGCCCCAGATTTGCTGTTGTCCTGGAGAGCTTGCAGAGCACTGGGGAAAGGCAGGCAGAGAATTCCCTGCTAGCACCTTCTCTGTGCCTGTTCACATTGCTTCGCAGAATCGCTTTTGTGCAGAAAACAGTAACACTTGTTCAGAACGAAAGAAAGCACAGAGCCCCAGATTTGCTGTTGTCCTGGAGAGCTTGCAGAGCACTGGGGAAAGGCAGGCAGAGAATTCCCTGCTAGCACCTTCTCTGTGCCTGTTCACATTGCTTCGCAGAATCGCTTTTGTGCAGAGAACAGTAACACTTGTTCAGAACGAAAGAAAGCACAGAGCCCCAGATTTGCTGTTGTCCTGGAGAGCTTGCAGAGCACTGGGGAAAGGCAGGCAGAGAATTCCCTGCTAGCACCTTCTCTGTGCCTGTTCACATTGCTTCGCAGAATCGCTTTTGTGCAGAAAACAGTAACACTTGTTCAGAACGAAAGAAAGCACAGAGCCCCAGATCTGCTGTAGTCCTGGAGAGCTTGCATAGCCCTGGGGAAAGGCAGGCAGAGAATTCCCTGCTAGCACCTTCTCTGTGCCTGGGAAGCAGAAGTGTTCACATTGCTTCGCAGAATCGCTTTTGTGCAGAAAACAGTAACACTTGTTCAGAACGAAAGAAAGCACAGAGCCCCAGATTTGCTGTTGTCCTGGAGAGCTTGCAGAGCACTGGGGAAAGGCAGGCAGAGAATTCCCTGCTAGCACCTTCTCTGTGCCTGGGAAGCAGAAGTCTTCCCATTGCTTCGCAGAATCGCTTTTGTGCAGAAAACACTAACACTTGTTCAGAACGAAAGAAAGCACAGAGCCCCAGATTTTATGTTGTCCTGGAGAGCTTGCAGAGCACTGGGGAAAGGCAGGCAGAGAATTCCCTGCTAGCACCTTCTCTGTGCCTGTTCACATTGCTTCGCAGAATCGCTTTTGTGCAGAAAACAGTAACACTTGTTCAGAACGAAAGAAAGCACAGAGCCCCAGATTTGCTGTTGTCCTGGAGAGCTTGCAGAGCACTGGGGAAAGGCAGGCAGAGAATTCCCTGCTAGCACCTTCTCTGTGCCTGTTCACATTGCTTCGCAGAATCGCTTTTGTGCAGAGAACAGTAACACTTGTTCAGAACGAAAGAAAGCACAGAGCCCCAGATTTGCTGTTGTCCTGGAGAGCTTGCAGAGCCCTGGGGAAAGGCAGGCAGAGAATTCCCTGCTAGCACCTTCTCTGTGCCTGTTCACATTGCTTCGCAGAATCGCTTTTGTGCAGAAAACAGTAACACTTGTTCAGAACGAAAGAAAGCACAGAGCCCCAGATCTGCTGTAGTCCTGGAGAGCTTGCATAGCCCTGGGGAAAGGCAGGCAGAGAATTCCCTGCTAGCACCTTCTCTGTGCCTGGGAAGCAGAAGTGTTCACATTGCTTCGCAGAATCGCTTTTGTGCAGAAAACAGTAACACTTGTTCAGAACGAAAGAAAGCACAGAGCCCCAGATTTGCTGTTGTCCTGGAGAGCTTGCAGAGCCCTGGGGAAAGGCAGGCAGAGAATTCCCTGCTAGCACCTTCTCTGTGCCTGGGAAGCAGAAGTCTTCCCATTGCTTCGCAGAATCGCTTTTGTGCAGAAAACAGTAACACTTGTTCAGAACGAAAGAAAGCACAGAGCCCCAGATTTGCTGTTGTCCTGGAGAGCTTGCAGAGCACTGGGGAAAGGCAGGCAGAGAATTCCCTGCTAGCACCTTCTCTGTGCCTGGGAAGCAGAAGTGTTCACATTGCTTCGCAGAATCGCTTTTGTGCAGAAAACAGTAACACTTGTTCAGAACGAAAGAAAGCACAGAGCCCCAGATTTTATGTTGTCCTGGAGAGCTTGCAGAGCACTGGGGAAAGGCAGGCAGAGAATTCCCTGCTAGCACCTTCTCTGTGCCTGTTCACATTGCTTCGCAGAATCGCTTTTGTGCAGAGAACAGTAACACTTGTTCAGAACGAAAGAAAGCACAGAGCCCCAGATTTGCTGTTGTCCTGGAGAGCTTGCAGAGCACTGGGGAAAGGCAGGCAGAGAATTCCCTGCTAGCACCTTCTCTGTGCCTGGGAAGCAGAAGTGTTCACATTGCTTCGCAGAATCGCTTTTGTGCAGAAAACACTAACACTTGTTCAGAACGAAAGAAAGCACAGAGCCCCAGATTTGCTGTTGTCCTGGAGAGCTTGCAGAGCCCTGGGGAAAGGCAGGCAGAGAATTCCCTGCTAGCACCTTCTCTGTGCCTGGGAAGCAGAAGTGTTCACATTGCTTCGCAGAATCGCTTTTGTGCAGAAAACAGTAACACTTGTTCAGAACGAAAGAAAGCACAGAGCCCCAGATTTGCTGTTGTCCTGGAGAGCTTGCAGAGCACTGGGGAAAGGCAGGCAGAGAATTCCCTGCTAGCACCTTCTCTGTGCCTGGGAAGCAGAAGTCTTCCCATTGCTTCGCAGAATCGCTTTTGTGCAGAAAACACTAACACTTGTTCAGAACGAAAGAAAGCACAGAGCCCCAGATTTTATGTTGTCCTGGAGAGCTTGCAGAGCACTGGGGAAAGGCAGGCAGAGAATTCCCTGCTAGCACCTTCTCTGTGCCTGTTCACATTGCTTCGCAGAATCGCTTTTGTGCAGAAAACAGTAACACTTGTTCAGAACGAAAGAAAGCACAGAGCCCCAGATTTGCTGTTGTCCTGGAGAGCTTGCAGAGCACTGGGGAAAGGCAGGCAGAGAATTCCCTGCTAGCACCTTCTCTGTGCCTGTTCACATTGCTTCGCAGAATCGCTTTTGTGCAGAGAACAGTAACACTTGTTCAGAACGAAAGAAAGCACAGAGCCCCAGATTTGCTGTTGTCCTGGAGAGCTTGCAGAGCCCTGGGGAAAGGCAGGCAGAGAATTCCCTGCTAGCACCTTCTCTGTGCCTGTTCACATTGCTTCGCAGAATCGCTTTTGTGCAGAAAACAGTAACACTTGTTCAGAACGAAAGAAAGCACAGAGCCCCAGATGTGCTGTAGTCCTGGAGAGCTTGCATAGCCCTGGGGAAAGGCAGGCAGAGAATTCCCTGCTAGCACCTTCTCTGTGCCTGGGAAGCAGAAGTGTTCACATTGCTTCGCAGAATCGCTTTTGTGCAGAAAACAGTAACACTTGTTCAGAACGAAAGAAAGCACAGAGCCCCAGATTTGCTGTTGTCTTGGAGAGCTTGCAGAGCCCTGGGGAAAGGCAGGCAGAGAATTCCCTGCTAGCACCTTCTCTGTGCCTGGGAAGCAGAAGTCTTCCCATTGCTTCGCAGAATCGCTTTTGTGCAGAAAACAGTAACACTTGTTCAGAACGAAAGAAAGCACAGAGCCCCAGATTTGCTGTTGTCCTGGAGAGCTTGCAGAGCACTGGGGAAAGGCAGGCAGAGAATTCCCTGCTAGCACCTTCTCTGTGCCTGGGAAGCAGAAGTGTTCACATTGCTTCGCAGAATCGCTTTTGTGCAGAAAACAGTAACACTTGTTCAGAACGAAAGAAAGCACAGAGCCCCAGATTTTATGTTGTCCTGGAGAGCTTGCAGAGCACTGGGGAAAGGCAGGCAGAGAATTCCCTGCTAGCACCTTCTCTGTGCCTGTTCACATTGCTTCGCAGAATCGCTTTTGTGCAGAGAACAGTAACACTTGTTCAGAACGAAAGAAAGCACAGAGCCCCAGATTTGCTGTTGTCCTGGAGAGCTTGCAGAGCACTGGGGAAAGGCAGGCAGAGAATTCCCTGCTAGCACCTTCTCTGTGCCTGGGAAGCAGAAGTGTTCACATTGCTTCGCAGAATCGCTTTTGTGCAGAAAACACTAACACTTGTTCAGAACGAAAGAAAGCACAGAGCCCCAGATTTGCTGTTGTCCTGGAGAGCTTGCAGAGCCCTGGGGAAAGGCAGGCAGAGAATTCCCTGCTAGCACCTTCTCTGTGCCTGGGAAGCAGAAGTGTTCACATTGCTTCGCAGAATCGATTTTGTGCAGAAAACAGTAACACGTGTTCAGAACGAAAGAAAGCACAGAGCCCCAGATCTGCTGTTGTCCTGGAGAGCTTGCAGAGCACTGGGGAAATGCAGGCAGAGAATTCCCTGCTAGCACCTTCTCTGTGCATATTCAAATTGCTTCGCAGAATCGCTTTTGTGCAGAGAACAGTAACACTTGTTCAGAACGAAAGAAAGCACAGAGCCCCAGATTTGCTGTTGTCCTGGAGAGCTTGCAGAGCACTGGGGAAAGGCAGGCAGAGAATTCCCTGCTAGCACCTTCTCTGTGCCTGGGAAGCAGAAGTGTTCACATTGCTTCGCAGAAACGCTTTCGTGCAGAAAACCGTAACACTTGTTCAGAACGAAAGAAAGCACAGAGCCCCAGATTTTATGTTGTCCTGGAGAGCTTGCAGAGCACTGGGGAAAGGCAGGCAGAGAATTCCCTGCTAGCACCTTCTCTGTGCCTGGGAAGCAGAAGTGTTCACATTGCTTCGCAGAATCGCTTTTGTGCAGAAAACACTAACACTTGTTCAGAATGAAAGAAAGCACAGAGCCCCAGATTTGCTGTTGTCCTGGAGAGCTTGCAGAGCACTGGGGAAAGGCAGGCAGAGAATTCCCTGCTAGCACCTTCTCTGTGCCTGTTCACATTGCTTCGCAGAATCGCTTTTGTGCAGAAAACAGTAACACTTGTTCAGAACGAAAGAAAGCACAGAGCCCCAGATCTGCTGTAGTCCTGGAGAGCTTGCATAGCCCTGGGGAAAGGCAGGCAGAGAATTCCCTGCTAGCACCTTCTCTGTGCCTGGGAAGCAGAAGTGTTCACATTGCTTCGCAGAATCGCTTTTGTGCAGAAAACAGTAACACTTGTTCAGAACGAAAGAAAGCACAGAGCCCCAGATTTTATGTTGTCCTGGAGAGCTTGCAGAGCCCTGGGGAAAGGCAGGCAGAGAATTCCCTGCTAGCACCTTCTCTGTGCCTGGGAAGCAGAAGTCTTCCCATTGCTTCGCAGAATCGCTTTTGTGCAGAAAACACTAACACTTGTTCAGAACGAAAGAAAGCACAGAGCCCCAGATTTTATGTTGTCCTGGAGAGCTTGCAGAGCACTGGGGAAAGGCAGGCAGAGAATTCCCTGCTAGCACCTTCTCTGTGCCTGTTCACATTGCTTCGCAGAATCGCTTTTGTGCAGAAAACAGTAACACTTGTTCAGAACGAAAGAAAGCACAGAGCCCCAGATTTGCTGTTGTCCTGGAGAGCTTGCAGAGCACTGGGGAAAGGCAGGCAGAGAATTCCCTGCTAGCACCTTCTCTGTGCCTGTTCACATTGCTTCGCAGAATCGCTTTTGTGCAGAAAACAGTAACACTTGTTCAGAACGAAAGAAAGCACAGAGCCCCAGATTTGCTGTTGTCCTGGAGAGCTTGCAGAGCACTGGGGAAAGGCAGGCAGAGAATTCCCTGCTAGCACCTTCTCTGTGCCTGTTCACATTGCTTCGCAGAATCGCTTTTGTGCAGAAAACAGTAACACTTGTTCAGAACGAAAGAAAGCACAGAGCCCCAGATTTGCTGTTGTCCTGGAGAGCTTGCAGAGCACTGGGGAAAGGCAGGCAGAGAATTCCCTGCTAGCACCTTCTCTGTGCCTGTTCACATTGCTTCGCAGAATCGCTTTTGTGCAGAGAACAGTAACACTTGTTCAGAACGAAAGAAAGCACAGAGCCCCAGATTTGCTGTTGTCCTGGAGAGCTTGCAGAGCACTGGGGAAAGGCAGGCAGAGAATTCCCTGCTAGCACCTTCTCTGTGCCTGTTCACATTGCTTCGCAGAATCGCTTTTGTGCAGAAAACAGTAACACTTGTTCAGAACGAAAGAAAGCACAGAGCCCCAGATCTGCTGTAGTCCTGGAGAGCTTGCATAGCCCTGGGGAAAGGCAGGCAGAGAATTCCCTGCTAGCACCTTCTCTGTGCCTGGGAAGCAGAAGTGTTCACATTGCTTCGCAGAATCGCTTTTGTGCAGAAAACAGTAACACTTGTTCAGAACGAAAGAAAGCACAGAGACCCAGATTTGCTGTTGTCCTGGAGAGCTTGCAGAGCACTGGGGAAAGGCAGGCAGAGAATTCCCTGCTAGCACCTTCTCTGTGCCTGGGAAGCAGAAGTCTTCCCATTGCTTCGCAGAATCGCTTTTGTGCAGAAAACACTAACACTTGTTCAGAACGAAAGAAAGCACAGAGCCCCAGATTTTATGTTGTCCTGGAGAGCTTGCAGAGCACTGGGGAAAGGCAGGCAGAGAATTCCCTGCTAGCACCTTCTCTGTGCCTGGGAAGCAGAAGTGTTCACATTGCTTCGCAGAATCGCTTTTGTGCAGAAAACAGTAACACTTGTTCAGAACGAAAGAAAGCACAGAGCCCCAGATTTTATGTTGTCCTGGAGAGCTTGCAGAGCACTGGGGAAAGGCAGGCAGAGAATTCCCTGCTAGCACCTTCTCTGTGCATATTCAAATTGCTTCGCAGAATCGCTTTTGTGCAGAGAACAGTAACACTTGTTCAGAACGAAAGAAAGCACAGAGCCCCAGATTTGCTGTTGTCCTGGAGAGCTTGCAGAGCACTGGGGAAAGGCAGGCAGAGAATTCCCTGCTAGCACCTTCTCTGTGCCTGTTCACATTGCTTCGCAGAATCGCTTTTGTGCAGAAAACAGTAACACTTGTTCAGAACGAAAGAAAGCACAGAGCCCCAGATTTGCTGTTGTCCTGGAGAGCTTGCAGAGCACTGGGGAAAGGCAGGCAGAGAATTCCCTGCTAGCACCTTCTCTGTGCCTGTTCACATTGCTTCGCAGAATCGCTTTTGTGCAGAGAACAGTAACACTTGTTCAGAACGAAAGAAAGCACAGAGCCCCAGATTTGCTGTTGTCCTGGAGAGCTTGCAGAGCCCTGGGGAAAGGCAGGCAGAGAATTCCCTGCTAGCACCTTCTCTGTGCCTGTTCACATTGCTTCGCAGAATCGCTTTTGTGCAGAAAACAGTAACACTTGTTCAGAACGAAAGAAAGCACAGAGCCCCAGATCTGCTGTAGTCCTGGAGAGCTTGCATAGCCCTGGGGAAAGGCAGGCAGAGAATTCCCTGCTAGCACCTTCTCTGTGCCTGGGAAGCAGAAGTGTTCACATTGCTTCGCAGAATCGCTTTTGTGCAGAAAACAGTAACACTTGTTCAGAACGAAAGAAAGCACAGAGCCCCAGATTTGCTGTTGTCTTGGAGAGCTTGCAGAGCCCTGGGGAAAGGCAGGCAGAGAATTCCCTGCTAGCACCTTCTCTGTGCCTGGGAAGCAGAAGTCTTCCCATTGCTTCGCAGAATCGCTTTTGTGCAGAAAACAGTAACACTTGTTCAGAACGAAAGAAAGCACAGAGCCCCAGATTTTATGTTGTCCTGGAGAGCTTGCAGAGCACTGGGGAAAGGCAGGCAGAGAATTCCCTGCTAGCACCTTCTCTGTGCCTGGGAAGCAGAAGTGTTCACATTGCTTCGCAGAATCGCTTTTGTGCAGAAAACAGTAACACTTGTTCAGAACGAAAGAAAGCACAGAGCCCCAGATTTTATGTTGTCCTGGAGAGCTTGCAGAGCACTGGGGAAAGGCAGGCAGAGAATTCCCTGCTAGCACCTTCTCTGTGCCTGTTCACATTGCTTCGCAGAATCGCTTTTGTGCAGAGAACAGTAACACTTGTTCAGAACGAAAGAAAGCACAGAGCCCCAGATTTGCTGTTGTCCTGGAGAGCTTGCAGAGCACTGGGGAAAGGCAGGCAGAGAATTCCCTGCTAGCACCTTCTCTGTGCCTGGGAAGCAGAAGTGTTCACATTGCTTCGCAGAATCGCTTTTGTGCAGAAAACACTAACACTTGTTCAGAACGAAAGAAAGCACAGAGCCCCAGATTTGCTGTTGTCCTGGAGAGCTTGCAGAGCCCTGGGGAAAGGCAGGCAGAGAATTCCCTGCTAGCACCTTCTCTGTGCCTGGGAAGCAGAAGTGTTCACATTGCTTCGCAGAATCGCTTTTGTGCAGAAAACAGTAACACTTGTTCAGAACGAAAGAAAGCACAGAGCCCCAGATTTGCTGTTGTCCTGGAGAGCTTGCAGAGCACTGGGGAAAGGCAGGCAGAGAATTCCCTGCTAGCACCTTCTCTGTGCCTGGGAAGCAGAAGTCTTCCCATTGCTTCGCAGAATCGCTTTTGTGCAGAAAACACTAACACTTGTTCAGAACGAAAGAAAGCACAGAGCCCCAGATTTTATGTTGTCCTGGAGAGCTTGCAGAGCACTGGGGAAAGGCAGGCAGAGAATTCCCTGCTAGCACCTTCTCTGTGCCTGGGAAGCAGAAGTGTTCACATTGCTTCGCAGAATCGCTTTTGTGCAGAAAACAGTAACACTTGTTCAGAACGAAAGAAAGCACAGAGCCCCAGATTTTATGTTGTCCTGGAGAGCTTGCAGAGCACTGGGGAAAGGCAGGCAGAGAATTCCCTGCTAGCACCTTCTCTGTGCATATTCAAATTGCTTCGCAGAATCGCTTTTGTGCAGAGAACAGTAACACTTGTTCAGAACGAAAGAAAGCACAGAGCCCCAGATTTGCTGTTGTCCTGGAGAGCTTGCAGAGCACTGGGGAAAGGCAGGCAGAGAATTCCCTGCTAGCACCTTCTCTGTGCCTGTTCACATTGCTTCGCAGAATCGCTTTTGTGCAGAAAACAGTAACACTTGTTCAGAACGAAAGAAAGCACAGAGCCCCAGATTTGCTGTTGTCCTGGAGAGCTTGCAGAGCACTGGGGAAAGGCAGGCAGAGAATTCCCTGCTAGCACCTTCTCTGTGCCTGTTCACATTGCTTCGCAGAATCGCTTTTGTGCAGAGAACAGTAACACTTGTTCAGAACGAAAGAAAGCACAGAGCCCCAGATTTGCTGTTGTCCTGGAGAGCTTGCAGAGCCCTGGGGAAAGGCAGGCAGAGAATTCCCTGCTAGCACCTTCTCTGTGCCTGTTCACATTGCTTCGCAGAATCGCTTTTGTGCAGAAAACAGTAACACTTGTTCAGAACGAAAGAAAGCACAGAGCCCCAGATCTGCTGTAGTCCTGGAGAGCTTGCATAGCCCTGGGGAAAGGCAGGCAGAGAATTCCCTGCTAGCACCTTCTCTGTGCCTGGGAAGCAGAAGTGTTCACATTGCTTCGCAGAATCGCTTTTGTGCAGAAAACAGTAACACTTGTTCAGAACGAAAGAAAGCACAGAGCCCCAGATTTGCTGTTGTCTTGGAGAGCTTGCAGAGCCCTGGGGAAAGGCAGGCAGAGAATTCCCTGCTAGCACCTTCTCTGTGCCTGGGAAGCAGAAGTCTTCCCATTGCTTCGCAGAATCGCTTTTGTGCAGAAAACAGTAACACTTGTTCAGAACGAAAGAAAGCACAGAGCCCCAGATTTTATGTTGTCCTGGAGAGCTTGCAGAGCACTGGGGAAAGGCAGGCAGAGAATTCCCTGCTAGCACCTTCTCTGTGCCTGGGAAGCAGAAGTGTTCACATTGCTTCGCAGAATCGCTTTTGTGCAGAAAACAGTAACACTTGTTCAGAACGAAAGAAAGCACAGAGCCCCAGATTTTATGTTGTCCTGGAGAGCTTGCAGAGCACTGGGGAAAGGCAGGCAGAGAATTCCCTGCTAGCACCTTCTCTGTGCCTGTTCACATTGCTTCGCAGAATCGCTTTTGTGCAGAGAACAGTAACACTTGTTCAGAACGAAAGAAAGCACAGAGCCCCAGATTTGCTGTTGTCCTGGAGAGCTTGCAGAGCACTGGGGAAAGGCAGGCAGAGAATTCCCTGCTAGCACCTTCTCTGTGCCTGGGAAGCAGAAGTGTTCACATTGCTTCGCAGAATCGCTTTTGTGCAGAAAACACTAACACTTGTTCAGAACGAAAGAAAGCACAGAGCCCCAGATTTGCTGTTGTCCTGGAGAGCTTGCAGAGCCCTGGGGAAAGGCAGGCAGAGAATTCCCTGCTAGCACCTTCTCTGTGCCTGGGAAGCAGAAGTGTTCACATTGCTTCGCAGAATCGCTTTTGTGCAGAAAACAGTAACACTTGTTCAGAACGAAAGAAAGCACAGAGCCCCAGATTTGCTGTTGTCCTGGAGAGCTTGCAGAGCACTGGGGAAAGGCAGGCAGAGAATTCCCTGCTAGCACCTTCTCTGTGCCTGGGAAGCAGAAGTCTTCCCATTGCTTCGCAGAATCGCTTTTGTGCAGAAAACACTAACACTTGTTCAGAACGAAAGAAAGCACAGAGCCCCAGATTTTATGTTGTCCTGGAGAGCTTGCAGAGCACTGGGGAAAGGCAGGCAGAGAATTCCCTGCTAGCACCTTCTCTGTGCCTGTTCACATTGCTTCGCAGAATCGCTTTTGTGCAGAAAACAGTAACACTTGTTCAGAACGAAAGAAAGCACAGAGCCCCAGATTTGCTGTTGTCCTGGAGAGCTTGCAGAGCACTGGGGAAAGGCAGGCAGAGAATTCCCTGCTAGCACCTTCTCTGTGCCTGTTCACATTGCTTCGCAGAATCGCTTTTGTGCAGAGAACAGTAACACTTGTTCAGAACGAAAGAAAGCACAGAGCCCCAGATTTGCTGTTGTCCTGGAGAGCTTGCAGAGCCCTGGGGAAAGGCAGGCAGAGAATTCCCTGCTAGCACCTTCTCTGTGCCTGTTCACATTGCTTCGCAGAATCGCTTTTGTGCAGAAAACAGTAACACTTGTTCAGAACGAAAGAAAGCACAGAGCCCCAGATCTGCTGTAGTCCTGGAGAGCTTGCATAGCCCTGGGGAAAGGCAGGCAGAGAATTCCCTGCTAGCACCTTCTCTGTGCCTGGGAAGCAGAAGTGTTCACATTGCTTCGCAGAATCGCTTTTGTGCAGAAAACAGTAACACTTGTTCAGAACGAAAGAAAGCACAGAGCCCCAGATTTGCTGTTGTCTTGGAGAGCTTGCAGAGCCCTGGGGAAAGGCAGGCAGAGAATTCCCTGCTAGCACCTTCTCTGTGCCTGGGAAGCAGAAGTCTTCCCATTGCTTCGCAGAATCGCTTTTGTGCAGAAAACAGTAACACTTGTTCAGAACGAAAGAAAGCACAGAGCCCCAGATTTGCTGTTGTCCTGGAGAGCTTGCAGAGCACTGGGGAAAGGCAGGCAGAGAATTCCCTGCTAGCACCTTCTCTGTGCCTGGGAAGCAGAAGTGTTCACATTGCTTCGCAGAATCGCTTTTGTGCAGAAAACAGTAACACTTGTTCAGAACGAAAGAAAGCACAGAGCCCCAGATTTTATGTTGTCCTGGAGAGCTTGCAGAGCACTGGGGAAAGGCAGGCAGAGAATTCCCTGCTAGCACCTTCTCTGTGCCTGTTCACATTGCTTCGCAGAATCGCTTTTGTGCAGAGAACAGTAACACTTGTTCAGAACGAAAGAAAGCACAGAGCCCCAGATTTGCTGTTGTCCTGGAGAGCTTGCAGAGCACTGGGGAAAGGCAGGCAGAGAATTCCCTGCTAGCACCTTCTCTGTGCCTGGGAAGCAGAAGTGTTCACATTGCTTCGCAGAATCGCTTTTGTGCAGAAAACACTAACACTTGTTCAGAACGAAAGAAAGCACAGAGCCCCAGATTTGCTGTTGTCCTGGAGAGCTTGCAGAGCCCTGGGGAAAGGCAGGCAGAGAATTCCCTGCTAGCACCTTCTCTGTGCCTGGGAAGCAGAAGTGTTCACATTGCTTCGCAGAATCGATTTTGTGCAGAAAACAGTAACACGTGTTCAGAACGAAAGAAAGCACAGAGCCCCAGATCTGCTGTTGTCCTGGAGAGCTTGCAGAGCACTGGGGAAATGCAGGCAGAGAATTCCCTGCTAGCACCTTCTCTGTGCATATTCAAATTGCTTCGCAGAATCGCTTTTGTGCAGAGAACAGTAACACTTGTTCAGAACGAAAGAAAGCACAGAGCCCCAGATTTGCTGTTGTCCTGGAGAGCTTGCAGAGCACTGGGGAAAGGCAGGCAGAGAATTCCCTGCTAGCACCTTCTCTGTGCCTGGGAAGCAGAAGTGTTCACATTGCTTCGCAGAAACGCTTTCGTGCAGAAAACCGTAACACTTGTTCAGAACGAAAGAAAGCACAGAGCCCCAGATTTTATGTTGTCCTGGAGAGCTTGCAGAGCACTGGGGAAAGGCAGGCAGAGAATTCCCTGCTAGCACCTTCTCTGTGCCTGGGAAGCAGAAGTGTTCACATTGCTTCGCAGAATCGCTTTTGTGCAGAAAACACTAACACTTGTTCAGAATGAAAGAAAGCACAGAGCCCCAGATTTGCTGTTGTCCTGGAGAGCTTGCAGAGCACTGGGGAAAGGCAGGCAGAGAATTCCCTGCTAGCACCTTCTCTGTGCCTGTTCACATTGCTTCGCAGAATCGCTTTTGTGCAGAAAACAGTAACACTTGTTCAGAACGAAAGAAAGCACAGAGCCCCAGATCTGCTGTAGTCCTGGAGAGCTTGCATAGCCCTGGGGAAAGGCAGGCAGAGAATTCCCTGCTAGCACCTTCTCTGTGCCTGGGAAGCAGAAGTGTTCACATTGCTTCGCAGAATCGCTTTTGTGCAGAAAACAGTAACACTTGTTCAGAACGAAAGAAAGCACAGAGCCCCAGATTTTATGTTGTCCTGGAGAGCTTGCAGAGCCCTGGGGAAAGGCAGGCAGAGAATTCCCTGCTAGCACCTTCTCTGTGCCTGGGAAGCAGAAGTCTTCCCATTGCTTCGCAGAATCGCTTTTGTGCAGAAAACACTAACACTTGTTCAGAACGAAAGAAAGCACAGAGCCCCAGATTTTATGTTGTCCTGGAGAGCTTGCAGAGCACTGGGGAAAGGCAGGCAGAGAATTCCCTGCTAGCACCTTCTCTGTGCATATTCAAATTGCTTCGCAGAATCGCTTTTGTGCAGAGAACAGTAACACTTGTTCAGAACGAAAGAAAGCACAGAGCCCCAGATTTGCTGTTGTCCTGGAGAGCTTGCAGAGCACTGGGGAAAGGCAGGCAGAGAATTCCCTGCTAGCACCTTCTCTGTGCCTGTTCACATTGCTTCGCAGAATCGCTTTTGTGCAGAAAACAGTAACACTTGTTCAGAACGAAAGAAAGCACAGAGCCCCAGATTTGCTGTTGTCCTGGAGAGCTTGCAGAGCCCTGGGGAAAGGCAGGCAGAGAATTCCCTGCTAGCACCTTCTCTGTGCCTGTTCACATTGCTTCGCAGAATCGCTTTTGTGCAGAAAACAGTAACACTTGTTCAGAACGAAAGAAAGCACAGAGCCCCAGATTTGCTGTTGTCCTGGAGAGCTTGCAGAGCACTGGGGAAAGGCAGGCAGAGAATTCCCTGCTAGCACCTTCTCTGTGCCTGTTCACATTGCTTCGCAGAATCGCTTTTGTGCAGAGAACAGTAACACTTGTTCAGAACGAAAGAAAGCACAGAGCCCCAGATTTGCTGTTGTCCTGGAGAGCTTGCAGAGCACTGGGGAAAGGCAGGCAGAGAATTCCCTGCTAGCACCTTCTCTGTGCCTGTTCACATTGCTTCGCAGAATCGCTTTTGTGCAGAAAACAGTAACACTTGTTCAGAACGAAAGAAAGCACAGAGCCCCAGATCTGCTGTAGTCCTGGAGAGCTTGCATAGCCCTGGGGAAAGGCAGGCAGAGAATTCCCTGCTAGCACCTTCTCTGTGCCTGGGAAGCAGAAGTGTTCACATTGCTTCGCAGAATCGCTTTTGTGCAGAAAACAGTAACACTTGTTCAGAACGAAAGAAAGCACAGAGACCCAGATTTGCTGTTGTCCTGGAGAGCTTGCAGAGCACTGGGGAAAGGCAGGCAGAGAATTCCCTGCTAGCACCTTCTCTGTGCCTGGGAAGCAGAAGTCTTCCCATTGCTTCGCAGAATCGCTTTTGTGCAGAAAACACTAACACTTGTTCAGAACGAAAGAAAGCACAGAGCCCCAGATTTTATGTTGTCCTGGAGAGCTTGCAGAGCACTGGGGAAAGGCAGGCAGAGAATTCCCTGCTAGCACCTTCTCTGTGCCTGGGAAGCAGAAGTGTTCACATTGCTTCGCAGAATCGCTTTTGTGCAGAAAACAGTAACACTTGTTCAGAACGAAAGAAAGCACAGAGCCCCAGATTTTATGTTGTCCTGGAGAGCTTGCAGAGCACTGGGGAAAGGCAGGCAGAGAATTCCCTGCTAGCACCTTCTCTGTGCATATTCAAATTGCTTCGCAGAATCGCTTTTGTGCAGAGAACAGTAACACTTGTTCAGAACGAAAGAAAGCACAGAGCCCCAGATTTGCTGTTGTCCTGGAGAGCTTGCAGAGCACTGGGGAAAGGCAGGCAGAGAATTCCCTGCTAGCACCTTCTCTGTGCCTGTTCACATTGCTTCGCAGAATCGCTTTTGTGCAGAAAACAGTAACACTTGTTCAGAACGAAAGAAAGCACAGAGCCCCAGATTTGCTGTTGTCCTGGAGAGCTTGCAGAGCACTGGGGAAAGGCAGGCAGAGAATTCCCTGCTAGCACCTTCTCTGTGCCTGTTCACATTGCTTCGCAGAATCGCTTTTGTGCAGAGAACAGTAACACTTGTTCAGAACGAAAGAAAGCACAGAGCCCCAGATTTGCTGTTGTCCTGGAGAGCTTGCAGAGCACTGGGGAAAGGCAGGCAGAGAATTCCCTGCTAGCACCTTCTCTGTGCCTGTTCACATTGCTTCGCAGAATCGCTTTTGTGCAGAAAACAGTAACACTTGTTCAGAACGAAAGAAAGCACAGAGCCCCAGATCTGCTGTAGTCCTGGAGAGCTTGCATAGCCCTGGGGAAAGGCAGGCAGAGAATTCCCTGCTAGCACCTTCTCTGTGCCTGGGAAGCAGAAGTGTTCACATTGCTTCGCAGAATCGCTTTTGTGCAGAAAACAGTAACACTTGTTCAGAACGAAAGAAAGCACAGAGCCCCAGATTTGCTGTTGTCTTGGAGAGCTTGCAGAGCCCTGGGGAAAGGCAGGCAGAGAATTCCCTGCTAGCACCTTCTCTGTGCCTGGGAAGCAGAAGTCTTCCCATTGCTTCGCAGAATCGCTTTTGTGCAGAAAACAGTAACACTTGTTCAGAACGAAAGAAAGCACAGAGCCCCAGATTTTATGTTGTCCTGGAGAGCTTGCAGAGCACTGGGGAAAGGCAGGCAGAGAATTCCCTGCTAGCACCTTCTCTGTGCCTGTTCACATTGCTTCGCAGAATCGCTTTTGTGCAGAGAACAGTAACGCTTGTTCAGAACGAAAGAAAGCACAGAGCCCCAGATTTGCTGTTGTCCTGGAGAGCTTGCAGAGCACTGGGGAAAGGCAGGCAGAGAATTCCCTGCTAGCACCTTCTCTGTGCCTGGGAAGCAGAAGTGTTCACATTGCTTCGCAGAATCGCTTTTGTGCAGAAAACAGTAACACTTGTTCAGAACGAAAGAAAGCACAGAGCCCCAGATTTGCTGTTGTCCTGGAGAGCTTGCAGAGCCCTGGGGAAAGGCAGGCAGAGAATTCCCTGCTATCACCTTCTCTGTGCCTGGGAAGCAGAAGTGTTCACATTGCTTCGCAGAATCGATTTTGTGCAGAAAACAGTAACACGTGTTCAGAACGAAAGAAAGCACAGAGCCCCAGATCTGCTGTTGTCCTGGAGAGCTTGCAGAGCACTGGGGAAAGGCAGGCAGAGAATTCCCTGCTAGCACCTTCTCTGTGCATATTCAAATTGCTTCGCAGAATCGCTTTTGTGCAGAGAACAGTAACACTTGTTCAGAACGAAAGAAAGCACAGAGCCCCAGATTTGCTGTTGTCCTGGAGAGCTTGCAGAGCCCTGGGGAAAGGCAGGCAGAGAATTCCCTGCTAGCACCTTCTCTGTGCCTGGGAAGCAGAAGTGTTCACATTGCTTCGCAGAAACGCTTTCGTGCAGAAAACCGTAACACTTGTTCAGAACGAAAGAAAGCACAGAGCCCCAGATTTTATGTTGTCCTGGAGAGCTTGCAGAGCACTGGGGAAAGGCAGGCAGAGAATTCCCTGCTAGCACCTTCTCTGTGCCTGGGAAGCAGAAGTGTTCACATTGCTTCGCAGAATCGCTTTTGTGCAGAAAACACTAACACTTGTTCAGAATGAAAGAAAGCACAGAGCCCCAGATTTGCTGTTGTCCTGGAGAGCTTGCAGAGCACTGGGGAAAGGCAGGCAGAGAATTCCCTGCTAGCACCTTCTCTGTGCATATTCAAATTGCTTCGCAGAATCGCTTTTGTGCAGAGAACAGTAACACTTGTTCAGAACGAAAGAAAGCACAGAGCCCCAGATTTGCTGTTGTCCTGGAGAGCTTGCAGAGCACTGGGGAAAGGCAGGCAGAGAATTCCCTGCTAGCACCTTCTCTGTGCCTGTTCACATTGCTTCGCAGAATCGCTTTTGTGCAGAAAACAGTAACACTTGTTCAGAACGAAAGAAAGCACAGAGCCCCAGATTTGCTGTTGTCCTGGAGAGCTTGCAGAGCACTGGGGAAAGGCAGGCAGAGAATTCCCTGCTAGCACCTTCTCTGTGCCTGTTCACATTGCTTCGCAGAATTGCTTTTGTGCAGAGAACAGTAACACTTGTTCAGAACGAAAGAAAGCACAGAGCCCCAGATTTGCTGTTGTCCTGGAGAGCTTGCAGAGCACTGGGGAAAGGCAGGCAGAGAATTCCCTGCTAGCACCTTCTCTGTGCCTGTTCACATTGCTTCGCAGAATCGCTTTTGTGCAGAAAACAGTAACACTTGTTCAGAACGAAAGAAAGCACAGAGCCCCAGATCTGCTGTAGTCCTGGAGAGCTTGCATAGCCCTGGGGAAAGGCAGGCAGAGAATTCCCTGCTAGCACCTTCTCTGTGCCTGGGAAGCAGAAGTGTTCACATTGCTTCGCAGAATCGCTTTTGTGCAGAAAACAGTAACACTTGTTCAGAACGAAAGAAAGCACAGAGCCCCAGATTTTATGTTGTCCTGGAGAGCTTGCAGAGCACTGGGGAAAGGCAGGCAGAGAATTCCCTGCTAGCACCTTCTCTGTGCCTGGGAAGCAGAAGTCTTCCCATTGCTTCGCAGAATCGCTTTTGTGCAGAAAACACTAACACTTGTTCAGAACGAAAGAAAGCACAGAGCCCCAGATTTTATGTTGTCCTGGAGAGCTTGCAGAGCACTGGGGAAAGGCAGGCAGAGAATTCCCTGCTAGCACCTTCTCTGTGCATATTCAAATTGCTTCGCAGAATCGCTTTTGTGCAGAGAACAGTAACACTTGTTCAGAACGAAAGAAAGCACAGAGCCCCAGATTTGCTGTTGTCCTGGAGAGCTTGCAGAGCACTGGGGAAAGGCAGGCAGAGAATTCCCTGCTAGCACCTTCTCTGTGCCTGGGAAGCAGAAGTGTTCACATTGCTTCGCAGAAACGCTTTCGTGCAGAAAACCGTAACACTTGTTCAGAACGAAAGAAAGCACAGAGCCCCAGATTTTATGTTGTCCTGGAGAGCTTGCAGAGCACTGGGGAAAGGCAGGCAGAGAATTCCCTGCTAGCACCTTCTCTGTGCCTGGGAAGCAGAAGTGTTCACATTGCTTCGCAGAATCGCTTTTGTGCAGAAAACACTAACACTTGTTCAGAATGAAAGAAAGCACAGAGCCCCAGATTTGCTGTTGTCCTGGAGAGCTTGCAGAGCCCTGGGGAAAGGCAGGCAGAGAATTCCCTGCTAGCACCTTCTCTGTGCATATTCAAATTGCTTCGCAGAATCGCTTTTGTGCAGAGAACAGTAACACTTGTTCAGAACGAAAGAAAGCACAGAGCCCCAGATTTGCTGTTGTCCTGGAGAGCTTGCAGAGCACTGGGGAAAGGCAGGCAGAGAATTCCCTGCTAGCACCTTCTCTGTGCCTGTTCACATTGCTTCGCAGAATCGCTTTTGTGCAGAAAACAGTAACACTTGTTCAGAACGAAAGAAAGCACAGAGCCCCAGATTTGCTGTTGTCTTGGAGAGCTTGCAGAGCCCTGGGGAAAGGCAGGCAGAGAATTCCCTGCTAGCACCTTCTCTGTGCCTGGGAAGCAGAAGTCTTCCCATTGCTTCGCAGAATCGCTTTTGTGCAGAAAACAGTAACACTTGTTCAGAACGAAAGAAAGCACAGAGCCCCAGATTTTATGTTGTCCTGGAGAGCTTGCAGAGCACTGGGGAAAGGCAGGCAGAGAATTCCCTGCTAGCACCTTCTCTGTGCCTGTTCACATTGCTTCGCAGAATCGCTTTTGTGCAGAGAACAGTAACACTTGTTCAGAACGAAAGAAAGCACAGAGCCCCAGATTTGCTGTTGTCCTGGAGAGCTTGCAGAGCACTGGGGAAAGGCAGGCAGAGAATTCCCTGCTAGCACCTTCTCTGTGCCTGGGAAGCAGAAGTGTTCACATTGCTTCGCAGAATCGCTTTTGTGCAGAAAACAGTAACACTTGTTCAGAACGAAAGAAAGCACAGAGCCCCAGATTTGCTGTTGTCCTGGAGAGCTTGCAGAGCCCTGGGGAAAGGCAGGCAGAGAATTCCCTGCTATCACCTTCTCTGTGCCTGGGAAGCAGAAGTGTTCACATTGCTTCGCAGAATCGATTTTGTGCAGAAAACAGTAACACGTGTTCAGAACGAAAGAAAGCACAGAGCCCCAGATCTGCTGTTGTCCTGGAGAGCTTGCAGAGCACTGGGGAAAGGCAGGCAGAGAATTCCCTGCTAGCACCTTCTCTGTGCATATTCAAATTGCTTCGCAGAATCGCTTTTGTGCAGAGAACAGTAACACTTGTTCAGAACGAAAGAAAGCACAGAGCCCCAGATTTGCTGTTGTCCTGGAGAGCTTGCAGAGCCCTGGGGAAAGGCAGGCAGAGAATTCCCTGCTAGCACCTTCTCTGTGCCTGGGAAGCAGAAGTGTTCACATTGCTTCGCAGAAACGCTTTCGTGCAGAAAACCGTAACACTTGTTCAGAACGAAAGAAAGCACAGAGCCCCAGATTTTATGTTGTCCTGGAGAGCTTGCAGAGCACTGGGGAAAGGCAGGCAGAGAATTCCCTGCTAGCACCTTCTCTGTGCCTGGGAAGCAGAAGTGTTCACATTGCTTCGCAGAATCGCTTTTGTGCAGAAAACACTAACACTTGTTCAGAATGAAAGAAAGCACAGAGCCCCAGATTTGCTGTTGTCCTGGAGAGCTTGCAGAGCACTGGGGAAAGGCAGGCAGAGAATTCCCTGCTAGCACCTTCTCTGTGCATATTCAAATTGCTTCGCAGAATCGCTTTTGTGCAGAGAACAGTAACACTTGTTCAGAACGAAAGAAAGCACAGAGCCCCAGATTTGCTGTTGTCCTGGAGAGCTTGCAGAGCACTGGGGAAAGGCAGGCAGAGAATTCCCTGCTAGCACCTTCTCTGTGCCTGTTCACATTGCTTCGCAGAATCGCTTTTGTGCAGAAAACAGTAACACTTGTTCAGAACGAAAGAAAGCACAGAGCCCCAGATTTGCTGTTGTCCTGGAGAGCTTGCAGAGCACTGGGGAAAGGCAGGCAGAGAATTCCCTGCTAGCACCTTCTCTGTGCCTGTTCACATTGCTTCGCAGAATTGCTTTTGTGCAGAGAACAGTAACACTTGTTCAGAACGAAAGAAAGCACAGAGCCCCAGATTTGCTGTTGTCCTGGAGAGCTTGCAGAGCACTGGGGAAAGGCAGGCAGAGAATTCCCTGCTAGCACCTTCTCTGTGCCTGTTCACATTGCTTCGCAGAATCGCTTTTGTGCAGAAAACAGTAACACTTGTTCAGAACGAAAGAAAGCACAGAGCCCCAGATCTGCTGTAGTCCTGGAGAGCTTGCATAGCCCTGGGGAAAGGCAGGCAGAGAATTCCCTGCTAGCACCTTCTCTGTGCCTGGGAAGCAGAAGTGTTCACATTGCTTCGCAGAATCGCTTTTGTGCAGAAAACAGTAACACTTGTTCAGAACGAAAGAAAGCACAGAGCCCCAGATTTTATGTTGTCCTGGAGAGCTTGCAGAGCACTGGGGAAAGGCAGGCAGAGAATTCCCTGCTAGCACCTTCTCTGTGCCTGGGAAGCAGAAGTCTTCCCATTGCTTCGCAGAATCGCTTTTGTGCAGAAAACACTAACACTTGTTCAGAACGAAAGAAAGCACAGAGCCCCAGATTTTATGTTGTCCTGGAGAGCTTGCAGAGCACTGGGGAAAGGCAGGCAGAGAATTCCCTGCTAGCACCTTCTCTGTGCATATTCAAATTGCTTCGCAGAATCGCTTTTGTGCAGAGAACAGTAACACTTGTTCAGAACGAAAGAAAGCACAGAGCCCCAGATTTGCTGTTGTCCTGGAGAGCTTGCAGAGCACTGGGGAAAGGCAGGCAGAGAATTCCCTGCTAGCACCTTCTCTGTGCCTGGGAAGCAGAAGTGTTCACATTGCTTCGCAGAAACGCTTTCGTGCAGAAAACCGTAACACTTGTTCAGAACGAAAGAAAGCACAGAGCCCCAGATTTTATGTTGTCCTGGAGAGCTTGCAGAGCACTGGGGAAAGGCAGGCAGAGAATTCCCTGCTAGCACCTTCTCTGTGCCTGGGAAGCAGAAGTGTTCACATTGCTTCGCAGAATCGCTTTTGTGCAGAAAACACTAACACTTGTTCAGAATGAAAGAAAGCACAGAGCCCCAGATTTGCTGTTGTCCTGGAGAGCTTGCAGAGCCCTGGGGAAAGGCAGGCAGAGAATTCCCTGCTAGCACCTTCTCTGTGCATATTCAAATTGCTTCGCAGAATCGCTTTTGTGCAGAGAACAGTAACACTTGTTCAGAACGAAAGAAAGCACAGAGCCCCAGATTTGCTGTTGTCCTGGAGAGCTTGCAGAGCACTGGGGAAAGGCAGGCAGAGAATTCCCTGCTAGCACCTTCTCTGTGCCTGTTCACATTGCTTCGCAGAATCGCTTTTGTGCAGAAAACAGTAACACTTGTTCAGAACGAAAGAAAGCACAGAGCCCCAGATTTGCTGTTGTCCTGGAGAGCTTGCAGAGCACTGGGGAAAGGCAGGCAGAGAATTCCCTGCTAGCACCTTCTCTGTGCCTGTTCACATTGCTTCGCAGAATCGCTTTTGTGCAGAGAACAGTAACACTTGTTCAGAACGAAAGAAAGCACAGAGCCCCAGATTTGCTGTTGTCCTGGAGAGCTTGCAGAGCACTGGGGAAAGGCAGGCAGAGAATTCCCTGCTAGCACCTTCTCTGTGCCTGTTCACATTGCTTCGCAGAATCGCTTTTGTGCAGAAAACAGTAACACTTGTTCAGAACGAAAGAAAGCACAGAGCCCCAGATCTGCTGTAGTCCTGGAGAGCTTGCATAGCCCTGGGGAAAGGCAGGCAGAGAATTCCCTGCTAGCACCTTCTCTGTGCCTGGGAAGCAGAAGTGTTCACATTGCTTCGCAGAATCGCTTTTGTGCAGAAAACAGTAACACTTGTTCAGAACGAAAGAAAGCACAGAGCCCCAGATTTTATGTTGTCCTGGAGAGCTTGCAGAGCCCTGGGGAAAGGCAGGCAGAGAATTCCCTGCTAGCACCTTCTCTGTGCCTGGGAAGCAGAAGTGTTCACATTGCTTCGCAGAATCGCTTTTGTGCAGAAAACAGTAACACTTGTTCAGAACGAAAGAAAGCACAGAGCCCCAGATTTTATGTTGTCCTGGAGAGCTTGCAGAGCACTGGGGAAAGGCAGGCAGAGAATTCCCTGCTAGCACCTTCTCTGTGCATATTCAAATTGCTTCGCAGAATCGCTTTTGTGCAGAGAACAGTAACACTTGTTCAGAACGAAAGAAAGCACAGAGCCCCAGATTTGCTGTTGTCCTGGAGAGCTTGCAGAGCACTGGGGAAAGGCAGGCAGAGAATTCCCTGCTAGCACCTTCTCTGTGCCTGTTCACATTGCTTCGCAGAATCGCTTTTGTGCAGAAAACAGTAACACTTGTTCAGAACGAAAGAAAGCACAGAGCCCCAGATTTGCTGTTGTCCTGGAGAGCTTGCAGAGCACTGGGGAAAGGCAGGCAGAGAATTCCCTGCTAGCACCTTCTCTGTGCCTGTTCACATTGCTTCGCAGAATCGCTTTTGTGCAGAGAACAGTAACACTTGTTCAGAACGAAAGAAAGCACAGAGCCCCAGATTTGCTGTTGTTCTGGAGAGCTTGCAGAGCACTGGGGAAAGGCAGGCAGAGAATTCCCTGCTAGCACCTTCTCTGTGCCTGGGAAGCAGAAGTGTTCACATTGCTTCGCAGAAACGCTTTCGTGCAGAAAACCGTAACACTTGTTCAGAACGAAAGAAAGCACAGAGCCCCAGATTTTATGTTGTCCTGGAGAGCTTGCAGAGCACTGGGGAAAGGCAGGCAGAGAATTCCCTGCTAGCACCTTCTCTGTGCATATTCAAATTGCTTCGCAGAATCGCTTTTGTGCAGAGAACAGTAACACTTGTTCAGAACGAAAGAAAGCACAGAGCCCCAGATTTGCTGTTGTCCTGGAGAGCTTGCAGAGCACTGGGGAAAGGCAGGCAGAGAATTCCCTGCTAGCACCTTCTCTGTGCCTGTTCACATTGCTTCGCAGAATCGCTTTTGTGCAGAAAACAGTAACACTTGTTCAGAACGAAAGAAAGCACAGAGCCCCAGATTTGCTGTTGGCCTGGAGAGCTTGCAGAGCACTGGGGAAAGGCAGGCAGAGAATTCCCTGCTAGCACCTTCTCTGTGCCTGTTCACATTGCTTCGCAGAATCGCTTTTGTGCAGAGAACAGTAACACTTGTTCAGAACGAAAGAAAGCACAGAGCCCCAGATTTGCTGTTGTCCTGGAGAGCTTGCAGAGCACTGGGGAAAGGCAGGCAGAGAATTCCCTGCTAGCACCTTCTCTGTGCCTGTTCACATTGCTTCGCAGAATCGCTTTTGTGCAGAAAACAGTAACACTTGTTCAGAACGAAAGAAAGCACAGAGCCCCAGATCTGCTGTAGTCCTGGAGAGCTTGCATAGCCCTGGGGAAAGGCAGGCAGAGAATTCCCTGCTAGCACCTTCTCTGTGCCTGGGAAGCAGAAGTGTTCACATTGCTTCGCAGAATCGCTTTTGTGCAGAAAACAGTAACACTTGTTCAGAACGAAAGAAAGCACAGAGCCCCAGATTTTATGTTGTCTTGGAGAGCTTGCAGAGCCCTGGGGAAAGGCAGGCAGAGAATTCCCTGCTAGCACCTTCTCTGTGCCTGGGAAGCAGAAGTCTTCCCATTGCTTCGCAGAATCGCTTTTGTGCAGAAAACAGTAACACTTGTTCAGAACGAAAGAAAGCACAGAGCCCCAGATTTTATGTTGTCCTGGAGAGCTTGCAGAGCACTGGGGAAAGGCAGGCAGAGAATTCCCTGCTAGCACCTTCTCTGTGCCTGTTCACATTGCTTCGCAGAATCGCTTTTGTGCAGAGAACAGTAACACTTGTTCAGAACGAAAGAAAGCACAGAGCCCCAGATTTGCTGTTGTCCTGGAGAGCTTGCAGAGCACTGGGGAAAGGCAGGCAGAGAATTCCCTGCTAGCACCTTCTCTGTGCCTGGGAAGCAGAAGTGTTCACATTGCTTCGCAGAATCGCTTTTGTGCAGAAAACAGTAACACTTGTTCAGAACGAAAGAAAGCACAGAGCCCCAGATTTGCTGTTGTCCTGGAGAGCTTGCAGAGCCCTGGGGAAAGGCAGGCAGAGAATTCCCTGCTAGCACCTTCTCTGTGCCTGGGAAGCAGAAGTGTTCACATTGCTTCGCAGAATCGATTTTGTGCAGAAAACAGTAACACGTGTTCAGAACGAAAGAAAGCACAGAGCCCCAGATCTGCTGTTGTCCTGGAGAGCTTGCAGAGCACTGGGGAAAGGCAGGCAGAGAATTCCCTGCTAGCACCTTCTCTGTGCATATTCAAATTGCTTCGCAGAATCGCTTTTGTGCAGAGAACAGTAACACTTGTTCAGAACGAAAGAAAGCACAGAGCCCCAGATTTGCTGTTGTCCTGGAGAGCTTGCAGAGCCCTGGGGAAAGGCAGGCAGAGAATTCCCTGCTAGCACCTTCTCTGTGCCTGGGAAGCAGAAGTGTTCACATTGCTTCGCAGAAACGCTTTCGTGCAGAAAACCGTAACACTTGTTCAGAACGAAAGAAAGCACAGAGCCCCAGATTTTATGTTGTCCTGGAGAGCTTGCAGAGCACTGGGGAAAGGCAGGCAGAGAATTCCCTGCTAGCACCTTCTCTGTGCATATTCAAATTGCTTCGCAGAATCGCTTTTGTGCAGAGAACAGTAACACTTGTTCAGAACGAAAGAAAGCACAGAGCCCCAGATTTGCTGTTGTCCTGGAGAGCTTGCAGAGCACTGGGGAAAGGCAGGCAGAGAATTCCCTGCTAGCACCTTCTCTGTGCCTGTTCACATTGCTTCGCAGAATCGCTTTTGTGCAGAGAACAGTAACACTTGTTCAGAACGAAAGAAAGCACAGAGCCCCAGATTTGCTGTTGTCCTGGAGAGCTTGCAGAGCACTGGGGAAAGGCAGGCAGAGAATTCCCTGCTAGCACCTTCTCTGTGCCTGTTCACATTGCTTCGCAGAATCGCTTTTGTGCAGAGAACAGTAACACTTGTTCAGAACGAAAGAAAGCACAGAGCCCCAGATTTGCTGTTGTCCTGGAGAGCTTGCAGAGCACTGGGGAAAGGCAGGCAGAGAATTCCCTGCTAGCACCTTCTCTGTGCCTGTTCACATTGCTTCGCAGAATCGCTTTTGTGCAGAAAACAGTAACACTTGTTCAGAACGAAAGAAAGCACAGAGCCGCAGATCTGCTGTAGTCCTGGAGAGCTTGCATAGCCCTGGGGAAAGGCAGGCAGAGAATTCCCTGCTAGCACCTTCTCTGTGCCTGGGAAGCAGAAGTGTTCACATTGCTTCGCAGAATCGCTTTTGTGCAGAAAACAGTAACACTTGTTCAGAACGAAAGAAAGCACAGAGCCCCAGATTTTATGTTGTCTTGGAGAGCTTGCAGAGCCCTGGGGAAAGGCAGGCAGAGAATTCCCTGCTAGCACCTTCTCTGTGCCTGGGAAGCAGAAGTCTTCCCATTGCTTCGCAGAATCGCTTTTGTGCAGAAAACAGTAACACTTGTTCAGAACGAAAGAAAGCACAGAGCCCCAGATTTTATGTTGTCCTGGAGAGCTTGCAGAGCACTGGGGAAAGGCAGGCAGAGAATTCCCTGCTAGCACCTTCTCTGTGCCTGTTCACATTGCTTCGCAGAATCGCTTTTGTGCAGAGAACAGTAACACTTGTTCAGAACGAAAGAAAGCACAGAGCCCCAGATTTGCTGTTGTCCTGGAGAGCTTGCAGAGCACTGGGGAAAGGCAGGCAGAGAATTCCCTGCTAGCACCTTCTCTGTGCCTGGGAAGCAGAAGTGTTCACATTGCTTCGCAGAATCGCTTTTGTGCAGAAAACAGTAACACTTGTTCAGAACGAAAGAAAGCACAGAGCCCCAGATTTGCTGTTGTCCTGGAGAGCTTGCAGAGCCCTGGGGAAAGGCAGGCAGAGAATTCCCTGCTAGCACCTTCTCTGTGCCTGGGAAGCAGAAGTGTTCACATTGCTTCGCAGAATCGATTTTGTGCAGAAAACAGTAACACGTGTTCAGAACGAAAGAAAGCACAGAGCCCCAGATCTGCTGTTGTCCTGGAGAGCTTGCAGAGCACTGGGGAAAGGCAGGCAGAGAATTCCCTGCTAGCACCTTCTCTGTGCATATTCAAATTGCTTCGCAGAATCGCTTTTGTGCAGAGAACAGTAACACTTGTTCAGAACGAAAGAAAGCACAGAGCCCCAGATTTGCTGTTGTCCTGGAGAGCTTGCAGAGCCCTGGGGAAAGGCAGGCAGAGAATTCCCTGCTAGCACCTTCTCTGTGCCTGGGAAGCAGAAGTGTTCACATTGCTTCGCAGAAACGCTTTCGTGCAGAAAACCGTAACACTTGTTCAGAACGAAAGAAAGCACAGAGCCCCAGATTTTATGTTGTCCTGGAGAGCTTGCAGAGCACTGGGGAAAGGCAGGCAGAGAATTCCCTGCTAGCACCTTCTCTGTGCCTGGGAAGCAGAAGTGTTCACATTGCTTCGCAGAATCGCTTTTGTGCAGAAAACACTAACACTTGTTCAGAATGAAAGAAAGCACAGAGCCCCAGATTTGCTGTTGTCCTGGAGAGCTTGCAGAGCACTGGGGAAAGGCAGGCAGAGAATTCCCTGCTAGCACCTTCTCTGTGCATATTCAAATTGCTTCGCAGAATCGCTTTTGTGCAGAGAACAGTAACACTTGTTCAGAACGAAAGAAAGCACAGAGCCCCAGATTTGCTGTTGTCCTGGAGAGCTTGCAGAGCACTGGGGAAAGGCAGGCAGAGAATTCCCTGCTAGCACCTTCTCTGTGCCTGTTCACATTGCTTCGCAGAATCGCTTTTGTGCAGAAAACAGTAACACTTGTTCAGAACGAAAGAAAGCACAGAGCCCCAGATTTGCTGTTGTCCTGGAGAGCTTGCAGAGCACTGGGGAAAGGCAGGCAGAGAATTCCCTGCTAGCACCTTCTCTGTGCCTGTTCACATTGCTTCGCAGAATTGCTTTTGTGCAGAGAACAGTAACACTTGTTCAGAACGAAAGAAAGCACAGAGCCCCAGATTTGCTGTTGTCCTGGAGAGCTTGCAGAGCACTGGGGAAAGGCAGGCAGAGAATTCCCTGCTAGCACCTTCTCTGTGCCTGTTCACATTGCTTCGCAGAATCGCTTTTGTGCAGAAAACAGTAACACTTGTTCAGAACGAAAGAAAGCACAGAGCCCCAGATCTGCTGTAGTCCTGGAGAGCTTGCATAGCCCTGGGGAAAGGCAGGCAGAGAATTCCCTGCTAGCACCTTCTCTGTGCCTGGGAAGCAGAAGTGTTCACATTGCTTCGCAGAATCGCTTTTGTGCAGAAAACAGTAACACTTGTTCAGAACGAAAGAAAGCACAGAGCCCCAGATTTTATGTTGTCCTGGAGAGCTTGCAGAGCACTGGGGAAAGGCAGGCAGAGAATTCCCTGCTAGCACCTTCTCTGTGCCTGGGAAGCAGAAGTCTTCCCATTGCTTCGCAGAATCGCTTTTGTGCAGAAAACACTAACACTTGTTCAGAACGAAAGAAAGCACAGAGCCCCAGATTTTATGTTGTCCTGGAGAGCTTGCAGAGCACTGGGGAAAGGCAGGCAGAGAATTCCCTGCTAGCACCTTCTCTGTGCATATTCAAATTGCTTCGCAGAATCGCTTTTGTGCAGAGAACAGTAACACTTGTTCAGAACGAAAGAAAGCACAGAGCCCCAGATTTGCTGTTGTCCTGGAGAGCTTGCAGAGCACTGGGGAAAGGCAGGCAGAGAATTCCCTGCTAGCACCTTCTCTGTGCCTGGGAAGCAGAAGTGTTCACATTGCTTCGCAGAAACGCTTTCGTGCAGAAAACCGTAACACTTGTTCAGAACGAAAGAAAGCACAGAGCCCCAGATTTTATGTTGTCCTGGAGAGCTTGCAGAGCACTGGGGAAAGGCAGGCAGAGAATTCCCTGCTAGCACCTTCTCTGTGCCTGGGAAGCAGAAGTGTTCACATTGCTTCGCAGAATCGCTTTTGTGCAGAAAACACTAACACTTGTTCAGAATGAAAGAAAGCACAGAGCCCCAGATTTGCTGTTGTCCTGGAGAGCTTGCAGAGCCCTGGGGAAAGGCAGGCAGAGAATTCCCTGCTAGCACCTTCTCTGTGCATATTCAAATTGCTTCGCAGAATCGCTTTTGTGCAGAGAACAGTAACACTTGTTCAGAACGAAAGAAAGCACAGAGCCCCAGATTTGCTGTTGTCCTGGAGAGCTTGCAGAGCACTGGGGAAAGGCAGGCAGAGAATTCCCTGCTAGCACCTTCTCTGTGCCTGTTCACATTGCTTCGCAGAATCGCTTTTGTGCAGAAAACAGTAACACTTGTTCAGAACGAAAGAAAGCACAGAGCCCCAGATTTGCTGTTGTCCTGGAGAGCTTGCAGAGCACTGGGGAAAGGCAGGCAGAGAATTCCCTGCTAGCACCTTCTCTGTGCCTGTTCACATTGCTTCGCAGAATCGCTTTTGTGCAGAGAACAGTAACACTTGTTCAGAACGAAAGAAAGCACAGAGCCCCAGATTTGCTGTTGTCCTGGAGAGCTTGCAGAGCACTGGGGAAAGGCAGGCAGAGAATTCCCTGCTAGCACCTTCTCTGTGCCTGTTCACATTGCTTCGCAGAATCGCTTTTGTGCAGAAAACAGTAACACTTGTTCAGAACGAAAGAAAGCACAGAGCCCCAGATTTGCTGTTGTCCTGGAGAGCTTGCAGAGCACTGGGGAAAGGCAGGCAGAGAATTCCCTGCTAGCACCTTCTCTGTGCCTGTTCACATTGCTTCGCAGAATTGCTTTTGTGCAGAGAACAGTAACACTTGTTCAGAACGAAAGAAAGCACAGAGCCCCAGATTTGCTGTTGTCCTGGAGAGCTTGCAGAGCACTGGGGAAAGGCAGGCAGAGAATTCCCTGCTAGCACCTTCTCTGTGCCTGTTCACATTGCTTCGCAGAATCGCTTTTGTGCAGAAAACAGTAACACTTGTTCAGAACGAAAGAAAGCACAGAGCCCCAGATCTGCTGTAGTCCTGGAGAGCTTGCATAGCCCTGGGGAAAGGCAGGCAGAGAATTCCCTGCTAGCACCTTCTCTGTGCCTGGGAAGCAGAAGTGTTCACATTGCTTCGCAGAATCGCTTTTGTGCAGAAAACAGTAACACTTGTTCAGAACGAAAGAAAGCACAGAGCCCCAGATTTTATGTTGTCCTGGAGAGCTTGCAGAGCACTGGGGAAAGGCAGGCAGAGAATTCCCTGCTAGCACCTTCTCTGTGCCTGGGAAGCAGAAATCTTCCCATTGCTTCGCAGAATCGCTTTTGTGCAGAAAACACTAACACTTGTTCAGAACGAAAGAAAGCACAGAGCCCCAGATTTTATGTTGTCCTGGAGAGCTTGCAGAGCACTGGGGAAAGGCAGGCAGAGAATTCCCTGCTAGCACCTTCTCTGTGCATATTCAAATTGCTTCGCAGAATCGCTTTTGTGCAGAGAACAGTAACACTTGTTCAGAACGAAAGAAAGCACAGAGCCCCAGATTTGCTGTTGTCCTGGAGAGCTTGCAGAGCACTGGGGAAAGGCAGGCAGAGAATTCCCTGCTAGCACCTTCTCTGTGCCTGGGAAGCAGAAGTGTTCACATTGCTTCGCAGAAACGCTTTCGTGCAGAAAACCGTAACACTTGTTCAGAACGAAAGAAAGCACAGAGCCCCAGATTTTATGTTGTCCTGGAGAGCTTGCAGAGCACTGGGGAAAGGCAGGCAGAGAATTCCCTGCTAGCACCTTCTCTGTGCCTGGGAAGCAGAAGTGTTCACATTGCTTCGCAGAATCTCTTTTGTGCAGAAAACACTAACACTTGTTCAGAATGAAAGAAAGCACAGAGCCCCAGATTTGCTGTTGTCCTGGAGAGCTTGCAGAGCCCTGGGGAAAGGCAGGCAGAGAATTCCCTGCTAGCACCTTCTCTGTGCATATTCAAATTGCTTCGCAGAATCGCTTTTGTGCAGAGAACAGTAACACTTGTTCAGAACGAAAGAAAGCACAGAGCCCCAGATTTGCTGTTGTCCTGGAGAGCTTGCAGAGCACTGGGGAAAGGCAGGCAGAGAATTCCCTGCTAGCACCTTCTCTGTGCCTGTTCACATTGCTTCGCAGAATCGCTTTTGTGCAGAAAACAGTAACACTTGTTCAGAACGAAAGAAAGCACAGAGCCCCAGATTTGCTGTTGTCCTGGAGAGCTTGCAGAGCACTGGGGAAAGGCAGGCAGAGAATTCCCTGCTAGCACCTTCTCTGTGCCTGTTCACATTGCTTCGCAGAATCGCTTTTGTGCAGAGAACAGTAACACTTGTTCAGAACGAAAGAAAGCACAGAGCCCCAGATTTGCTGTTGTCCTGGAGAGCTTGCAGAGCACTGGGGAAAGGCAGGCAGAGAATTCCCTGCTAGCACCTTCTCTGTGCCTGTTCACATTGCTTCGCAGAATCGCTTTTGTGCAGAAAACAGTAACACTTGTTCAGAACGAAAGAAAGCACAGAGCCCCAGATCTGCTGTAGTCCTGGAGAGCTTGCATAGCCCTGGGGAAAGGCAGGCAGAGAATTCCCTGCTAGCACCTTCTCTGTGCCTGGGAAGCAGAAGTGTTCACATTGCTTCGCAGAATCGCTTTTGTGCAGAAAACAGTAACACTTGTTCAGAACGAAAGAAAGCACAGAGCCCCAGATTTTATGTTGTCCTGGAGAGCTTGCAGAGCCCTGGGGAAAGGCAGGCAGAGAATTCCCTGCTAGCACCTTCTCTGTGCCTGGGAAGCAGAAGTGTTCACATTGCTTCGCAGAATCGCTTTTGTGCAGAAAACAGTAACACTTGTTCAGAACGAAAGAAAGCACAGAGCCCCAGATTTTATGTTGTCCTGGAGAGCTTGCAGAGCACTGGGGAAAGGCAGGCAGAGAATTCCCTGCTAGCACCTTCTCTGTCCATATTCAAATTGCTTCGCAGAATCGCTTTTGTGCAGAGAACAGTAACACTTGTTCAGAACGAAAGAAAGCACAGAGCCCCAGATTTGCTGTTGTCCTGGAGAGCTTGCAGAGCACTGGGGAAAGGCAGGCAGAGAATTCCCTGCTAGCACCTTCTCTGTGCCTGTTCACATTGCTTCGCAGAATCGCTTTTGTGCAGAAAACAGTAACACTTGTTCAGAACGAAAGAAAGCACAGAGCCCCAGATTTGCTGTTGTCCTGGAGAGCTTGCAGAGCACTGGGGAAAGGCAGGCAGAGAATTCCCTGCTAGCACCTTCTCTGTGCCTGTTCACATTGCTTCGCAGAATCGCTTTTGTGCAGAGAACAGTAACACTTGTTCAGAACGAAAGAAAGCACAGAGCCCCAGATTTGCTGTTGTCCTGGAGAGCTTGCAGAGCACTGGGGAAAGGCAGGCAGAGAATTCCCTGCTAGCACCTTCTCTGTGCCTGTTCACATTGCTTCGCAGAATCGCTTTTGTGCAGAAAACAGTAACACTTGTTCAGAACGAAAGAAAGCACAGAGCCCCAGATCTGCTGTAGTCCTGGAGAGCTTGCATAGCCCTGGGGAAAGGCAGGCAGAGAATTCCCTGCTAGCACCTTCTCTGTGCCTGGGAAGCAGAAGTGTTCACATTGCTTCGCAGAATCGCTTTTGTGCAGAAAACAGTAACACTTGTTCAGAACGAAAGAAAGCACAGAGCCCCAG
The DNA here is from genome assembly GCF_047716275.1 of Strix uralensis. Classification (NCBI taxonomy): domain Eukaryota; kingdom Metazoa; phylum Chordata; class Aves; order Strigiformes; family Strigidae; genus Strix; species Strix uralensis. The sequence continues at coordinate 87,941,432 of NC_133975.1, read as the reverse complement.
ATTTGCTGTTGTCCTGGAGAGCTTGCAGAGCACTGGGGAAAGGCAGGCAGAGAATTCCCTGCTAGCACCTTCTCTGTGCCTGGGAAGCAGAAGTCTTCCCATTGCTTCGCAGAATCGCTTTTGTGCAGAAAACACTAACACTTGTTCAGAACGAAAGAAAGCACAGAGCCCCAGATTTTATGTTGTCCTGGAGAGCTTGCAGAGCACTGGGGAAAGGCAGGCAGAGAATTCCCTGCTAGCACCTTCTCTGTGCATATTCAAATTGCTTCGCAGAATCGCTTTTGTGCAGAGAACAGTAACACTTGTTCAGAACGAAAGAAAGCACAGAGCCCCAGATTTGCTGTTGTCCTGGAGAGCTTGCAGAGCACTGGGGAAAGGCAGGCAGAGAATTCCCTGCTAGCACCTTCTCTGTGCCTGTTCACATTGCTTCGCAGAATCGCTTTTGTGCAGAAAACAGTAACACTTGTTCAGAACGAAAGAAAGCACAGAGCCCCAGATTTGCTGTTGTCCTGGAGAGCTTGCAGAGCCCTGGGGAAAGGCAGGCAGAGAATTCCCTGCTAGCACCTTCTCTGTGCCTGTTCACATTGCTTCGCAGAATCGCTTTTGTGCAGAGAACAGTAACACTTGTTCAGAATGAAAGAAAGCACAGAGCCCCAGATCTGCTGTAGTCCTGGAGAGCTTGCATAGCCCTGGGGAAAGGCAGGCAGAGAATTCCCTGCTAGCACCTTCTCTGTGCCTGGGAAGCAGAAGTGTTCACATTGCTTCGCAGAATCGCTTTTGTGCAGAAAACACTAACACTTGTTCAGAACGAAAGAAAGCACAGAGCCCCAGATTTGCTGTTGTCTTGGAGAGCTTGCAGAGCCCTGGGGAAAGGCAGGCAGAGAATTCCCTGCTAGCACCTTCTCTGTGCCTGGGAAGCAGAATTCTTCCCATTGCTTCGCAGAATCGCTTTTGTGCAGAAAACAGTAACACTTGTTCAGAACGAAAGAAAGCACAGAGCCCCAGATTTGCTGTTGTCCTGGAGAGCTTGCAGAGCACTGGGGAAAGGCAGGCAGAGAATTCCCTGCTAGCACCTTCTCTGTGCCTGGGAAGCAGAAGTGTTCACATTGCTTCGCAGAATCGCTTTTGTGCAGAAAACAGTAACACTTGTTCAGAACGAAAGAAAGCACAGAGCCCCAGATTTTATGTTGTCCTGGAGAGCTTGCAGAGCACTGGGGAAAGGCAGGCAGAGAATTCCCTGCTAGCACCTTCTCTGTGCCTGGGAAACAGAAGTGTTCACATTGCTTCGCAGAATCGCTTTTGTGCAGAAAACAGTAACACTTGTTCAGAACGAAAGAAAGCACAGAGCCCCAGATTTGCTGTTGTCCTGGAGAGCTTGCAGAGCCCTGGGGAAAGGCAGGCAGAGAATTCCCTGCTAGCACCTTCTCTGTGCATATTCAAATTGCTTCGCAGAATCGCTTTTGTGCAGAGAACAGTAACACTTGTTCAGAACGAAAGAAAGCACAGAGCCCCAGATTTGCTGTTGTCCTGGAGAGCTTGCAGAGCCCTGGGGAAAGGCAGGCAGAGAATTCCCTGCTAGCACCTTCTCTGTGCCTGTTCACATTGCTTCGCAGAATCGCTTTTGTGCAGAAAACAGTAACACTTGTTCAGAACGAAAGAAAGCACAGAGCCCCAGATTTGCTGTTGTCCTGGAGAGCTTGCAGAGCACTGGGGAAAGGCAGGCAGAGAATTCCCTGCTAGCACCTTCTCTGTGCCTGTTCACATTGCTTCGCAGAATCGCTTTTGTGCAGAGAACAGTAACACTTGTTCAGAACGAAAGAAAGCACAGAGCCCCAGATTTGCTGTTGTCCTGGAGAGCTTGCAGAGCACTGGGGAAAGGCAGGCAGAGAATTCCCTGCTAGCACCTTCTCTGTGCCTGGGAAGCAGAAGTGTTCACATTGCTTCGCAGAATCGCTTTTGTGCAGAAAACACTAACACTTGTTCAGAACGAAAGAAAGCACAGAGCCCCAGATTTGCTGTTGTCCTGGAGAGCTTGCAGAGCCCTGGGGAAAGGCAGGCAGAGAATTCCCTGCTAGCACCTTCTCTGTGCCTGGGAAGCAGAAGTGTTCACATTGCTTCGCAGAATCGCTTTTGTGCAGAAAACAGTAACACGTGTTCAGAACGAAAGAAAGCACAGAGCCCCAGATCTGCTGTTGTCCTGGAGAGCTTGCAGAGCACTGGGGAAAGGCAGGCAGAGAATTCCCTGCTAGCACCTTCTCTGTGCATACATTGCTTCGCAGAATCGCTTTTGTGCAGAGAACAGTAACACTTGTTCAGAACGAAAGAAAGCACAGAGCCCCAGATTTGCTGTTGTCCTGGAGAGCTTGCAGAGCACTGGGGAAAGGCAGGCAGAGAATTCCCTGCTAGCACCTTCTCTGTGCCTGGGAAGCAGAAGTGTTCACATTGCTTCGCAGAAACGCTTTCGTGCAGAAAACCGTAACACTTGTTCAGAACGAAAGAAAGCACAGAGCCCCAGATTTTATGTTGTCCTGGAGAGCTTGCAGAGCCCTGGGGAAAGGCAGGCAGAGAATTCCCTGCTAGCACCTTCTCTGTGCCTGGGAAGCAGAAGTGTTCACATTGCTTCGCAGAATCGCTTTTGTGCAGAAAACACTAACACTTGTTCAGAATGAAAGAAAGCACAGAGCCCCAGATTTGCTGTTGTCCTGGAGAGCTTGCAGAGCACTGGGGAAAGGCAGGCAGAGAATTCCCTGCTAGCACCTTCTCTGTGCATATTCAAATTGCTTCGCAGAATCGCTTTTGTGCAGAGAACAGTAACACTTGTTCAGAACGAAAGAAAGCACAGAGCCCCAGATTTGCTGTTGTCCTGGAGAGCTTGCAGAGCACTGGGGAAAGGCAGGCAGAGAATTCCCTGCTAGCACCTTCTCTGTGCCTGTTCACATTGCTTCGCAGAATCGCTTTTGTGCAGAAAACAGTAACACTTGTTCAGAACGAAAGAAAGCACAGAGCCCCAGATCTGCTGTAGTCCTGGAGAGCTTGCATAGCCCTGGGGAAAGGCAGGCAGAGAATTCCCTGCTAGCACCTTCTCTGTGCCTGGGAAGCAGAAGTGTTCACATTGCTTCGCAGAATCGCTTTTGTGCAGAAAACAGTAACACTTGTTCAGAACGAAAGAAAGCACAGAGCCCCAGATTTTATGTTGTCCTGGAGAGCTTGCAGAGCCCTGGGGAAAGGCAGGCAGAGAATTCCCTGCTAGCACCTTCTCTGTGCCTGGGAAGCAGAAGTCTTCCCATTGCTTCGCAGAATCGCTTTTGTGCAGAAAACACTAACACTTGTTCAGAACGAAAGAAAGCACAGAGCCCCAGATTTTATGTTGTCCTGGAGAGCTTGCAGAGCACTGGGGAAAGGCAGGCAGAGAATTCCCTGCTAGCACCTTCTCTGTGCATATTCACATTGCTTCGCAGAATCGCTTTTGTGCAGAGAACAGTAACACTTGTTCAGAACGAAAGAAAGCACAGAGCCCCAGATTTGCTGTTGTCCTGGAGAGCTTGCAGAGCACTGGGGAAAGGCAGGCAGAGAATTCCCTGCTAGCACCTTCTCTGTGCCTGGGAAGCAGAAGTGTTCACATTGCTTCGCAGAAACGCTTTCGTGCAGAAAACCGTAACACTTGTTCAGAACGAAAGAAAGCACAGAGCCCCAGATTTTATGTTGTCCTGGAGAGCTTGCAGAGCACTGGGGAAAGGCAGGCAGAGAATTCCCTGCTAGCACCTTCTCTGTGCCTGGGAAGCAGAAGTGTTCACATTGCTTCGCAGAATCGCTTTTGTGCAGAAAACACTAACACTTGTTCAGAATGAAAGAAAGCACAGAGCCCCAGATTTGCTGTTGTCCTGGAGAGCTTGCAGAGCACTGGGGAAAGGCAGGCAGAGAATTCCCTGCTAGCACCTTCTCTGTGCATATTCAAATTGCTTCGCAGAATCGCTTTTGTGCAGAGAACAGTAACACTTGTTCAGAACGAAAGAAAGCACAGAGCCCCAGATTTGCTGTTGTCCTGGAGAGCTTGCAGAGCACTGGGGAAAGGCAGGCAGAGAATTCCCTGCTAGCACCTTCTCTGTGCCTGTTCACATTGCTTCGCAGAATCGCTTTTGTGCAGAAAACAGTAACACTTGTTCAGAACGAAAGAAAGCACAGAGCCCCAGATCTGCTGTAGTCCTGGAGAGCTTGCATAGCCCTGGGGAAAGGCAGGCAGAGAATTCCCTGCTAGCACCTTCTCTGTGCCTGGGAAGCAGAAGTGTTCACATTGCTTCGCAGAATCGCTTTTGTGCAGAAAACAGTAACACTTGTTCAGAACGAAAGAAAGCACAGAGCCCCAGATTTTATGTTGTCCTGGAGAGCTTGCAGAGCCCTGGGGAAAGGCAGGCAGAGAATTCCCTGCTAGCACCTTCTCTGTGCCTGGGAAGCAGAAGTCTTCCCATTGCTTCGCAGAATCGCTTTTGTGCAGAAAACACTAACACTTGTTCAGAACGAAAGAAAGCACAGAGCCCCAGATTTTATGTTGTCCTGGAGAGCTTGCAGAGCACTGGGGAAAGGCAGGCAGAGAATTCCCTGCTAGCACCTTCTCTGTGCCTGGGAAGCAGAAGTGTTCACATTGCTTCGCAGAATCGCTTTTGTGCAGAAAACAGTAACACTTGTTCAGAACGAAAGAAAGCACAGAGCCCCAGATTTTATGTTGTCCTGGAGAGCTTGCAGAGCACTGGGGAAAGGCAGGCAGAGAATTCCCTGCTAGCACCTTCTCTGTGCCTGTTCCCATTGCTTCGCAGAATCGCTTTTGTGCAGAAAACAGTAACACTTGTTCAGAACGAAAGAAAGCACAGAGCCCCAGATTTGCTGTTGTCCTGGAGAGCTTGCAGAGCACTGGGGAAAGGCAGGCAGAGAATTCCCTGCTAGCACCTTCTCTGTGCCTGTTCACATTGCTTCGCAGAATCGCTTTTGTGCAGAGAACAGTAACACTTGTTCAGAACGAAAGAAAGCACAGAGCCCCAGATTTGCTGTTGTCCTGGAGAGCTTGCAGAGCACTGGGGAAAGGCAGGCAGAGAATTCCCTGCTAGCACCTTCTCTGTGCCTGGGAAGCAGAAGTGTTCACATTGCTTCGCAGAATCGCTTTTGTGCAGAAAACACTAACACTTGTTCAGAACGAAAGAAAGCACAGAGCCCCAGATTTGCTGTTGTCCTGGAGAGCTTGCAGAGCCCTGGGGAAAGGCAGGCAGAGAATTCCCTGCTAGCACCTTCTCTGTGCCTGGGAAGCAGAAGTGTTCACATTGCTTCGCAGAATCGATTTTGTGCAGAAAACAGTAACACGTGTTCAGAACGAAAGAAAGCACAGAGCCCCAGATCTGCTGTTGTCCTGGAGAGCTTGCAGAGCACTGGGGAAAGGCAGGCAGAGAATTCCCTGCTAGCACCTTCTCTGTGCATATTCAAATTGCTTCGCAGAATCGCTTTTGTGCAGAGAACAGTAACACTTGTTCAGAACGAAAGAAAGCACAGAGCCCCAGATTTGCTGTTGTTCTGGAGAGCTTGCAGAGCACTGGGGAAAGGCAGGCAGAGAATTCCCTGCTAGCACCTTCTCTGTGCCTGGGAAGCAGAAGTGTTCACATTGCTTCGCAGAAACGCTTTCGTGCAGAAAACCGTAACACTTGTTCAGAACGAAAGAAAGCACAGAGCCCCAGATTTTATGTTGTCCTGGAGAGCTTGCAGAGCACTGGGGAAAGGCAGGCAGAGAATTCCCTGCTAGCACCTTCTCTGTGCATATTCAAATTGCTTCGCAGAATCGCTTTTGTGCAGAGAACAGTAACACTTGTTCAGAACGAAAGAAAGCACAGAGCCCCAGATTTGCTGTTGTCCTGGAGAGCTTGCAGAGCACTGGGGAAAGGCAGGCAGAGAATTCCCTGCTAGCACCTTCTCTGTGCCTGTTCACATTGCTTCGCAGAATCGCTTTTGTGCAGAAAACAGTAACACTTGTTCAGAACGAAAGAAAGCACAGAGCCCCAGATTTGCTGTTGGCCTGGAGAGCTTGCAGAGCACTGGGGAAAGGCAGGCAGAGAATTCCCTGCTAGCACCTTCTCTGTGCCTGTTCACATTGCTTCGCAGAATCGCTTTTGTGCAGAGAACAGTAACACTTGTTCAGAACGAAAGAAAGCACAGAGCCCCAGATTTGCTGTTGTCCTGGAGAGCTTGCAGAGCACTGGGGAAAGGCAGGCAGAGAATTCCCTGCTAGCACCTTCTCTGTGCCTGTTCACATTGCTTCGCAGAATCGCTTTTGTGCAGAAAACAGTAACACTTGTTCAGAACGAAAGAAAGCACAGAGCCCCAGATCTGCTGTAGTCCTGGAGAGCTTGCATAGCCCTGGGGAAAGGCAGGCAGAGAATTCCCTGCTAGCACCTTCTCTGTGCCTGGGAAGCAGAAGTGTTCACATTGCTTCGCAGAATCGCTTTTGTGCAGAAAACAGTAACACTTGTTCAGAACGAAAGAAAGCACAGAGCCCCAGATTTGCTGTTGTCTTGGAGAGCTTGCAGAGCCCTGGGGAAAGGCAGGCAGAGAATTCCCTGCTAGCACCTTCTCTGTGCCTGGGAAGCAGAAGTCTTCCCATTGCTTCGCAGAATCGCTTTTGTGCAGAAAACAGTAACACTTGTTCAGAACGAAAGAAAGCACAGAGCCCCAGATTTGCTGTTGTCCTGGAGAGCTTGCAGAGCACTGGGGAAAGGCAGGCAGAGAATTCCCTGCTAGCACCTTCTCTGTGCCTGGGAAGCAGAAGTGTTCACATTGCTTCGCAGAATCGCTTTTGTGCAGAAAACAGTAACACTTGTTCAGAATGAAAGAAAGCACAGAGCCCCAGATTTGCTGTTGTCCTGGAGAGCTTGCAGAGCCCTGGGGAAAGGCAGGCAGAGAATTCCCTGCTAGCACCTTCTCTGTGCATATTCAAATTGCTTCGCAGAATCGCTTTTGTGCAGAGAACAGTAACACTTGTTCAGAACGAAAGAAAGCACAGAGCCCCAGATTTGCTGTTGTCCTGGAGAGCTTGCAGAGCACTGGGGAAAGGCAGGCAGAGAATTCCCTGCTAGCACCTTCTCTGTGCCTGTTCACATTGCTTCGCAGAATCGCTTTTGTGCAGAAAACAGTAACACTTGTTCAGAACGAAAGAAAGCACAGAGCCCCAGATTTGCTGTTGTCCTGGAGAGCTTGCAGAGCCCTGGGGAAAGGCAGGCAGAGAATTCCCTGCTAGCACCTTCTCTGTGCCTGGGAAGCAGAAGTCTTCCCATTGCTTCGCAGAATCGCTTTTGTGCAGAAAACACTAACACTTGTTCAGAACGAAAGAAAGCACAGAGCCCCAGATTTTATGTTGTCCTGGAGAGCTTGCAGAGCACTGGGGAAAGGCAGGCAGAGAATTCCCTGCTAGCACCTTCTCTGTGCCTGGGAAGCAGAAGTGTTCACATTGCTTCGCAGAATCGCTTTTGTGCAGAAAACAGTAACACTTGTTCAGAACGAAAGAAAGCACAGAGCCCCAGATTTTATGTTGTCCTGGAGAGCTTGCAGAGCACTGGGGAAAGGCAGGCAGAGAATTCCCTGCTAGCACCTTCTCTGTGCCTGTTCCCATTGCTTCGCAGAATCGCTTTTGTGCAGAAAACAGTAACACTTGTTCAGAACGAAAGAAAGCACAGAGCCCCAGATTTGCTGTTGTCCTGGAGAGCTTGCAGAGCACTGGGGAAAGGCAGGCAGAGAATTCCCTGCTAGCACCTTCTCTGTGCCTGTTCACATTGCTTCGCAGAATCGCTTTTGTGCAGAGAACAGTAACACTTGTTCAGAACGAAAGAAAGCACAGAGCCCCAGATTTGCTGTTGTCCTGGAGAGCTTGCAGAGCACTGGGGAAAGGCAGGCAGAGAATTCCCTGCTAGCACCTTCTCTGTGCCTGGGAAGCAGAAGTGTTCACATTGCTTCGCAGAATCGCTTTTGTGCAGAAAACACTAACACTTGTTCAGAACGAAAGAAAGCACAGAGCCCCAGATTTGCTGTTGTCCTGGAGAGCTTGCAGAGCCCTGGGGAAAGGCAGGCAGAGAATTCCCTGCTAGCACCTTCTCTGTGCCTGGGAAGCAGAAGTGTTCACATTGCTTCGCAGAATCGATTTTGTGCAGAAAACAGTAACACGTGTTCAGAACGAAAGAAAGCACAGAGCCCCAGATCTGCTGTTGTCCTGGAGAGCTTGCAGAGCACTGGGGAAAGGCAGGCAGAGAATTCCCTGCTAGCACCTTCTCTGTGCATATTCAAATTGCTTCGCAGAATCGCTTTTGTGCAGAGAACAGTAACACTTGTTCAGAACGAAAGAAAGCACAGAGCCCCAGATTTGCTGTTGTTCTGGAGAGCTTGCAGAGCACTGGGGAAAGGCAGGCAGAGAATTCCCTGCTAGCACCTTCTCTGTGCCTGGGAAGCAGAAGTGTTCACATTGCTTCGCAGAAACGCTTTCGTGCAGAAAACCGTAACACTTGTTCAGAACGAAAGAAAGCACAGAGCCCCAGATTTTATGTTGTCCTGGAGAGCTTGCAGAGCACTGGGGAAAGGCAGGCAGAGAATTCCCTGCTAGCACCTTCTCTGTGCATATTCAAATTGCTTCGCAGAATCGCTTTTGTGCAGAGAACAGTAACACTTGTTCAGAACGAAAGAAAGCACAGAGCCCCAGATTTGCTGTTGTCCTGGAGAGCTTGCAGAGCACTGGGGAAAGGCAGGCAGAGAATTCCCTGCTAGCACCTTCTCTGTGCCTGTTCACATTGCTTCGCAGAATCGCTTTTGTGCAGAAAACAGTAACACTTGTTCAGAACGAAAGAAAGCACAGAGCCCCAGATTTGCTGTTGGCCTGGAGAGCTTGCAGAGCACTGGGGAAAGGCAGGCAGAGAATTCCCTGCTAGCACCTTCTCTGTGCCTGTTCACATTGCTTCGCAGAATCGCTTTTGTGCAGAGAACAGTAACACTTGTTCAGAACGAAAGAAAGCACAGAGCCCCAGATTTGCTGTTGTCCTGGAGAGCTTGCAGAGCACTGGGGAAAGGCAGGCAGAGAATTCCCTGCTAGCACCTTCTCTGTGCCTGTTCACATTGCTTCGCAGAATCGCTTTTGTGCAGAAAACAGTAACACTTGTTCAGAACGAAAGAAAGCACAGAGCCCCAGATCTGCTGTAGTCCTGGAGAGCTTGCATAGCCCTGGGGAAAGGCAGGCAGAGAATTCCCTGCTAGCACCTTCTCTGTGCCTGGGAAGCAGAAGTGTTCACATTGCTTCGCAGAATCGCTTTTGTGCAGAAAACAGTAACACTTGTTCAGAACGAAAGAAAGCACAGAGCCCCAGATTTGCTGTTGTCTTGGAGAGCTTGCAGAGCCCTGGGGAAAGGCAGGCAGAGAATTCCCTGCTAGCACCTTCTCTGTGCCTGGGAAGCAGAAGTCTTCCCATTGCTTCGCAGAATCGCTTTTGTGCAGAAAACAGTAACACTTGTTCAGAACGAAAGAAAGCACAGAGCCCCAGATTTGCTGTTGTCCTGGAGAGCTTGCAGAGCACTGGGGAAAGGCAGGCAGAGAATTCCCTGCTAGCACCTTCTCTGTGCCTGGGAAGCAGAAGTGTTCACATTGCTTCGCAGAATCGCTTTTGTGCAGAAAACAGTAACACTTGTTCAGAATGAAAGAAAGCACAGAGCCCCAGATTTGCTGTTGTCCTGGAGAGCTTGCAGAGCCCTGGGGAAAGGCAGGCAGAGAATTCCCTGCTAGCACCTTCTCTGTGCATATTCAAATTGCTTCGCAGAATCGCTTTTGTGCAGAGAACAGTAACACTTGTTCAGAACGAAAGAAAGCACAGAGCCCCAGATTTGCTGTTGTCCTGGAGAGCTTGCAGAGCACTGGGGAAAGGCAGGCAGAGAATTCCCTGCTAGCACCTTCTCTGTGCCTGTTCACATTGCTTCGCAGAATCGCTTTTGTGCAGAAAACAGTAACACTTGTTCAGAACGAAAGAAAGCACAGAGCCCCAGATTTGCTGTTGTCCTGGAGAGCTTGCAGAGCACTGGGGAAAGGCAGGCAGAGAATTCCCTGCTAGCACCTTCTCTGTGCCTGTTCACATTGCTTCGCAGAATCGCTTTTGTGCAGAGAACAGTAACACTTGTTCAGAACGAAAGAAAGCACAGAGCCCCAGATTTGCTGTTGTCCTGGAGAGCTTGCAGAGCACTGGGGAAAGGCAGGCAGAGAATTCCCTGCTAGCACCTTCTCTGTGCCTGGGAAGCAGAAGTGTTCACATTGCTTCGCAGAATTGATTTTGTGCAGAAAACAGTAACACGTGTTCAGAACGAAAGAAAGCACAGAGCCCCAGATCTGCTGTTGTCCTGGAGAGCTTGCAGAGCACTGGGGAAAGGCAGGCAGAGAATTCCCTGCTAGCACCTTCTCTGTGCATATTCAAATTGCTTCGCAGAATCGCTTTTGTGCAGAGAACAGTAACACTTGTTCAGAACGAAAGAAAGCACAGAGCCCCAGATTTGCTGTTGTCCTGGAGAGCTTGCAGAGCACTGGGGAAAGGCAGGCAGAGAATTCCCTGCTAGCACCTTCTCTGTGCCTGTTCACATTGCTTCGCAGAATCGCTTTTGTGCAGAGAACAGTAACACTTGTTCAGAACGAAAGAAAGCACAGAGCCCCAGATTTGCTGTTGTCCTGGAGAGCTTGCAGAGCACTGGGGAAAGGCAGGCAGAGAATTCCCTGCTAGCACCTTCTCTGTGCCTGTTCACATTGCTTCGCAGAATCGCTTTTGTGCAGAGAACAGTAACACTTGTTCAGAACGAAAGAAAGCACAGAGCCCCAGATTTGCTGTTGTCCTGGAGAGCTTGCAGAGCACTGGGGAAAGGCAGGCAGAGAATTCCCTGCTAGCACCTTCTCTGTGCCTGGGAAGCAGAAGTGTTCACATTGCTTCGCAGAATCGCTTTTGTGCAGAAAACACTAACACTTGTTCAGAATGAAAGAAAGCACAGAGCCCCAGATTTGCTGTTGTCCTGGAGAGCTTGCAGAGCACTGGGGAAAGGCAGGCAGAGAATTCCCTGCTAGCACCTTCTCTGTGCATATTCAAATTGCTTCGCAGAATCGCTTTTGTGCAGAGAACAGTAACACTTGTTCAGAACGAAAGAAAGCACAGAGCCCCAGATTTGCTGTTGTCCTGGAGAGCTTGCAGAGCACTGGGGAAAGGCAGGCAGAGAATTCCCTGCTAGCACCTTCTCTGTGCCTGTTCACATTGCTTCGCAGAATCGCTTTTGTGCAGAAAACAGTAACACTTGTTCAGAACGAAAGAAAGCACAGAGCCCCAGATTTGCTGTTGTCCTGGAGAGCTTGCAGAGCACTGGGGAAAGGCAGGCAGAGAATTCCCTGCTAGCACCTTCTCTGTGCCTGTTCACATTGCTTCGCAGAATCGCTTTTGTGCAGAGAACAGTAACACTTGTTCAGAACGAAAGAAAGCACAGAGCCCCAGATTTGCTGTTGTCCTGGAGAGCTTGCAGAGCACTGGGGAAAGGCAGGCAGAGAATTCCCTGCTAGCACCTTCTCTGTGCCTGGGAAGCAGAAGTGTTCACATTGCTTCGCAGAATTGATTTTGTGCAGAAAACAGTAACACGTGTTCAGAACGAAAGAAAGCACAGAGCCCCAGATTTGCTGTTGTCCTGGAGAGCTTGCAGAGCACTGGGGAAAGGCAGGCAGAGAATTCCCTGCTAGCACCTTCTCTGTGCATATTCAAATTGCTTCGCAGAATCGCTTTTGTGCAGAGAACAGTAACACTTGTTCAGAACGAAAGAAAGCACAGAGCCCCAGATTTGCTGTTGTCCTGGAGAGCTTGCAGAGCACTGGGGAAAGGCAGGCAGAGAATTCCCTGCTAGCACCTTCTCTGTGCATATTCAAATTGCTTCGCAGAATCGCTTTTGTGCAGAGAACAGTAACACTTGTTCAGAACGAAAGAAAGCACAGAGCCCCAGATTTGCTGTTGTCCTGGAGAGCTTGCAGAGCACTGGGGAAAGGCAGGCAGAGAATTCCCTGCTAGCACCTTCTCTGTGCCTGTTCACATTGCTTCGCAGAATCGCTTTTGTGCAGAAAACAGTAACACTTGTTCAGAACGAAAGAAAGCACAGAGCCCCAGATTTGCTGTTGTCCTGGAGAGCTTGCAGAGCACTGGGGAAAGGCAGGCAGAGAATTCCCTGCTAGCACCTTCTCTGTGCCTGTTCACATTGCTTCGCAGAATCGCTTTTGTGCAGAGAACAGTAACACTTGTTCAGAACGAAAGAAAGCACAGAGCCCCAGATTTGCTGTTGTCCTGGAGAGCTTGCAGAGCACTGGGGAAAGGCAGGCAGAGAATTCCCTGCTAGCACCTTCTCTGTGCCTGGGAAGCAGAAGTGTTCACATTGCTTCGCAGAATTGATTTTGTGCAGAAAACAGTAACACGTGTTCAGAACGAAAGAAAGCACAGAGCCCCAGATCTGCTGTTGTCCTGGAGAGCTTGCAGAGCACTGGGGAAAGGCAGGCAGAGAATTCCCTGCTAGCACCTTCTCTGTGCATATTCAAATTGCTTCGCAGAATCGCTTTTGTGCAGAGAACAGTAACACTTGTTCAGAACGAAAGAAAGCACAGAGCCCCAGATTTGCTGTTGTCCTGGAGAGCTTGCAGAGCACTGGGGAAAGGCAGGCAGAGAATTCCCTGCTAGCACCTTCTCTGTGCCTGGGAAGCAGAAGTGTTCACATTGCTTCGCAGAAACGCTTTCGTGCAGAAAACCGTAACACTTGTTCAGAACGAAAGAAAGCACAGAGCCCCAGATTTTATGTTGTCCTGGAGAGCTTGCAGAGCACTGGGGAAAGGCAGGCAGAGAATTCCCTGCTAGCACCTTCTCTGTGCCTGGGAAGCAGAAGTGTTCAAATTGCTTCGCAGAATCGATTTTGTGCAGAAAACAGTAACACGTGTTCAGAACGAAAGAAAGCACAGAGCCCCAGATCTGCTGTTGTCCTGGAGAGCTTGCAGAGCACTGGGGAAAGGCAGGCAGAGAATTCCCTGCTAGCACCTTCTCTGTGCATATTCAAATTGCTTCGCAGAATCGCTTTTGTGCAGAGAACAGTAACACTTGTTCAGAACGAAAGAAAGCACAGAGCCCCAGATTTGCTGTTGTCCTGGAGAGCTTGCAGAGCACTGGGGAAAGGCAGGCAGAGAATTCCCTGCTAGCACCTTCTCTGTGCCTGGGAAGCAGAAGTGTTCACATTGCTTCGCAGAAACGCTTTCGTGCAGAAAACCGTAACACTTGTTCAGAACGAAAGAAAGCACAGAGCCCCAGATTTTATGTTGTCCTGGAGAGCTTGCAGAGCACTGGGGAAAGGCAGGCAGAGAATTCCCTGCTAGCACCTTCTCTGTGCCTGGGAAGCAGAAGTGTTCACATTGCTTCGCAGAATCGCTTTTGTGCAGAAAACACTAACACTTGTTCAGAATGAAAGAAAGCACAGAGCCCCAGATTTGCTGTTGTCCTGGAGAGCTTGCAGAGCACTGGGGAAAGGCAGGCAGAGAATTCCCTGCTAGCACCTTCTCTGTGCATATTCAAATTGCTTCGCAGAATCGCTTTTGTGCAGAGAACAGTAACACTTGTTCAGAACGAAAGAAAGCACAGAGCCCCAGATTTGCTGTTGTCCTGGAGAGCTTGCAGAGCACTGGGGAAAGGCAGGCAGAGAATTCCCTGCTAGCACCTTCTCTGTGCCTGTTCACATTGCTTCGCAGAATCGCTTTTGTGCAGAAAACAGTAACACTTGTTCAGAACGAAAGAAAGCACAGAGCCCCAGATTTGCTGTTGTCCTGGAGAGCTTGCAGAGCACTGGGGAAAGGCAGGCAGAGAATTCCCTGCTAGCACCTTCTCTGTGCCTGTTCACATTGCTTCGCAGAATCACTTTTGTGCAGAGAACAGTAACACTTGTTCAGAACGAAAGAAAGCACAGAGCCCCAGATTTGCTGTTGTCCTGGAGAGCTTGCAGAGCACTGGGGAAAGGCAGGCAGAGAATTCCCTGCTAGCACCTTCTCTGTGCCTGTTCACATTGCTTCACAGAATCGCTTTTGTGCAGAAAACAGTAACACTTGTTCAGAACGAAAGAAAGCACAGAGCCCCAGATCTGCTGTAGTCCTGGAGAGCTTGCATAGCCCTGGGGAAAGGCAGGCAGAGAATTCCCTGCTAGCACCTTCTCTGTGCCTGGGAAGCAGAAGTGTTCACATTGCTTCGCAGAATCGCTTTTGTGCAGAAAACAGTAACACTTGTTCAGAACGAAAGAAATCACAGAGCCCCAGATTTTATGTTGTCCTGGAGAGCTTGCAGAGCCCTGGGGAAAGGCAGGCAGAGAATTCCCTGCTAGCACCTTCTCTGTGCCTGGGAAGCAGAAGTCTTCCCATTGCTTCGCAGAATCGCTTTTGTGCAGAAAACACTAACACTTGTTCAGAACGAAAGAAAGCACAGAGCCCCAGATTTTATGTTGTCCTGGAGAGCTTGCAGAGCCCTGGGGAAAGGCAGGCAGAGAATTCCCTGCTAGCACCTTCTCTGTGCCTGGGAAGCAGAAGTGTTCACATTGCTTCGCAGAATCGCTTTTGTGCAGAAAACAGTAACACTTGTTCAGAACGAAAGAAAGCACAGAGCCCCAGATTTTATGTTGTCCTGGAGAGCTTGCAGAGCACTGGGGAAAGGCAGGCAGAGAATTCCCTGCTAGCACCTTCTCTGTGCATATTCAAATTGCTTCGCAGAATCGCTTTTGTGCAGAGAACAGTAACACTTGTTCAGAACGAAAGAAAGCACAGAGCCCCAGATTTGCTGTTGTCCTGGAGAGCTTGCAGAGCACTGGGGAAAGGCAGGCAGAGAATTCCCTGCTAGCACCTTCTCTGTGCCTGTTCACATTGCTTCGCAGAATCGCTTTTGTGCAGAAAACAGTAACACTTGTTCAGAACGAAAGAAAGCACAGAGCCCCAGATCTGCTGTTGTCCTGGAGAGCTTGCATAGCCCTGGGGAAAGGCAGGCAGAGAATTCCCTGCTAGCACCTTCTCTGTGCCTGGGAAGCAGAAGTGTTCACATTGCTTCGCAGAATCGCTTTTGTGCAGAAAACAGTAACACTTGTTCAGAACGAAAGAAAGCACAGAGCCCCAGATTTGCTGTTGTCCTGGAGAGCTTGCAGAGCCCTGGGGAAAGGCAGGCAGAGAATTCCCTGCTAGCACCTTCTCTGTGCCTGGGAAGCAGAAGTCTTCCCATTGCTTCGCAGAATCGCTTTTGTGCAGAAAACAGTAACACTTGTTCAGAACGAAAGAAAGCACAGAGCCCCAGATTTGCTGTTGTCCTGGAGAGCTTGCAGAGCACTGGGGAAAGGCAGGCAGAGAATTCCCTGCTAGCACCTTCTCTGTGCCTGGGAAGCAGAAGTGTTCACATTGCTTCGCAGAATCGCTTTTGTGCAGAAAACAGTAACACTTGTTCAGAATGAAAGAAAGCACAGAGCCCCAGATTTGCTGTTGTCCTGGAGAGCTTGCAGAGCCCTGGGGAAAGGCAGGCAGAGAATTCCCTGCTAGCACCTTCTCTGTGCATATTCAAATTGCTTCGCAGAATCGCTTTTGTGCAGAGAACAGTAACACTTGTTCAGAACGAAAGAAAGCACAGAGCCCCAGATTTGCTGTTGTCCTGGAGAGCTTGCAGAGCACTGGGGAAAGGCAGGCAGAGAATTCCCTGCTAGCACCTTCTCTGTGCCTGTTCACATTGCTTCGCAGAATCGCTTTTGTGCAGAAAACAGTAACACTTGTTCAGAACGAAAGAAAGCACAGAGCCCCAGATTTTATGTTGTCCTGGAGAGCTTGCAGAGCACTGGGGAAAGGCAGGCAGAGAATTCCCTGCTAGCACCTTCTCTGTGCCTGGGAAGCAGAAGTGTTCACATTGCTTCGCAGAATCGCTTTTGTGCAGAAAACACTAACACTTGTTCAGAACGAAAGAAAGCACAGAGCCCCAGATTTGCTGTTGTCCTGGAGAGCTTGCAGAGCCCTGGGGAAAGGCAGGCAGAGAATTCCCTGCTAGCACCTTCTCTGTGCCTGGGAAGCAGAAGTGTTCACATTGCTTCGCAGAATCGCTTTTGTGCAGAAAACAGTAACACGTGTTCAGAACGAAAGAAAGCACAGAGCCCCAGATCTGCTGTTGTCCTGGAGAGCTTGCAGAGCACTGGGGAAAGGCAGGCAGAGAATTCCCTGCTAGCACCTTCTCTGTGCATATTCAAATTGCTTCGCAGAATCGCTTTTGTGCAGAGAACAGTAACACTTGTTCAGAACGAAAGAAAGCACAGAGCCCCAGATTTGCTGTTGTTCTGGAGAGCTTGCAGAGCACTGGGGAAAGGCAGGCAGAGAATTCCCTGCTAGCACCTTCTCTGTGCCTGGGAAGCAGAAGTGTTCACATTGCTTCGCAGAAACGCTTTCGTGCAGAAAACCGTAACACTTGTTCAGAACGAAAGAAAGCACAGAGCCCCAGATTTGCTGTTGTCCTGGAGAGCTTGCAGAGCACTGGGGAAAGGCAGGCAGAGAATTCCCTGCTAGCACCTTCTCTGTGCCTGTTCACATTGCTTCGCAGAATCGCTTTTGTGCAGAGAACAGTAACACTTGTTCAGAACGAAAGAAAGCACAGAGCCCCAGATTTGCTGTTGTCCTGGAGAGCTTGCAGAGCCCTGGGGAAAGGCAGGCAGAGAATTCCCTGCTAGCACCTTCTCTGTGCCTGGGAAGCAGAAGTGTTCACATTGCTTCGCAGAAACGCTTTTGTGCAGAAAACCGTAACACTTGTTCAGAACGAAAGAAAGCACAGAGCCCCAGATTTTATGTTGTCCTGGAGAGCTTGCAGAGCACTGGGGAAAGGCAGGCAGAGAATTCCCTGCTAGCACCTTCTCTGTGCCTGGGAAGCAGAAGTGTTCACATTGCTTCGCAGAATCGCTTTTGTGCAGAAAACACTAACACTTGTTCAGAATGAAAGAAAGCACAGAGCCCCAGATTTGCTGTTGTCCTGGAGAGCTTGCAGAGCACTGGGGAAAGGCAGGCAGAGAATTCCCTGCTAGCACCTTCTCTGTGCATATTCAAATTGCTTCGCAGAATCGCTTTTGTGCAGAGAACAGTAACACTTGTTCAGAACGAAAGAAAGCACAGAGCCCCAGATTTGCTGTTGTCCTGGAGAGCTTGCAGAGCACTGGGGAAAGGCAGGCAGAGAATTCCCTGCTAGCACCTTCTCTGTGCCTGTTCACATTGCTTCGCAGAATCGCTTTTGTGCAGAAAACAGTAACACTTGTTCAGAACGAAAGAAAGCACAGAGCCCCAGATCTGCTGTAGTCCTGGAGAGCTTGCATAGCCCTGGGGAAAGGCAGGCAGAGAATTCCCTGCTAGCACCTTCTCTGTGCCTGGGAAGCAGAAGTGTTCACATTGCTTCGCAGAATCGCTTTTGTGCAGAAAACAGTAACACTTGTTCAGAACGAAAGAAAGCACAGAGCCCCAGATTTTATGTTGTCCTGGAGAGCTTGCAGAGCCCTGGGGAAAGGCAGGCAGAGAATTCCCTGCTAGCACCTTCTCTGTGCCTGGGAAGCAGAAGTGTTCACATTGCTTCGCAGAATCGCTTTTGTGCAGAAAACACTAACACTTGTTCAGAACGAAAGAAAGCACAGAGCCCCAGATTTTATGTTGTCCTGGAGAGCTTGCAGAGCACTGGGGAAAGGCAGGCAGAGAATTCCCTGCTAGCACCTTCTCTGTGCCTGGGAAGCAGAAGTGTTCACATTGCTTCGCAGAATCGCTTTTGTGCAGAAAACAGTAACACTTGTTCAGAACGAAAGAAAGCACAGAGCCCCAGATTTTATGTTGTCCTGGAGAGCTTGCAGAGCACTGGGGAAAGGCAGGCAGAGAATTCCCTGCTAGCACCTTCTCTGTGCATATTCAAATTGCTTCGCAGAATCGCTTTTGTGCAGAGAACAGTAACACTTGTTCAGAACGAAAGAAAGCACAGAGCCCCAGATTTGCTGTTGTCCTGGAGAGCTTGCAGAGCACTGGGGAAAGGCAGGCAGAGAATTCCCTGCTAGCACCTTCTCTGTGCCTGTTCACATTGCTTCGCAGAATCGCTTTTGTGCAGAGAACAGTAACACTTGTTCAGAACAAAAGAAAGCACAGAGCCCCAGATTTGCTGTTGTCCTGGAGAGCTTGCAGAGCACTGGGGAAAGGCAGGCAGAGAATTCCCTGCTAGCACCTTCTCTGTGCCTGTTCACATTGCTTCGCAGAATCGCTTTTGTGCAGAGAACAGTAACACTTGTTCAGAACGAAAGAAAGCACAGAGCCCCAGATTTGCTGTTGTCCTGGAGAGCTTGCAGAGCACTGGGGAAAGGCAGGCAGAGAATTCCCTGCTAGCACCTTCTCTGTGCCTGTTCACATTGCTTCGCAGAATCGCTTTTGTGCAGAAAACAGTAACACTTGTTCAGAACGAAAGAAAGCACAGAGCCCCAGATCTGCTGTAGTCCTGGAGAGCTTGCATAGCCCTGGGGAAAGGCAGGCAGAGAATTCCCTGCTAGCACCTTCTCTGTGCCTGGGAAGCAGAAGTGTTCACATTGCTTCGCAGAATCGCTTTTGTGCAGAAAACAGTAACACTTGTTCAGAACGAAAGAAAGCACAGAGCCCCAGATTTGCTGTTGTCTTGGAGAGCTTGCAGAGCCCTGGGGAAAGGCAGGCAGAGAATTCCCTGCTAGCACCTTCTCTGTGCCTGGGAAGCAGAAGTCTTCCCATTGCTTCGCAGAATCGCTTTTGTGCAGAAAACAGTAACACTTGTTCAGAACGAAAGAAAGCACAGAGCCCCAGATTTGCTGTTGTCCTGGAGAGCTTGCAGAGCACTGGGGAAAGGCAGGCAGAGAATTCCCTGCTAGCACCTTCTCTGTGCCTGGGAAGCAGAAGTGTTCACATTGCTTCGCAGAATCGCTTTTGTGCAGAAAACAGTAACACTTGTTCAGAATGAAAGAAAGCACAGAGCCCCAGATTTGCTGTTGTCCTGGAGAGCTTGCAGAGCCCTGGGGAAAGGCAGGTAGAGAATTCCCTGCTAGCACCTTCTCTGTGCATATTCAAATTGCTTCGCAGAATCGCTTTTGTGCAGAGAACAGTAACACTTGTTCAGAACGAAAGAAAGCACAGAGCCCCAGATTTGCTGTTGTCCTGGAGAGCTTGCAGAGCACTGGGGAAAGGCAGGCAGAGAATTCCCTGCTAGCACCTTCTCTGTGCCTGGGAAGCAGAAGTGTTCACATTGCTTCGCAGAATCGCTTTTGTGCAGAAAACACTAACACTTGTTCAGAACGAAAGAAAGCACAGAGCCCCAGATTTGCTGTTGTCCTGGAGAGCTTGCAGAGCCCTGGGGAAAGGCAGGCAGAGAATTCCCTGCTAGCACCTTCTCTGTGCCTGGGAAGCAGAAGTGTTCACATTGCTTCGCAGAATCGATTTTGTGCAGAAAACAGTAACACGTGTTCACAACGAAAGAAAGCACAGAGCCCCAGATCTGCTGTTGTCCTGGAGAGCTTGCAGAGCACTGGGGAAAGGCAGGCAGAGAATTCCCTGCTAGCACCTTCTCTGTGCATATTCAAATTGCTTCGCAGAATCGCTTTTGTGCAGAGAACAGTAACACTTGTTCAGAACGAAAGAAAGCACAGAGCCCCAGATTTGCTGTTGTCCTGGAGAGCTTGCAGAGCACTGGGGAAAGGCAGGCAGAGAATTCCCTGCTAGCACCTTCTCTGTGCCTGTTCACATTGCTTCGCAGAATCGCTTTTGTGCAGAAAACAGTAACACTTGTTCAGAACGAAAGAAAGCACAGAGCCCCAGATTTGCTGTTGTCCTGGAGAGCTTGCAGAGCACTGGGGAAAGGCAGGCAGAGAATTCCCTGCTAGCACCTTCTCTGTGCCTGTTCACATTGCTTCGCAGAATCGCTTTTGTGCAGAGAACAGTAACACTTGTTCAGAACGAAAGAAAGCACAGAGCCCCAGATTTGCTGTTGTCCTGGAGAGCTTGCAGAGCACTGGGGAAAGGCAGGCAGAGAATTCCCTGCTAGCACCTTCTCTGTGCCTGGGAAGCAGAAGTGTTCACATTGCTTCGCAGAATCGCTTTTGTGCAGAAAACACTAACACTTGTTCAGAACGAAAGAAAGCACAGAGCCCCAGATTTGCTGTTGTCCTGGAGAGCTTGCAGAGCCCTGGGGAAAGGCAGGCAGAGAATTCCCTGCTAGCACCTTCTCTGTGCCTGGGAAGCAGAAGTGTTCACATTGCTTCGCAGAATCGATTTTGTGCAGAAAACAGTAACACGTGTTCACAACGAAAGAAAGCACAGAGCCCCAGATCTGCTGTTGTCCTGGAGAGCTTGCAGAGCACTGGGGAAAGGCAGGCAGAGAATTCCCTGCTAGCACCTTCTCTGTGCATATTCAAATTGCTTCGCAGAATCGCTTTTGTGCAGAGAACAGTAACACTTGTTCAGAACGAAAGAAAGCACAGAGCCCCAGATTTGCTGTTGTCCTGGAGAGCTTGCAGAGCACTGGGGAAAGGCAGGCAGAGAATTCCCTGCTAGCACCTTCTCTGTGCCTGGGAAGCAGAAGTGTTCACATTGCTTCGCAGAAACGCTTTCGTGCAGAAAACCGTAACACTTGTTCAGAACGAAAGAAAGCACAGAGCCCCAGATTTTATGTTGTCCTGGAGAGCTTGCAGAGCACTGGGGAAAGGCAGGCAGAGAATTCCCTGCTAGCACCTTCTCTGTGCCTGGGAAGCAGAAGTGTTCACATTGCTTCGCAGAATCGCTTTTGTGCAGAAAACACTAACACTTGTTCAGAATGAAAGAAAGCACAGAGCCCCAGATTTGCTGTTGTCCTGGAGAGCTTGCAGAGCACTGGGGAAAGGCAGGCAGAGAATTCCCTGCTAGCACCTTCTCTGTGCATATTCAAATTGCTTCGCAGAATCGCTTTTGTGCAGAGAACAGTAACACTTGTTCAGAACGAAAGAAAGCACAGAGCCCCAGATTTGCTGTTGTCCTGGAGAGCTTGCAGAGCACTGGGGAAAGGCAGGCAGAGAATTCCCTGCTAGCACCTTCTCTGTGCCTGTTCACATTGCTTCGCAGAATCGCTTTTGTGCAGAAAACAGTAACACTTGTTCAGAACGAAAGAAAGCACAGAGCCCCAGATTTGCTGTTGTCCTGGAGAGCTTGCAGAGCACTGGGGAAAGGCAGGCAGAGAATTCCCTGCTAGCACCTTCTCTGTGCCTGTTCACATTGCTTCGCAGAATCGCTTTTGTGCAGAGAACAGTAACACTTGTTCAGAACGAAAGAAAGCACAGAGCCCCAGATTTGCTGTTGTCCTGGAGAGCTTGCAGAGCACTGGGGAAAGGCAGGCAGAGAATTCCCTGCTAGCACCTTCTCTGTGCCTGGGAAGCAGAAGTGTTCACAGTGCTTCGCAGAATCGCTTTTGTGCAGAAAACAGTAACACTTGTTCAGAACGAAAGAAAGCACAGAGCCCCAGATTTTATGTTGTCCTGGAGAGCTTGCAGAGCCCTGGGGAAAGGCAGGCAGAGAATTCCCTGCTAGCACCTTCTCTGTGCCTGGGAAGCAGAAGTGTTCACATTGCTTCGCAGAATCGCTTTTGTGCAGAAAACACTAACACTTGTTCAGAACGAAAGAAAGCACAGAGCCCCAGATTTGCTGTTGTCCTGGAGAGCTTGCAGAGCCCTGGGGAAAGGCAGGCAGAGAATTCCCTGCTAGCACCTTCTCTGTGCCTGGGAAGCAGAAGTGTTCACATTGCTTCGCAGAATCGATTTTGTGCAGAAAACAGTAACACGTGTTCACAACGAAAGAAAGCACAGAGCCCCAGATCTGCTGTTGTCCTGGAGAGCTTGCAGAGCACTGGGGAAAGGCAGGCAGAGAATTCCCTGCTAGCACCTTCTCTGTGCATATTCAAATTGCTTCGCAGAATCGCTTTTGTGCAGAGAACAGTAACACTTGTTCAGAACGAAAGAAAGCACAGAGCCCCAGATTTGCTGTTGTCCTGGAGAGCTTGCAGAGCACTGGGGAAAGGCAGGCAGAGAATTCCCTGCTAGCACCTTCTCTGTGCCTGGGAAGCAGAAGTGTTCACATTGCTTCGCAGAAACGCTTTCGTGCAGAAAACCGTAACACTTGTTCAGAACGAAAGAAAGCACAGAGCCCCAGATTTTATGTTGTCCTGGAGAGCTTGCAGAGCACTGGGGAAAGGCAGGCAGAGAATTCCCTGCTAGCACCTTCTCTGTGCCTGGGAAGCAGAAGTGTTCACATTGCTTCGCAGAATCGCTTTTGTGCAGAAAACACTAACACTTGTTCAGAATGAAAGAAAGCACAGAGCCCCAGATTTGCTGTTGTCCTGGAGAGCTTGCAGAGCACTGGGGAAAGGCAGGCAGAGAATTCCCTGCTAGCACCTTCTCTGTGCATATTCAAATTGCTTCGCAGAATCGCTTTTGTGCAGAGAACAGTAACACTTGTTCAGAACGAAAGAAAGCACAGAGCCCCAGATTTGCTGTTGTCCTGGAGAGCTTGCAGAGCACTGGGGAAAGGCAGGCAGAGAATTCCCTGCTAGCACCTTCTCTGTGCCTGTTCACATTGCTTCGCAGAATCGCTTTTGTGCAGAAAACAGTAACACTTGTTCAGAACGAAAGAAAGCACAGAGCCCCAGATTTGCTGTTGTCCTGGAGAGCTTGCAGAGCACTGGGGAAAGGCAGGCAGAGAATTCCCTGCTAGCACCTTCTCTGTGCCTGTTCACATTGCTTCGCAGAATCGCTTTTGTGCAGAGAACAGTAACACTTGTTCAGAACGAAAGAAAGCACAGAGCCCCAGATTTGCTGTTGTCCTGGAGAGCTTGCAGAGCACTGGGGAAAGGCAGGCAGAGAATTCCCTGCTAGCACCTTCTCTGTGCCTGGGAAGCAGAAGTGTTCACAGTGCTTCGCAGAATCGCTTTTGTGCAGAAAACAGTAACACTTGTTCAGAACGAAAGAAAGCACAGAGCCCCAGATTTTATGTTGTCCTGGAGAGCTTGCAGAGCCCTGGGGAAAGGCAGGCAGAGAATTCCCTGCTAGCACCTTCTCTGTGCCTGGGAAGCAGAAGTCTTCCCATTGCTTCGCAGAATCGCTTTTGTGCAGAAAACACTAACACTTGTTCAGAACGAAAGAAAGCACAGAGCCCCAGATTTTATGTTGTCCTGGAGAGCTTGCATAGCCCTGGGGAAAGGCAGGCAGAGAATTCCCTGCTAGCACCTTCTCTGTGCCTGGGAAGCAGAAGTGTTCACATTGCTTCGCAGAATCGCTTTTGTGCAGAAAACAGTAACACTTGTTCAGAACGAAAGAAAGCACAGAGCCCCAGATTTTATGTTGTCCTGGAGAGCTTGCAGAGCACTGGGGAAAGGCAGGCAGAGAATTCCCTGCTAGCACCTTCTCTGTGCATATTCAAATTGCTTCGCAGAATCGCTTTTGTGCAGAGAACAGTAACACTTGTTCAGAACGAAAGAAAGCACAGAGCCCCAGATTTGCTGTTGTCCTGGAGAGCTTGCAGAGCACTGGGGAAAGGCAGGCAGAGAATTCCCTGCTAGCACCTTCTCTGTGCCTGTTCACATTGCTTCGCAGAATCGCTTTTGTGCAGAAAACAGTAACACTTGTTCAGAACGAAAGAAAGCACAGAGCCCCAGATTTGCTGTTGTCCTGGAGAGCTTGCAGAGCACTGGGGAAAGGCAGGCAGAGAATTCCCTGCTAGCACCTTCTCTGTGCCTGTTCACATTGCTTCGCAGAATCGCTTTTGTGCAGAGAACAGTAACACTTGTTCAGAACGAAAGAAAGCACAGAGCCCCAGATTTGCTGTTGTCCTGGAGAGCTTGCAGAGCACTGGGGAAAGGCAGGCAGAGAATTCCCTGCTAGCACCTTCTCTGTGCCTGTTCACATTGCTTCGCAGAATCGCTTTTGTGCAGAAAACAGTAACACTTGTTCAGAACGAAAGAAAGCACAGAGCCCCAGATCTGCTGTAGTCCTGGAGAGCTTGCATAGCCCTGGGGAAAGGCAGGCAGAGAATTCCCTGCTAGCACCTTCTATGTGCCTGGGAAGCAGAAGTGTTCACATTGCTTCGCAGAATCGCTTTTGTGCAGAAAACAGTAACACTTGTTCAGAACGAAAGAAAGCACAGAGCCCCAGATTTGCTGTTGTCTTGGAGAGCTTGCAGAGCCCTGGGGAAAGGCAGGCAGAGAATTCCCTGCTAGCACCTTCTCTGTGCCTGGGAAGCAGAAGTCTTCCCATTGCTTCGCAGAATCGCTTTTGTGCAGAAAACACTAACACTTGTTCAGAACGAAAGAAAGCACAGAGCCCCAGATTTGCTGTTGTCCTGGAGAGCTTGCAGAGCACTGGGGAAAGGCAGGCAGAGAATTCCCTGCTAGCACCTTCTCTGTGCCTGGGAAGCAGAAGTGTTCACATTGCTTCGCAGAATCGCTTTTGTGCAGAAAACAGTAACACTTGTTCAGAACGAAAGAAAGCACAGAGCCCCAGATTTTATGTTGTCCTGGAGAGCTTGCAGAGCACTGGGGAAAGGCAGGCAGAGAATTCCCTGCTAGCACCTTCTCTGTGCCTGGGAAGCAGAAGTGTTCACATTGCTTCGCAGAATCGCTTTTGTGCAGAAAACACTAACACTTGTTCAGAATGAAAGAAAGCACAGAGCCCCAGATTTGCTGTTGTCCTGGAGAGCTTGCAGAGCACTGGGGAAAGGCAGGCAGAGAATTCCCTGCTAGCACCTTCTCTGTGCATATTCAAATTGCTTCGCAGAATCGCTTTTGTGCAGAGAACAGTAACACTTGTTCAGAACGAAAGAAAGCACAGAGCCCCAGATTTGCTGTTGTCCTGGAGAGCTTGCAGAGCACTGGGGAAAGGCAGGCAGAGAATTCCCTGCTAGCACCTTCTCTGTGCCTGTTCACATTGCTTCGCAGAATCGCTTTTGTGCAGAAAACAGTAACACTTGTTCAGAACGAAAGAAAGCACAGAGCCCCAGATTTGCTGTTGTCCTGGAGAGCTTGCAGAGCACTGGGGAAAGGCAGGCAGAGAATTCCCTGCTAGCACCTTCTCTGTGCCTGTTCACATTGCTTCGCAGAATCGCTTTTGTGCAGAGAACAGTAACACTTGTTCAGAACGAAAGAAAGCACAGAGCCCCAGGTTTGCTGTTGTCCTGGAGAGCTTGCAGAGCACTGGGGAAAGGCAGGCAGAGAATTCCCTGCTAGCACCTTCTCTGTGCCTGTTCACATTGCTTCGCAGAATCGCTTTTGTGCAGAGAACAGTAACACTTGTTCAGAACGAAAGAAAGCACAGAGCCCCAGATTTGCTGTTGTCCTGGAGAGCTTGCAGAGCACTGGGGAAAGGCAGGCAGAGAATTCCCTGCTAGCACCTTCTCTGTGCCTGTTCACATTGCTTCGCAGAATCGCTTTTGTGCAGAAAACAGTAACACTTGTTCAGAACGAAAGAAAGCACAGAGCCCCAGATCTGCTGTAGTCCTGGAGAGCTTGCATAGCCCTGGGGAAAGGCAGGCAGAGAATTCCCTGCTAGCACCTTCTCTGTGCCTGGGAAGCAGAAGTGTTCACATTGCTTCGCAGAATCGCTTTTGTGCAGAAAACAGTAACACTTGTTCAGAACGAAAGAAAGCACAGAGCCCCAGATTTGCTGTTGTCTTGGAGAGCTTGCAGAGCCCTGGGGAAAGGCAGGCAGAGAATTCCCTGCTAGCACCTTCTCTGTGCCTGGGAAGCAGAAGTCTTCCCATTGCTTCGCAGAATCGCTTTTGTGCAGAAAACAGTAACACTTGTTCAGAACGAAAGAAAGCACAGAGCCCCAGATTTGC
Source organism: Strix uralensis (assembly GCF_047716275.1). Classification (NCBI taxonomy): domain Eukaryota; kingdom Metazoa; phylum Chordata; class Aves; order Strigiformes; family Strigidae; genus Strix; species Strix uralensis. The sequence goes on along the minus strand of NC_133975.1, from coordinate 87,915,500 downwards.
TGTTGTCCTGGAGAGCTTGCAGAGCACTGGGGAAAGGCAGGCAGAGAATTCCCTGCTAGCACCTTCTCTGTGCCTGGGAAGCAGAAGTGTTCACATTGCTTCGCAGAATCGCTTTTGTGCAGAAAACAGTAACACTTGTTCAGAACGAAAGAAAGCACAGAGCCCCAGATTTTATGTTGTCCTGGAGAGCTTGCAGAGCACTGGGGAAAGGCAGGCAGAGAATTCCCTGCTAGCACCTTCTCTGTGCCTGGGAAGCAGAAGTGTTCACATTGCTTCGCAGAATCGCTTTTGTGCAGAAAACACTAACACTTGTTCAGAATGAAAGAAAGCACAGAGCCCCAGATTTGCTGTTGTCCTGGAGAGCTTGCAGAGCACTGGGGAAAGGCAGGCAGAGAATTCCCTGCTAGCACCTTCTCTGTGCATATTCAAATTGCTTCGCAGAATCGCTTTTGTGCAGAGAACAGTAACACTTGTTCAGAACGAAAGAAAGCACAGAGCCCCAGATTTGCTGTTGTCCTGGAGAGCTTGCAGAGCACTGGGGAAAGGCAGGCAGAGAATTCCCTGCTAGCACCTTCTCTGTGCCTGTTCACATTGCTTCGCAGAATCGCTTTTGTGCAGAAAACAGTAACACTTGTTCAGAACGAAAGAAAGCACAGAGCCCCAGATTTGCTGTTGTCCTGGAGAGCTTGCAGAGCACTGGGGAAAGGCAGGCAGAGAATTCCCTGCTAGCACCTTCTCTGTGCCTGTTCACATTGCTTCGCAGAATCGCTTTTGTGCAGAAAACAGTAAAACTTGTTCAGAACGAAAGAAAGCACAGAGCCCCAGATCTGCTGTAGTCCTGGAGAGCTTGCATAGCCCTGGGGAAAGGCAGGCAGAGAATTCCCTGCTAGCACCTTCTCTGTGCCTGGGAAGCAGAAGTGTTCACATTGCTTCGCAGAATCGCTTTTGTGCAGAAAACAGTAACACTTGTTCAGAACGAAAGAAAGCACAGAGCCCCAGATTTGCTGTTGTCTTGGAGAGCTTGCAGAGCCCTGGGGAAAGGCAGGCAGAGAATTCCCTGCTAGCACCTTCTCTGTGCCTGGGAAGCAGAAGTCTTCCCATTGCTTCGCAGAATCGCTTTTGTGCAGAAAACAGTAACACTTGTTCAGAACGAAAGAAAGCACAGAGCCCCAGATTTGCTGTTGTCCTGGAGAGCTTGCAGAGCACTGGGGAAAGGCAGGCAGAGAATTCCCTGCTAGCACCTTCTCTGTGCCTGGGAAGCAGAAGTGTTCACATTGCTTCGCAGAATCGCTTTTGTGCAGAAAACAGTAACACTTGTTCAGAACGAAAGAAAGCACAGAGCCCCAGATTTTATGTTGTCCTGGAGAGCTTGCAGAGCACTGGGGAAAGGCAGGCAGAGAATTCCCTGCTAGCACCTTCTCTGTGCCTGGGAAGCAGAAGTGTTCACATTGCTTCGCAGAATCGCTTTTGTGCAGAAAACACTAACACTTGTTCAGAATGAAAGAAAGCACAGAGCCCCAGATTTGCTGTTGTCCTGGAGAGCTTGCAGAGCACTGGGGAAAGGCAGGCAGAGAATTCCCTGCTAGCACCTTCTCTGTGCATATTCAAATTGCTTCGCAGAATCGCTTTTGTGCAGAGAACAGTAACACTTGTTCAGAACGAAAGAAAGCACAGAGCCCCAGATTTGCTGTTGTCCTGGAGAGCTTGCAGAGCACTGGGGAAAGGCAGGCAGAGAATTCCCTGCTAGCACCTTCTCTGTGCCTGGGAAGCAGAAGTGTTCACATTGCTTCGCAGAAACGCTTTCGTGCAGAAAACCGTAACACTTGTTCAGAACGAAAGAAAGCACAGAGCCCCAGATTTTATGTTGTCCTGGAGAGCTTGCAGAGCACTGGGGAAAGGCAGGCAGAGAATTCCCTGCTAGCACCTTCTCTGTGCCTGGGAAGCAGAAGTGTTCACATTGCTTCGCAGAATCGCTTTTGTGCAGAAAACACTAACACTTGTTCAGAATGAAAGAAAGCACAGAGCCCCAGATTTTATGTTGTCCTGGAGAGCTTGCAGAGCACTGGGGAAAGGCAGGCAGAGAATTCCCTGCTAGCACCTTCTCTGTGCATATTCAAATTGCTTCGCAGAATCGCTTTTGTGCAGAGAACAGTAACACTTGTTCAGAACGAAAGAAAGCACAGAGCCCCAGATTTGCTGTTGTCCTGGAGAGCTTGCAGAGCACTGGGGAAAGGCAGGCAGAGAATTCCCTGCTAGCACCTTCTCTGTGCCTGTTCACATTGCTTCGCAGAATCGCTTTTGTGCAGAAAACAGTAACACTTGTTCAGAACGAAAGAAAGCACAGAGCCCCAGATTTGCTGTTGTCCTGGAGAGCTTGCAGAGCACTGGGGAAAGGCAGGCAGAGAATTCCCTGCTAGCACCTTCTCTGTGCCTGTTCACATTGCTTCGCAGAATCGCTTTTGTGCAGAGAACAGTAACACTTGTTCAGAACGAAAGAAAGCACAGAGCCCCAGATTTGCTGTTGTCCTGGAGAGCTTGCAGAGCACTGGGGAAAGGCAGGCAGAGAATTCCCTGCTAGCACCTTCTCTGTGCCTGGGAAGCAGAAGTGTTCACAGTGCTTCGCAGAATCGCTTTTGTGCAGAAAACAGTAACACTTGTTCAGAACGAAAGAAAGCACAGAGCCCCAGATTTTATGTTGTCCTGGAGAGCTTGCAGAGCCCTGGGGAAAGGCAGGCAGAGAATTCCCTGCTAGCACCTTCTCTGTGCCTGGGAAGCAGAAGTCTTCCCATTGCTTCGCAGAATCGCTTTTGTGCAGAAAACACTAACACTTGTTCAGAACGAAAGAAAGCACAGAGCCCCAGATTTTATGTTGTCCTGGAGAGCTTGCAGAGCACTGGGGAAAGGCAGGCAGAGAATTCCCTGCTAGCACCTTCTCTGTGCCTGGGAAGCAGAAGTGTTCACATTGCTTCGCAGAATCGCTTTTGTGCAGAAAACAGTAACACTTGTTCAGAACGAAAGAAAGCACAGAGCCCCAGATTTTATGTTGTCCTGGAGAGCTTGCAGAGCACTGGGGAAAGGCAGGCAGAGAATTCCCTGCTAGCACCTTCTCTGTGCATATTCAAATTGCTTCGCAGAATCGCTTTTGTGCAGAGAACAGTAACACTTGTTCAGAACGAAAGAAAGCACAGAGCCCCAGATTTGCTGTTGTCCTGGAGAGCTTGCAGAGCACTGGGGAAAGGCAGGCAGAGAATTCCCTGCTAGCACCTTCTCTGTGCCTGTTCACATTGCTTCGCAGAATCGCTTTTGTGCAGAGAACAGTAACACTTGTTCAGAACGAAAGAAAGCACAGAGCCCCAGATTTGCTGTTGTCCTGGAGAGCTTGCAGAGCACTGGGGAAAGGCAGGCAGAGAATTCCCTGCTAGCACCTTCTCTGTGCCTGTTCACATTGCTTCGCAGAATCGCTTTTGTGCAGAGAACAGTAACACTTGTTCAGAACGAAAGAAAGCACAGAGCCCCAGATTTGCTGTTGTCCTGGAGAGCTTGCAGAGCACTGGGGAAAGGCAGGCAGAGAATTCCCTGCTAGCACCTTCTCTGTGCCTGTTCACATTGCTTCGCAGAATCGCTTTTGTGCAGAAAACAGTAACACTTGTTCAGAACGAAAGAAAGCACAGAGCCCCAGATCTGCTGTAGTCCTGGAGAGCTTGCATAGCCCTGGGGAAAGGCAGGCAGAGAATTCCCTGCTAGCACCTTCTCTGTGCCTGGGAAGCAGAAGTGTTCACATTGCTTCGCAGAATCGCTTTTGTGCAGAAAACAGTAACACTTGTTCAGAACGAAAGAAAGCACAGAGCCCCAGATTTTATGTTGTCCTGGAGAGCTTGCAGAGCACTGGGGAAAGGCAGGCAGAGAATTCCCTGCTAGCACCTTCTCTGTGCCTGGGAAGCAGAAGTGTTCACATTGCTTCGCAGAATCGCTTTTGTGCAGAAAACACTAACACTTGTTCAGAATGAAAGAAAGCACAGAGCCCCAGATTTGCTGTTGTCCTGGAGAGCTTGCAGAGCCCTGGGGAAAGGCAGGCAGAGAATTCCCTGCTAGCACCTTCTCTGTGCATATTCAAATTGCTTCGCAGAATCGCTTTTGTGCAGAGAACAGTAACACTTGTTCAGAACGAAAGAAAGCACAGAGCCCCAGATTTGCTGTTGTCCTGGAGAGCTTGCAGAGCACTGGGGAAAGGCAGGCAGAGAATTCCCTGCTAGCACCTTCTCTGTGCCTGTTCACATTGCTTCGCAGAATCGCTTTTGTGCAGAAAACAGTAACACTTGTTCAGAACGAAAGAAAGCACAGAGCCCCAGATTTTATGTTGTCCTGGAGAGCTTGCAGAGCACTGGGGAAAGGCAGGCAGAGAATTCCCTGCTAGCACCTTCTCTGTGCCTGTTCACATTGCTTCGCAGAATCGCTTTTGTGCAGAGAACAGTAACACTTGTTCAGAACGAAAGAAAGCACAGAGCCCCAGGTTTGCTGTTGTCCTGGAGAGCTTGCAGAGCACTGGGGAAAGGCAGGCAGAGAATTCCCTGCTAGCACCTTCTCTGTGCCTGTTCACATTGCTTCGCAGAATCGCTTTTGTGCAGAGAACAGTAACACTTGTTCAGAACGAAAGAAAGCACAGAGCCCCAGATTTGCTGTTGTCCTGGAGAGCTTGCAGAGCACTGGGGAAAGGCAGGCAGAGAATTCCCTGCTAGCACCTTCTCTGTGCCTGTTCACATTGCTTCGCAGAATCGCTTTTGTGCAGAAAACAGTAACACTTGTTCAGAACGAAAGAAAGCACAGAGCCCCAGATCTGCTGTAGTCCTGGAGAGCTTGCATAGCCCTGGGGAAAGGCAGGCAGAGAATTCCCTGCTAGCACCTTCTCTGTGCCTGGGAAGCAGAAGTGTTCACATTGCTTCGCAGAATCGCTTTTGTGCAGAAAACAGTAACACTTGTTCAGAACGAAAGAAAGCACAGAGCCCCAGATTTGCTGTTGTCCTGGAGAGCTTGCAGAGCCCTGGGGAAAGGCAGGCAGAGAATTCCCTGCTAGCACCTTCTCTGTGCCTGGGAAGCAGAAGTGTTCACATTGCTTCGCAGAATCGCTTTTGTGCAGAAAACAGTAACACTTGTTCAGAACGAAAGAAAGCACAGAGCCCCAGATTTTATGTTGTCCTGGAGAGCTTGCAGAGCACTGGGGAAAGGCAGGCAGAGAATTCCCTGCTAGCACCTTCTCTGTGCCTGGGAAGCAGAAGTTTTCACATTGCTTCGCAGAATCGCTTTTGTGCAGAAAACACTAACACTTGTTCAGAATGAAAGAAAGCACAGAGCCCCAGATTTGCTGTTGTCCTGGAGAGCTTGCAGAGCACTGGGGAAAGGCAGGCAGAGAATTCCCTGCTAGCACCTTCTCTGTGCATATTCAAATTGCTTCGCAGAATCGCTTTTGTGCAGAGAACAGTAACACTTGTTCAGAACGAAAGAAAGCACAGAGCCCCAGATTTGCTGTTGTCCTGGAGAGCTTGCAGAGCACTGGGGAAAGGCAGGCAGAGAATTCCCTGCTAGCACCTTCTCTGTGCCTGTTCACATTGCTTCGCAGAATCGCTTTTGTGCAGAAAACAGTAACACTTGTTCAGAACGAAAGAAAGCACAGAGCCCCAGATTTGCTGTTGTCCTGGAGAGCTTGCAGAGCACTGGGGAAAGGCAGGCAGAGAATTCCCTGCTAGCACCTTCTCTGTGCCTGTTCACATTGCTTCGCAGAATCGCTTTTGTGCAGAGAACAGTAACACTTGTTCAGAACGAAAGAAAGCACAGAGCCCCAGATTTGCTGTTGTCCTGGAGAGCTTGCAGAGCACTGGGGAAAGGCAGGCAGAGAATTCCCTGCTAGCACCTTCTCTGTGCCTGGGAAGCAGAAGTGTTCACATTGCTTCGCAGAATCGCTTTTGTGCAGAAAACACTAACACTTGTTCAGAACGAAAGAAAGCACAGAGCCCCAGATTTGCTGTTGTCCTGGAGAGCTTGCAGAGCCCTGGGGAAAGGCAGGCAGAGAATTCCCTGCTAGCACCTTCTCTGTGCCTGGGAAGCAGAAGTGTTCACATTGCTTCGCAGAATCGATTTTGTGCAGAAAACAGTAACACGTGTTCAGAACGAAAGAAAGCACAGAGCCCCAGATTTGCTGTTGTCCTGGAGAGCTTGCAGAGCACTGGGGAAAGGCAGGCAGAGAATTCCCTGCTAGCACCTTCTCTGTGCCTGGGAAGCAGAAGTGTTCACATTGCTTCGCAGAAACGCTTTCGTGCAGAAAACCGTAACACTTGTTCAGAACGAAAGAAAGCACAGAGCCCCAGATTTTATGTTGTCCTGGAGAGCTTGCAGAGCACTGGGGAAAGGCAGGCAGAGAATTCCCTGCTAGCACCTTCTCTGTGCCTGGGAAGCAGAAGTGTTCACATTGCTTCGCAGAATCGCTTTTGTGCAGAAAACACTAACACTTGTTCAGAATGAAAGAAAGCACAGAGCCCCAGATTTGCTGTTGTCCTGGAGAGCTTGCAGAGCACTGGGGAAAGGCAGGCAGAGAATTCCCTGCTAGCACCTTCTCTGTGCATATTCAAATATCTTCGCAGAATCGCTTTTGTGCAGAGAACAGTAACACTTGTTCAGAACGAAAGAAAGCACAGAGCCCCAGATTTGCTGTTGTCCTGGAGAGCTTGCAGAGCACTGGGGAAAGGCAGGCAGAGAATTCCCTGCTAGCACCTTCTCTGTGCCTGTTCACATTGCTTCGCAGAATCGCTTTTGTGCAGAAAACAGTAACACTTGTTCAGAACGAAAGAAAGCACAGAGCCCCAGATTTGCTGTTGTCCTGGAGAGCTTGCAGAGCACTGGGGAAAGGCAGGCAGAGAATTCCCTGCTAGCACCTTCTCTGTGCCTGTTCACATTGCTTCGCAGAATCGCTTTTGTGCAGAGAACAGTAACACTTGTTCAGAACGAAAGAAAGCACAGAGCCCCAGATTTGCTGTTGTCCTGGAGAGCTTGCAGAGCACTGGGGAAAGGCAGGCAGAGAATTCCCTGCTAGCACCTTCTCTGTGCCTGGGAAGCAGAAGTGTTCACAGTGCTTCGCAGAATCGCTTTTGTGCAGAAAACAGTAACACTTGTTCAGAACGAAAGAAAGCACAGAGCCCCAGATTTTATGTTGTCCTGGAGAGCTTGCAGAGCCCTGGGGAAAGGCAGGCAGAGAATTCCCTGCTAGCACCTTCTCTGTGCCTGGGAAGCAGAAGTCTTCCCATTGCTTCGCAGAATCGCTTTTGTGCAGAAAACACTAACACTTGTCCGGAACGAAAGAAAGCACAGAGCCCCAGATTTTATGTTGTCCTGGAGAGCTTGCAGAGCCCTGGGGAAAGGCAGGCAGAGAATTCCCTGCTAGCACCTTCTCTGTGCCTGGGAAGCAGAAGTGTTCACATTGCTTCGCAGAATCGCTTTTGTGCAGAAAACAGTAACACTTGTTCAGAACGAAAGAAAGCACAGAGCCCCAGATTTTATGTTGTCCTGGAGAGCTTGCAGAGCACTGGGGAAAGGCAGGCAGAGAATTCCCTGCTAGCACCTTCTCTGTGCATATTCAAATTGCTTCGCAGAATCGCTTTTGTGCAGAGAACAGTAACACTTGTTCAGAACGAAAGAAAGCACAGAGCCCCAGATTTGCTGTTGTCCTGGAGAGCTTGCAGAGCACTGGGGAAAGGCAGGCAGAGAATTCCCTGCTAGCACCTTCTCTGTGCCTGGGAAGCAGAAGTCTTCCCATTGCTTCGCAGAATCGCTTTTGTGCAGAAAACAGTAACACTTGTTCAGAACGAAAGAAAGCACAGAGCCCCAGATTTGCTGTTGTCCTGGAGAGCTTGCAGAGCACTGGGGAAAGGCAGGCAGAGAATTCCCTGCTAGCACCTTCTCTGTGCCTGGGAAGCAGAAGTGTTCACATTGCTTCGCAGAATCGCTTTTGTGCAGAAAACAGTAACACTTGTTCAGAACGAAAGAAAGCACAGAGCCCCAGATTTTATGTTGTCCTGGAGAGCTTGCAGAGCACTGGGGAAAGGCAGGCAGAGAATTCCCTGCTAGCACCTTCTCTGTGCCTGGGAAGCAGAAGTGTTCACATTGCTTCGCAGAATCGCTTTTGTGCAGAAAACACTAACACTTGTTCAGAATGAAAGAAAGCACAGAGCCCCAGATTTGCTGTTGTCCTGGAGAGCTTGCAGAGCACTGGGGAAAGGCAGGCAGAGAATTCCCTGCTAGCACCTTCTCTGTGCATATTCAAATTGCTTCGCAGAATCGCTTTTGTGCAGAGAACAGTAACACTTGTTCAGAACGAAAGAAAGCACAGAGCCCCAGATTTGCTGTTGTCCTGGAGAGCTTGCAGAGCACTGGGGAAAGGCAGGCAGAGAATTCCCTGCTAGCACCTTCTCTGTGCCTGTTCACATTGCTTCGCAGAATCGCTTTTGTGCAGAAAACAGTAACACTTGTTCAGAACGAAAGAAAGCACAGAGCCCCAGATTTGCTGTTGTCCTGGAGAGCTTGCAGAGCACTGGGGAAAGGCAGGCAGAGAATTCCCTGCTAGCACCTTCTCTGTGCCTGTTCACATTGCTTCGCAGAATCGCTTTTGTGCAGAGAACAGTAACACTTGTTCAGAACGAAAGAAAGCACAGAGCCCCAGATTTGCTGTTGTCCTGGAGAGCTTGCAGAGCACTGGGGAAAGGCAGGCAGAGAATTCCCTGCTAGCACCTTCTCTGTGCCTGGGAAGCAGAAGTGTTCACATTGCTTCGCAGAATCGCTTTTGTGCAGAAAACACTAACACTTGTTCAGAACGAAAGAAAGCACAGAGCCCCAGATTTGCTGTTGTCCTGGAGAGCTTGCAGAGCCCTGGGGAAAGGCAGGCAGAGAATTCCCTGCTAGCACCTTCTCTGTGCCTGGGAAGCAGAAGTGTTCACATTGCTTCGCAGAATCGATTTTGTGCAGAAAACAGTAACACGTGTTCAGAACGAAAGAAAGCACAGAGCCCCAGATCTGCTGTTGTCCTGGAGAGCTTGCAGAGCACTGGGGAAAGGCAGGCAGAGAATTCCCTGCTAGCACCTTCTCTGTGCATATTCAAATTGCTTCGCAGAATCGCTTTTGTGCAGAGAACAGTAACACTTGTTCAGAACGAAAGAAAGCACAGAGCCCCAGATTTGCTGTTGTCCTGGAGAGCTTGCAGAGCACTGGGGAAAGGCAGGCAGAGAATTCCCTGCTAGCACCTTCTCTGTGCCTGGGAAGCAGAGGTGTTCACATTGCTTCGCAGAAACGCTTTCGTGCAGAAAACCGTAACACTTGTTCAGAACGAAAGAAAGCACAGAGCCCCAGATTTTATGTTGTCCTGGAGAGCTTGCAGAGCACTGGGGAAAGGCAGGCAGAGAATTCCCTGCTAGCACCTTCTCTGTGCCTGGGAAGCAGAAGTGTTCACATTGCTTCGCAGAATCGCTTTTGTGCAGAAAACACTAACACTTGTTCAGAATGAAAGAAAGCACAGAGCCCCAGATTTGCTGTTGTCCTGGAGAGCTTGCAGAGCACTGGGGAAAGGCAGGCAGAGAATTCCCTGCTAGCACCTTCTCTGTGCATATTCAAATTGCTTCGCAGAATCGCTTTTGTGCAGAGAACAGTAACACTTGTTCAGAACGAAAGAAAGCACAGAGCCCCAGATTTGCTGTTGTCCTGGAGAGCTTGCAGAGCACTGGGGAAAGGCAGGCAGAGAATTCCCTGCTAGCACCTTCTCTGTGCCTGTTCACATTGCTTCGCAGAATCGCTTTTGTGCAGAAAACAGTAACACTTGTTCAGAACGAAAGAAAGCACAGAGCCCCAGATTTGCTGTTGTCCTGGAGAGCTTGCAGAGCACTGGGGAAAGGCAGGCAGAGAATTCCCTGCTAGCACCTTCTCTGTGCCTGTTCACATTGCTTCGCAGAATCGCTTTTGTGCAGAGAACAGTAACACTTGTTCAGAACGAAAGAAAGCACAGAGCCCCAGATTTGCTGTTGTCCTGGAGAGCTTGCAGAGCACTGGGGAAAGGCAGGCAGAGAATTCCCTGCTAGCACCTTCTCTGTGCCTGGGAAGCAGAAGTGTTCACAGTGCTTCGCAGAATTGCTTTTGTGCAGAAAACAGTAACACTTGTTCAGAACGAAAGAAAGCACAGAGCCCCAGATTTTATGTTGTCCTGGAGAGCTTGCAGAGCCCTGGGGAAAGGCAGGCAGAGAATTCCCTGCTAGCACCTTCTCTGTGCCTGGGAAGCAGAAGTCTTCCCATTGCTTCGCAGAATCGCTTTTGTGCAGAAAACACTAACACTTGTTCAGAATGAAAGAAAGCACAGAGCCCCAGATTTTATGTTGTCCTGGAGAGCTTGCAGAGCACTGGGGAAAGGCAGGCAGAGAATTCCCTGCTAGCACCTTCTCTGTGCATATTCAAATTGCTTCGCAGAATCGCTTTTGTGCAGAGAACAGTAACACTTGTTCAGAACGAAAGAAAGCACAGAGCCCCAGATTTGCTGTTGTCCTGGAGAGCTTGCAGAGCACTGGGGAAAGGCAGGCAGAGAATTCCCTGCTAGCACCTTCTCTGTGCCTGTTCACATTGCTTCGCAGAATCGCTTTTGTGCAGAAAACAGTAACACTTGTTCAGAACGAAAGAAAGCACAGAGCCCCAGATTTGCTGTTGTCCTGGAGAGCTTGCAGAGCACTGGGGAAAGGCAGGCAGAGAATTCCCTGCTAGCACCTTCTCTGTGCCTGTTCACATTGCTTCGCAGAATCGCTTTTGTGCAGAGAACAGTAACACTTGTTCAGAACGAAAGAAAGCACAGAGCCCCAGATTTGCTGTTGTCCTGGAGAGCTTGCAGAGCACTGGGGAAAGGCAGGCAGAGAATTCCCTGCTAGCACCTTCTCTGTGCCTGGGAAGCAGAAGTGTTCACAGTGCTTCGCAGAATCGCTTTTGTGCAGAAAACAGTAACACTTGTTCAGAACGAAAGAAAGCACAGAGCCCCAGATTTTATGTTGTCCTGGAGAGCTTGCAGAGCCCTGGGGAAAGGCAGGCAGAGAATTCCCTGCTAGCACCTTCTCTGTGCCTGGGAAGCAGAAGTGTTCACATTGCTTCGCAGAATCGCTTTTGTGCAGAAAACAGTAACACTTGTTCAGAACGAAAGAAAGCACAGAGCCCCAGATTTTATGTTGTCCTGGAGAGCTTGCAGAGCACTGGGGAAAGGCAGGCAGAGAATTCCCTGCTAGCACCTTCTCTGTGCATATTCAAATTGCTTCGCAGAATCGCTTTTGTGCAGAGAACAGTAACACTTGTTCAGAACGAAAGAAAGCACAGAGACCCAGATTTGCTGTTGTCCTGGAGAGCTTGCAGAGCACTGGGGAAAGGCAGGCAGAGAATTCCCTGCTAGCACCTTCTCTGTGCCTGTTCACATTGCTTCGCAGAATCGCTTTTGTGCAGAAAACAGTAACACTTGTTCAGAACGAAAGAAAGCACAGAGCCCCAGATTTGCTGTTGTCCTGGAGAGCTTGCAGA